>NC_040914.2:31251201-31589150 GCF_004126475.2 Phyllostomus discolor | reverse complement strand
CTAGAATATTCGGATCACCGCACAGGCTTTTGACTTGATGACTATTTCACAGGCATGATCAAAGTGTTTGCTTTGCAAATACTAAGAAATAAACACCAGTGAGCCCCAAAATCAATTTGCTGTTTATACACACTGCAGTTCATTTATGCATAGGACTATGGCTATTGTCAAGGTGGTGGAAAAGATCGTAGGAGAATGAGTGCGTGGCGGTGGGGTGCGGTGACCTTGACCTTCTAGAAGGAAATGGAGTAGAGCCGTGTATGGACGTGGACAAGAGGGGACGCCTGTTGGGAGCCGGGGACGGGGTCTCAGCTGAGCAGCACATGCCTCCGACCCCATGACAGGAAACCCTCTCTGTGGGTGGAGGGCAGGGGCCGACAGCCGGGTGAACCACATGACCCCCGGGGGGGGGGCCGTTTTGACAGCACACGTGATCTGCGGCGGGAGACACACGTGCACACGCAAGCGTACGCATGGTGTGGGAGGGGAGAGTCCGCAGGGGGGACCGAGGCCAGCCCTAGTCACAGCGGTGGGGGCAGGGAAGGGTGGGTTTGCTTGGTCAAGGTCAGCAGCATCTTCTATCACCCCATCCCAGAGGCCAAGGACCAGGGATGGGCAGACCACCCAGACTTGACCAGCTTCACAGCTCCGACGTCTGTGTGCGTGACCGCCGGGTGTGTGAGGACCGGTGACCGTGAGAGGCGCGTCTGCAGCTGCACGCAGCCCAGAGGGAGGGGCCTGGCAGAGCCTGGACGTCAGTAACGCACAGCAGGCAGGCGGGGAGGGTCCCGGACAAAGTCACCGCACCCTCTGTCTCGCAGAGCGAGGACAGCGTGCAGAATCCGCAACCTCAGAGCAGCGCCTCCTGCCAGGCTTGTCCGCCACGGGGACACCGTGGAAGAAGCCAGGGGCTGGACAGGGCTGCGAGGACAGGATGCTGGGGACGTCCCTCATTCGCAGCGTCACCAGGCACGGAGCGCACACCCTGGGATGGGGGAGCCCCCTGGGTTACCCGGGTTACCTGCGTGCGCCCAAATCACATGAATGCTTAAAAGCAGAGAGCTTTCTCCACCTAGAAGGACAAGAGAACCTCAGAGGGAGGGAACAGACCTTGGGGTGGGGTGGGGTGGGGTGGGGTGGGAGGCACCCCAGGAAATGGGAGAGATCCAGGGAAGGGTCAGACAAAGGGTGTCCCCAGCAGGTGGCGATGCACGGAGCTTCTGGCTGCAGTGGCCCCAAGCAGCCTCTTCCGGTGCTGTCACACAAATGCACCCCCTGTCACCCCACCCTGGACACTGAGACCTCACTCTCTGGCCTATCCATCCTGCTGGGCCATTGTCACCCCATCCCACAAGAACCTTGGGGACAGAGGGCTGGCAGGAGGCCCAGCCCTCCTGTCACAGATGGTTTTGCGGCCACAGCTAAGGCAGGAAGCGTGGGGGGCAAAGCTACGTCAGGAGGCCCCCGAGCAGGTCTCTCGGGCCATCGGTCATCATCCAGACAAGCCAGCAGATGAGCCCGACATGCACTGGGAACAGAGCGCACCCCCTGGTGCAGAAGGAAGAACAGTGAGCGGCTTCAGATCCAGGAGACGTGGAGCGGTCTCCAATCTGCTGAGCCGTGAGCAAATCACTGAGCACTGCCGTTACGTTAAGATGTTCTTTTCTTTTAATCCTCACTCGAGGATATGTTTCCTCATTTGAGAGAGAGAAACGTCAATCGGTTGCCTCCTGGCCGTGCCCTTGACCGGAAATCGAACTCACAACGGAACAACACTCCAACCACTGACCACCTGGCCCCCGGCGAGAGGTGTTTGGTTGCAAGAAGATGCAGAATGAGACGCTGTCAGCAGCAGGGAGGGTTCATCTCCTGTGACAGGCGGGCAGGGCTGTTGGCTGCGGCCTGGGTGGCGGGGTGGCGCCCAGAACCGCTGCCTCCACTGTGCCACACCACACTCTGCCCCCTGAGTGACACTCAGCGTCAGAACTGGCTCCAGGCATCCGGGCGCCAGGTGACCGTGACCCCTGTGGGGAGACAGCAGCCAGTCCCTGCCCGTCCTGGGCCCCATCGAGTCTCCCTCCGAATGGCTGTGACCTGCCTGCCCCACGTGGGTCCCTGAGAGCAGCAGGTGTCCACCCGCCTGTCCCTGTGCCGTCGTCAGCAGGGAGATGTCAACCACATCCGTGTGATGTGACAGCAGTCGCCACCCTCCTGCTGGGCACACGAAAGACAAAGAACGTGAGAGTCCATTCAGAATGTCCACGGTGGTATCCACAGTTTAATAAGATAACAGGCTTTGCTGGCATCTTATGAATTAAAGATGCATGGGTTGGCCCTGGCCGGCGTGGCTCAGCTGGTTGGAGCATTGTCCTGTAACCAAAAGCTTACAGGTTCGATCCCCAGTCCAGGCACCAACTGATGCTTCACTCTCTCACTTCCTCTCTCTCTAAAACCAAAGGAAAAATGTCTTTGGGTGAAGATTAAAAAAAAATGATGCATGAGTTTTATCAATGGGAGGCTCCATGTGGTGGGGACAGAGCCATCCTAGGTGGCCGCGCTCTGGCTGAAGCCTTCTTTCCACCTTCCGTCCACAGAACGCACATGGGGTTGGGGGTGCACGTGGGTGGCTGCTGCCAGCTGGGCATGCCTGGTGGCCCTTCCTGGAGAGGCGACCTGTGTGCGCGCCTACAGCCCCATCAATCATTCTCCCAGACTCCGCCCTGCCTTGCATTCGGTGTCCCTTTTCTAAGTCTGTGGAGTCTCCCCAATGGAACGCCACGTTTGCACACCAGTGAAGATTGTCCACTGGCCAGAAAACAAAAAATTGATTCTCCACTTAGTTTTGGCTTGTTTTTGGCCAATTAATACATGGATAGGGAAGAAATAAAATAAAAGCGTTCGATGGCCGAGGGCACCCACAACAACAATGGGTCCTGTGAGTCACCGAGGTTTCGGGGCTGGACGTAGGCTCACCCACTGGGGAAAGTGGTCAGCACCGGGCAGGATATACCAATGACCCCAGGCCCTGCCAACGCCGTGCCTGTGGGGCCAAGATGCACACCAGGGCCAACGTCCAGTCACGTCCTGTTTCTCACATCCCATCACCTGCTTAAGATCCTGTCACATTTTCATTTCCTTCAGATTTGGACCATGACGAGTTTGTGGCCTGTCTTGCTAAACCTCGGACTTCTAATTCCCCCGTTTTCCAAATAAAGAGAGCTCGGGAGAAGACAGGCTGGGCTGGGCTGCTGGAATTCGATTCCCAGGTCTGGGGTTCACTAGATCTACAACACAGGGCAAGTTTCTAAGGCTCCTCAGAGTCCACGAGACCCCAGGAGACCCACACCCAGCCATTCCCTGCTTCTGCTCTGGAAAACTGGCTTCTATCATTTCTTGGATCAATTCCTCCCTTGCATTTCGTTCTGTCCTGTCTGAGATGTCGCTAGTAGCTGAATATTGGGTCTCCCATACTGGACTTTTATGCATATTATTTTTCCCCTGCATGTTCTTCTTTGACTGTAGCCTTGGGAGTCAGAGACGCTTCCTTGACTTGATTTTCCAGGATGCCTGCCTGTCTGCAGGCATTGACTGAGTTTGGGAATTATGAGTGTACTCAATGGGAAAGAGTCCCCCCCTGGTTTTCTCATTTTTATTACTTTAATTAAGCCATCATTTTGAGGTGACTGACATTCACACACAGTCGTAAGGAATAATACGAACAGAGCCTGGGTACCATTTACCCAGCATCCCTCAGTGCTGACATAGTGCAGCATCCCAGCCGTGATGCTGACCCGGAGGCAGATAAGATGCATAATAGTTTCCTCCCCCACGCCCTCCCACCACCACCATGCACTGACCTCTGGTAGTTACTACCCTTTTCTACATTTCTATCACTTTGTCACTTCAAGAATATTATATAAATGGAATTATTCACTGTGTGACCTTCACTGGTTTGCCTTTATTCACTTCACATAATTCTCTGGAGACCCAACAAGCCGGTCACGTGGGTCAACAGTTCACCAGTTTTGATTGCTGAGTAGCATTTCCTGGTATGAACGTTCCGTAGTCTGTTTCAACATTTACAGTCAGGGAACATCAGGTTTGTTTATAGTTTTTGGCTACTATAAATAAAGCTTCCAGAAACATCGTGTACAGGTTTTGGGGTGAATGGAAGTTTTCTTTTCTTGAGAACAAATGCCAAGGAGTGTAGCTTTAGTTTTTATGACAGTTCTAACTGGCTTCCGGTATGATGCCAACTACAACCCCAACAATGACATCTCAGCGACCCAGTCTCTCCACATTGTCACCAGCATTCAGCATTGTCACTACTTTTTTTTAATTTGAGCCATTGTTATAGGTGTGTGATGAGATTGTACTGTGGTTTTATTTTTTTAAGATTTCATTTGTTCATTTTTAGAGAGGGGGAAGTATCCTCATACTTCCTCTCCTCATAAGGAGAGAAGTATCAATGTGTGGTTGCCTCTCACACACCCCCCTACTGGGGATCTGACCCACAACCCAAGCATGTGCCCTGACTGGGAATCGAACTGGCAACCCTTTGGTTCGCAGCCCTCGCTCAGTCCACTGAGCTACACCAGCCAGGGCCATACTGTGGCTTTAATATACAATGCCCGGATGGTTAAGAATGTTGAACATCTCATTTACTTACTTGCCATTTATGTACCATCCTATGCACATAAGTTTTAGAATACTCGTGCACATATGTACAGAAGACTTGCTGAGGTTTTGGTAAGAATTGCATTAAACCTAAATATTAATCTGGGGACAACTGATATTGTTACCGTGGTAAGTCTTTCAATCCATGAACATGGTATGTCTCACCATTTGTTTGGGGTCTTCATTGACTTCTTTTATCAGCATTTTATAATTCCAGCTTCGGTTTTTAATTTGTGGAGAAATCATAAATAGCATTGTATATTTAATTGTAGCATCTGTGTGCTCATCACTAAAGTTGTCTGTTGTGTATTTACCCTGTAGCCATCACCTTGCTGAACTCACATATTAGTTATACGGTTTCCCGTTTCTTTGTTTTATTTTTTAATAGATTGCTTGGAATCTACAGAAACAATCATGTCATCTACAGTAGGAACAGTTTTATTTCCTCCTTTCTAAGCTGTATACCTTTTATTTCCTTTTCTTGCCTTATTGCACTGGCTACACCTTCCAGCACTATGTTGAATGACAAAGGTGAGAGCAGACATCCTTGCCTTGTTTCTGATCTTAGGAAGCAAACATTCGGTCCTTCAACCAATAAGTATGATGTTTGCCGTAGGTTTTTTTGTAGATGCTGTTTATTAACGTGATGGCATCCTGGATATTTTTTTTTAAAGAACTGCAGAGACTAGTGCTAATATTTACACACACACTCATACTGAAAAGGGCATCCCCCTCTGGGCGAGTCTCTCTGTTCAGAGCGTGGACCCAATCTAATCTGTGGCTAACCTAGACCTGGCTTCACTGCACCTTGAGTTCAGAGCAATTTGTCTCTAGCTGCAGATGTTTTGAGAATGGGATCAGGAGTTTCTCCAAATCAGAGACAACAGCAAAGGGGCATGCTGGGGTCCCTGGGTTGTATAGCCAAGCCCTGCACATTCTGAACCATGAGAGCCTCCTGTTTTCACAGCCTGTGGATGGCTGAAGATGCTCTGTGTGGGCGGGGCTTTCTGCCCTTCAAGGGGTGCTCTCTGCCCCGCCCCCACTGCAGTGCAGTCTGTGAACATACAGCCCAGGCCCTTCCTTCATTGCTTCTGCAGCATCCCAAGCTCCACCACACGCTCAGCAAAGGCACTGGGAGGCTGCACTCTCATCTGTCCCACCTCATCCGTGACAGAGAGGATGGTGCCCATGTTCCCTTATCCCCGCACAGGAGCTTGTCACTTTCTGCGCTTCACGTCACATGGGTCTCTGTGCATCTTCACAATTCTGATGGTTTTGTAAACTGTGATTTTTGTAGCCCCTGCTGCTTATTTTGTTTGTTCTCTGTGATGTTGAGAACAACAGGCTCTTGAAATCTTATCCTGCCCAACTGGGGTAGGAAGCACCTTGCAGCAAACGTGACCAATGAGAGACAGGAGACAGCACGGAATGAATAGAAGACAGATAATTCCCTGTCCTCCTCCATCTGCTTCAAGACACGGCGCTGCGACAGAATGCACCCAGAAAGGCCCCACCTGATGAACCTGGCACCTTGCACAGTCACCCTCGGTACTCGTTGGCTTCAGAACTCGTCAAACCCTGCACTCATCACATTTCGATGAGAAAAAATGTTTCGGTGCTCAGAGCTTGCTCCGGACTCGTCAGTCTTGCTAGAATGTGTATGAGTCATGTCGCTGCGCCAAAAGAGAGAGGGCTTCTTCCCTCATGGCTTGCTTGGTGCTCATCAGTGTTGGCATTGCTCACAAGCTCTGGAATTTATGAACCATGATTCCCAAGGTAACTCGGTGTCTGTTTTCTCTCCTTCTCCATTTCACCTCACTTCCGCCCTCTGTCTTCCGGCCCCACTGTCGCGTCTCCCAAAAAAGCGTCCTCAGGCAAACTTGACTCCACCTCCATTTTCTAGGAAACCCAGAGGAGGCAGCATTTTCTCAAGACTCATTTGAATTGTTCTTAGCTCTTAGGAAAGAGAACAACCAAAAGGTATTGGCTCCAGACAAAGAAAGAGTTTTGCGTGCTGTTGCAAACTGTCTGGTGTCTCCCATATAATTTACACAGCAAATGACACTTCCCAGCCAACTGAAAAGTTTCATCTAAGACAGTCATCAAAATGTCAAACCCCGGGGGCAAGAAGGAGTTATGGTGTGATGAGGAGCGTTTCAGCTTGGGATGATGGAAAGTTCTGGAGATGGATGGCAGTGATGGTTGCACAACAGTGTGAATGCGCTTATGGCCACTGAACTGTACACTTAAAATTGGTTAAAACTGCCTGGCCGGGTGACTCGGTTGGTTAGAGCATCATCACATATGCCAAAAGGTTGCAGGTTCAATTCCCAGCCAGGGAACACGCCAAGGTTGCTAGTTTCCTCCCCAGATGGAGAGCATATGGGAGGCAACCAATGAATGTTTCTCTCTCACATTGATGTTTCTCTCTCTCTCCCACCTTCCTCTCTCTAAAATCACTAATAATAATAATAACAACAACAACAATAATAATAATAATAATAACATCCTAAAGTGAGGATTAAGAAAATCGGTTAAAACCATTAATTCTATGCATTGTATATTTTTCCAAATTTTGGGGGGGTCAAACTCAGAGTCAGTGAGAGAGGCCCCTCCACAGAAGTGTAGAATTAACATCCAGTATGGCTGGACATCTGCCAGGAACAGGCACCATTCAGCAACCTGTAGGGTTAAAATATCCCAAGTCTTGCTGCAGCTGGTGTGGCTCAGTGGACTGAGCACCAGTCTGCAAACCAAAGGGTCACCAGTTCGATTCCCAGTTGGGGCACATGCCTGGGTTGCAGGCCAGGTCCCCAGTAGGGAGTGTATGAGAGGCAACAACACATTGATACTTTTCTCCCTCTCTTTCTCCCTCCCTTCCCCTCTGTCTAAAAATAAAATAAATAAAGTGTTTTAAAAAATAAAATATCCCAAGTCTTGAAACCTTCACTGTTGGTTACAGCTGTGTCCCTGCTTCCAAAAGGGGCTTCCAGTAACTGAAGGAACATTCAGTTATATTTTAGGTTATTGGCCATGTAAATGGTCTCTGTTAGTGTTTCTCCTCGGTCACCCCTTCACAGTCACTCTACAAGGTCAGGAAAATCTGGACCAGCCTGGGGGCTCCTCACCCTTCGACACCCAGCTGCCCCCGCCCCTCGCTGGGGTGTCATCTGACTCCCCTCCAGGCTCCTCCTGGTTCCCCTGAGCACCCTGCACTGCTGAGCAAATAACCCTTTGCTGCCATCTTCGCTTCGGTGACTGTCCCCACTCATGAGCCCAGTGTCAGGTCACAGCGGAGGCTCCATGAGGCTGAAGAAACAAGATCCCACACAGGGGACACATTTCCATGTGCCCCTGCGTCCCGTTCCTCCCAGGGACGTTAGCTATGGCTCTGAGCCCACCCACCGCCTCCCCTGGGCTGGTTCTTAGAGGGGGGCCCAGGTCTGGCCCCTCACAAGCCTCCAGAAACTGCAGCGACTTCCCTAAAGAGTCCCCCGTTACAAACAAGGAGATGAACTCAGCAGGAAGCTGTGGATTTCACAGTCAGATGTGAACCACAGAACAGAGAAGGCGGGACGACCCCAGCATGCCTGCGTGGGAGAATAAAAACTTCAAATGTACCTGGTGTGTTCATCTGAGATCATCTGCAGCCCTTCCCTGCTCTCCCTCCCAGGTGACCAGTCCCCAGGTTTGGGAAGGACGCCAGCGCGGGCCTCCAAAGACAATCGCAGGCAGACCCCCGTGTCTGCCATCCAAGCCCAGTCCCTCCCGACTCTGTCTAAGTCACTCTCCAGTCCCTCCAAAGGCCAGCACCCTCCCCAGCAAAGAAAACCTTTCCTCCCTAATCCTAGGTCCACATCCCCACCTCGCCGGTCAGCATCACCACCCCGCTCCTTCAGGGGAGGTAAGAGCCTGAGACCCAGATGCCTTCTGATTCACTGTCTGTTTCTAACCACGAACCATGTGGGCTCAGAGTTGGCGTGGGAGCCACGTGGGCCCAGGTGCGCCGTGGAAAAACACCAACTTGGAGACATAAGTAAGGACTGTCCTCAGGCCACGGGTTTAGGTTAGGGTGTCCGGGCAGCCCCGCGGGGGCGTGGGAGGGACAGGAGAGAGCTGCCCCACTCAGAGCTGGAGATGGGCCTGTGCTCAGGAAGCCGCCCGACATGACCACCCTCGCCGCCCTGGCGTGGGCACGCCCCGGGCGTCACTGCGCCTCGCAGCGCGGCGCGCCCCCCTCTGGCACCAGCACCCCTTACCTCCCAGGCAGGTGCCAAAGGCCAGCGCGTACATGAGCGGCGGAGTGGGCAGGCTGACTTCGGGGTCCCGACCCAGGTTCAGGAGCACCGGGACCTGCAGAGGGAAAGGAGAGTGACGTCACACCCAGGAGAGCGGCCGTGAGGCAACGGACTGGACCGTCAAAATCCAAAGCGCTTTTCCAGCCGTCAAACAGCAAAGAGCACAAGACGCTCGACCAGAAGCCAGGTGAGCTCTGGAGCCCACAAGGCCTGGGGGCGCAGCCATCGGTGCATCTTTGCTTCTGGCCTCACGGGACCGACCGGCCCTCCTTCTCCTCCGCGGCCCCCGCTGCAGCTGTGTGATCAGCTCATGGAGAGCCTCGCAGGGCGCCAGGGACTGTAGCCACGGAGCCAACCGCCCACGCTAGCTCCACGCACAGCCAGTTCCGAGGCCCCTGCTTGCGCCTGCGCTGCCTCCCCAGTGCTCAAGCACAAACTTAGTAAAATCTGCCTGGAATTTTCTATGGGGTTCCTCCCAATTTCCATCTTGAGGAAGCCAAGAAGCCCAACACTGGTAACAAAAAGACGCATCCAACCAGCACCCGGGCCTGTGGATCGGCAGTGACAGCTAAGACCCAGGGAAGGGACAAGGTAGAGGAGAGATCGGGTCTCAGGACAGGGAAGGACACCATGGGAGGGGGATGACTGTTCCCAGCAGCAAATAAGATCACAGGCAAAGGGCCCTGGCTGCTGTGGCTCAGTGGATCGAGTGTCGGCATGCAAGCCAATAGGTCACTGGTTCAATTCCTAGTCAGGACACATGCCTGGGCTGTGGGCCAGGTCCCCACTAGGTGGCGTGCTACAGGCAAGCACACATTGATGTTTCTCTCCCTCTCTGTCTCCCTCCCTTCCCCTCTCTCTAAAAATAAATAAATAAATAAATTTTTTAAGAATAAATTTAAAAAATAACATAGGCAAAGGCACACGAGAGACAGAGGCCCAGCCCCATGCTAAGGAGGGTCGCCCCAAGTCCAACTCACAAAACACCTTCTCGTGCCAGGCACAGTGCTCGTGAGTACGAGGATGCAGCTGCAGGCAGGCCTTGACAATGACTTTGGTGACGCCACAGTGGGGCTGTGCAGAGTGCAATGGGAACCCTTAAGATAAGCAAGGCTGTGGTGGGAGCTTTAGGGGGTACATCGCAAAGGGGCCTTTGAGGGACTCCTGCGTTTGAGGAACTCTAGTCCATGAGCTCTGGTTTCCCGAGGCAGAGCCCGAACCTTACCTTTCCCGCCTCCTTTGCAGCTAGAACAGCCCGTGACATGGGCTCCCACTGTCAGACACTCCTGAGCGAGAGGCAGCTTGGAGGGTCTGGAGAAGCGTGACCTGGCACCCGCAGGGTGGAGTGACAGAGGTCCCAGCACTCAGAGGCCAGCATCAGGGGGAGGGCCCAAGCACCCATGCAAAGCAGCCGGCATTGGGGCTCCAGGGGGTGAATGCCCACTCAGGGTATCCTTCAGAAATCCCATGAACCATGACCATACGCTATCTTTACATAAATTCCTGTTCTCTTTTACCTAAACAGGACTCTGGGAGGGCAAGTGTTGACTGCAATGTGGATGCAGCCACGTGCATTCCACACAGAAAACCCCCACTAACCTCTTATGAATAAAATCAGCATCAGCCAAACCAGTTGGGGCATGAGATTTTTTTAGCTCTCAGCAAAGGATGTGTTTATTGATTTTAGGGAGACAGGAAAGGGGGGGGAGAGAGAGACAGAGAGACAGAGAGAGAGAAACATTGATGTTGGAAATGTAGATGGGTTGCCTCCCGTACACGCCCTACCCAAGGATCGAACCCACAACCTTGGTATGTGCCCTGACCAGGAATCAAATTCATGATCTTTTGGTGCCTGGGACGACGCTCCAACCAACTGAGTCGCCCAGCCAGTGCAGGGGACGGATGAGATTTATCAGTCCAAGAGAAGTCAGGAGATGACAGAGAAAAAAATAATCGGCAAAGAAAAGGCATAACACAAAACCATAAAAAAAAAACAGTAGAAATAAACACTAGTGCATTCGTTAACACAAACTTCAACATATAAAACTATTCTCTTAGAAACGGATTACCTGCTTGGAATTTGAAAAATTGACTTGCATGTTGCTTAAAAATACCTAGAAGGATTCCAGAAGAAAACAATTTTCTCAGGAGGCTGAAAATCAAGCTCTGGAAGAAGACAGACTGGACAGGGGCTCGGGGTGGGGATGGAGAGGGACCCTACACAACGTGCAAGAGACCAGCCGCCCGCAGAGACACGAATCATGGGCCTCCAGGCCGAGTGGAAACGTGTCCATCGCTATGGCGATGCATCACATCAGAACGGTCAGTCAGAGAGGCCACGGTGAGTCTGGACAACATCCAACAACACGCGTCGATCCGCTTGCACATCTGACCATGGAGAAACTCCGCTCCTTACACGTGGAGCTCACCGGCCAGGTCTGAGGACACTTCCGGGGGTGTCTAAGTACACAGTCTGCAGACCGGACCCTGGCCACCGCAGTTGAAGGGGAAAGAAGTGGCACAAAGACACCCACGTGGAAAGGAGGGGGCAAGGGATTGGGGAAAGGGTTGCAGACCTCGGCACCCACCCAGGGTCCCCCTGCTGCCCACGGCCCAGACCCTGCACCTAGGAGGGGCCACGTGTCCGCTTCCTGCCCAAGGTCACCCGGTGCCACTTCCAGGCTCGAGCAGAAACCCAGCTCCACGCTGTCCCCTGACACAGCCACGCGGGCACCACATGCCGACATGGGGAAGCCGGACCACTGACCTGTGGGGGTTCAGCTGGCGCGCCCCCCCACACACACATTGGACTGCAGCTTCCAACTCAGCATTTGATTTCCGTCCATGGTGACACATCAACCAAGACCCCTCCCTCACTCCCTCCCCCCGTGTGCCATCAAATGAATGAGTGTGCCCCAAATTCAGGAGGGCGGCTCCCTCAGGACAGGGAGGGGCCCTGAGGGTGGGGGAGGAACAGGAAAATGTTACGTACAGTACTTGACGTCACAAAAATAAAAGACGAGACAGCCTCAGGTAGAGGGGAAAGATGTTGCCGCGTCCCCATCTGGAGTGGTCAGCACACAGGCATCTGTCACTGTAGCTGTGATTTCCTAGATTGTTGTTTTAATTTTAAATTTTAAGTTGCTATTCAAATTCAAGGAACAAAAATATCAAAAGGGTTCTTCTCACCCTGGCCAGGTGGATCAGTGGTTTGGAGCATCAGCCATACACCAAAAGGCTGTGGGCTCCATCCCGGTCAGGGTGCAGGCCTGGGTTGCAGGTTCGATCCCCGGTGGGGGCACATACGGGAGGCAAGCGATCCATGCTTCTCTCTCACAGAGAAGTTTCTCTCTCTCTGTCTCTCTCTCCCCACCTCCCAACCTCCCTCCCTTCCTCTCTCTCTAAAATCAATAAACATGTCTTCAGGTGAGGACTTTTTTTAATTTATAAAAGTGCCATTTTTTAAGAAAATGGAGGAATCTAAACTGTCACAATAGCGGCGTGTCTTTCAGGCCCACGGAGGACCTCGCTCCTGAGACCTGGAAGCCACATGCCCCAGCACATCAGTTCTGAGCACCTGTGACCATGAAGAACAGGTAACAGCTGGCAACGAAGTCCTCGGGCTGTGGCCACCCGTTGGGGCGTCACTGAATTCAGATGCACAGTGGGGCAGGTTGGGGAGACCCCCATAGACTCCATTTCAACCGAGACCCGGACCAGCACGCAGTCCCCTCAGCAGGAGGCCCCAGCCGCCACCTGAGAGGGGCCGATGGCCGCCCCCCAGCCCTGCGGACCACAGTCCTGATGGCTCGCTGAGCCCCGCTGGACACTGGACACCGGTCACACACCTCCTTCCCTCGCTGGGGACTTCATGGAAACACACTGACAGCCACGGAACAGCTTGTAACTGCCGAGCCCACACCGAGTAGCTAGGTGGCTGGAGGGCCACCAGGGAGACACTCTGATTCCAGGTGTCGTGCGGGTGACGCAGAGTCCCAGGTGACCCACAGCCCCAGGTGACCCTGAGGTCCTGTGACCCAGAGAAGCGCAGCCTCGGAGGCCGGCCCGCCCTCGGCTCAGTGCCAGCGCCTCTGCTCTGTGCCTTTGGGCCCTGTGGTTCTGACTGTGACGTGGGGTGATGGAATGTCGTGGGAGCCCCTGCACGGTGTCTGTCCTGCAGGGGGCAGAGTGGGGCACACAGGGGCCCCCAGGTTCCTGCTCCCACCTTTACTTTGTCCCATCGGGGCTCACAGTGCTGCCGTGAGCCGAGCGATCGACCACTGAGCCAGAGGGCCCAGGGGGGACGGGGCTGTCCGCCCGGTGAGGGCCTCTCGTGCGCACCCCAACATCAGCCGCAGCACACGTACAAATCGGTCCAGTCCCTGCCCGCACCCGGAGCCCGGCGGGCCGCAGCGCACCGCTGACACATCCGCGCACCGCTGACACTTCCGCGAGGAATAAAGGACAAATGCCTCAGCCAGGCTCTGTCTCGGGGCGCTGCCCCGTGCTCTTCAAGAACAAAACGAAAAGTTGCGTTTTCTATCCCTGAGCGGCGGCGGCTGTCAGTGGGGTGGACCCACCACGCACGGCCCACCCGGTCACTGTCTGACCATGTCCTCTGCCCTCTGAGCCTGCGGGTGAGCACAGCCAGCGGCCAAGGCCCCGCCTCTGCCTCCTGGGCTGGAAAGCTGAGCCCAGACGTTTCCAGGCTGCAAGCTGGGCCCCTGCCCCCATGGGACGTGTGACTCACCATTGTGGCCGTGAACGGGATGTTGTCCATCAGCGAAGACGCGAGCGCGGAGACCCACACCACCAGCACGATGGCGGCTGCGAGGCGCCGGTCCTCCGGGACCATCTGGAAGGGGCAGGCGCAGCGTTAATCACACGCACTCGGGACACCGGACCCTCGTGTCCTGGCATGCACGGCCGTCTGTCCTGCGTCGGGCACACGGGAGGCCCGGGAGGCCTGGGAGGCCCAGGTGTGTGCACAGGAGCTGCCTGCACTGCCCCGACCCCGCCAGGAGCCCTGCCAGGTTCCAGGGGTCACACTGAGCGAGTCCCAGGCACACCCAAGTCAGCCAGCCCATGCATGGGGAGCCGGTGGCTCTGGACCCGGTGGCGGCACACTGGTCGCACCGGTCACCCCCACCTGCTGTCCTGGCACGGCGCCACCGCTGGGACCTCTCGCAGTCCCTTACTGAGACTGCTGTCTGCCTGTCTGAGGTGCTAACCAAAGGCTAATAGCAAAATTACAGGATCCGTCATTATATCTATTTTGTAAAAGGCTCCCTTCATCTCCAGGCTACTCAGGATAAAGCAGGGCCCTGACTGTGCTTTTTACGTAATTAATGTGGCCTATTCTTGCCAGATTTTTTTTTTTAAACAAAATCAAAGGCCCAGTGGCTGGAGCGCATTGTACCGCCACATGCAACCTACCTTTATCAGCAGAGTGGTCTGCTCGCCCACATACTCCACTAAGTGCAGGTGGGCCAGCGCCTGGAAGACATGGATGGGAGATGAGAATCGCTTTAAAGCTGGGAACACACACGAACATTAAAGAGCCTGTCTTTGAGATGGAAATGAGGGAACAGACGGTGAGCCCAGGCTCCCTTGCTTATAAAAGACCATTTCTCTGGTACAAGAAATCGTTCACTATCGCACAAGCTCACTGAGGAATCACCGAGAAGCAAGTACAAGGACGTGATTTGTGCCCTGGCTGGTGTGGCTCAGTGAACTGAGTGCTGGCCTGTGAACCAAAAGGTCACTGGTTCGATTCCCAGTCAGGGCACATGCCTGGGTTGTGGGGCCAGGTCTCCCTGTAGGGGGCGTGCTAGAGGCAACTGATCTATGTTTCTTTCACACATTGATCTTTCTCTCCCTCTATTTCTCCCTCCCTTCCCCTCTCTCAAAAAGTAAATAAATAAAATCTTAGGGAGAGAGAAACACATAAACACACACATTATTTGTGTTCATGGCTACATTCAATTTAACTTCCAGTGGAAGACTGCGTTGCCTTTCACACCTCCACACCGATCTTCCATGGAAGGTGCACCTCACATTTCTTTCAAAGTTAAGCATCGAAGAGTTTTAGAAGAATAAAAATAAAAAGAGGACACAGGGTTTATATAAGCGTCAGAGAAAGGAAGGACGGGTCTATTTAACTGAAGGACTGGACAGAACCAGGGAACTGTGTCCAGAGAGAGGTGGGGTGCAGGTGCCGTCTGCTCCAGCTGCAGCCTCGTCCCAGCCCTGGTGTGAAGGGGGTGGCTCTGTTGCCCACAACAGGTCCTGGGCAGGGAATAGCACCAGGAGGCCACCAGAAGTGAGTGACAGCTGCCCCACACCCCTCAAACGTGGCCTTTGCACAGTGCTGTCACTATGCTGAACCTGACTATAAAAATTAAAACCATCAGCGTGCCCATGTTTAAATATAAATTTGAAACATCCCCATCTTTTGTCAAGTTGCTTGTTGGCCTTCATTTAAAAGCTATACAACCCAGGCCTGGCTTGTGTGGCTCAGTGGGTTGGGTGTCATCCTACAAACCAAAAGGTCACAGGTTCGATTCCCGGTGAGGGTGCGTGCCTGGCTTGCAGGTTCAGGGGGGAGTAGAAGAGGCAACCAATTGATGTTTCTGTCTCACTTTCCCCCTCCCTTCCCCTCTCTCTCTCAAGGAAGGAAGAAGAAAAAGAAAAGCTATGGAGCCCAGCGTCAGGAAAACTGTCAACAATATCCCAGTAACTCTGTGTGTGACAGAGGTGGGGGCCACACCATAAGGAATATAAATGTCAAATCAAATCACTATGTGTGCACCTGAAACTAAGGTCATCTGGTACATCAACTCTACTTTAATAAATAGAATTTTATTTCTTTTTTATATGTTTATTGATTTTAGTGAGAGAGATAGGGTGAGGGAGAAAGAGAGAGAGAGAAACATTGACTAGTTGCCTCCTGTATGCACCCCAACCAGGGATCAAACCCACAACCTAGGTACATGCCCTGACTGGGGATTGAACCCCCAACCTACCAGTGTAAGGGGCGATGTTCCACCCCACTGAGCCACACCAGCCAGCGAAAAACAGTATTTTAAAACAGGGAAATAATTTAAATAAATGAGTAGTTAAAGAAAGCTCAAGTGTGGCTCTTGGATCAAAATTCTGCTATTAGAGCAACTAACCCCTTGGAGAAATCTACTCAGAGCAGGGCTCCTCGGTCTCGGCACTGCCGACATGAGGAGCCCAATCATTTAAAAAATTGTTTAATTAACCCTGGCTGGTGTAGCTCAGTGGATTGAGGTCGGGCTGCGAACCAAAGCATCTCAGGTTCAATTCCCAGTCAGGGCACATGCCTGGGTTGCAGGCCACAGCCCCTAGCAACCACGCATTAATGGTTCTCTCTCTCTCTCTCTCCCTCCCTCCCTCCCTTCCCTCTCTAAAATAAATAAATGAAATCTTTAAAAAATTGAAATTAAAAAATTAAAAATTATTTAATTATTTTTATTTTTCACTGATAGTTAGCATTCAATGTTCTATGAGTTTCAGGCACACAGAAGAGCAGTTAGACATTTATACACCTTACAACTGACACCCCCAATAAGTGCAGCATCCACCGACCTCCCGGGCCATTCTTTGCTGTGGGCCTGTCCTGTGCATTGCCAGGTATTGAGCAACATCTAAGGGACGTGCCGGCAGCAGTGCGACAGCCAAAAATGTCCCCAGATGGTGCTAATGTCACTGGGGGCACAAAATCACCCCCTGTGAAGAATCACTAGTTTAGTGTAACCCAAATTTGACTAAAATACAATTTTTTTAAAGAATTTATTTATTTATTTTTAGAGAGGGAAGTGGGGGAGAGAGAGAGAGAGAGAGAAACATCAATGTGCGGTTGCTGGGGGTTATGGCCTGCAACCCAGGAATGTACCCCGGCTGGGAATCGAACCTGGGACACTTTGGTTCCCAGCCTGCGCTCAATCCACTGAGCTACGCCAGCCAGGGCTTAAAATGCAATTTTTAATTTGTGACAAAATTAAGTGCAGCCACATCTTTCATGGTGATATATACTACTCACTGAAAACAAAGTCCAGTCTACAGCCATACAACCCTGAACACGCCCGACCTCATCTGAATAAAAAGACCAAGGTGTTGGCCCGGCTGGTGTGGCTCAGTGGATTGAGCACAGGTTTGTGAACCAAAGGATCACTGGTTCGAGTCCCAGTCAGGGCACATGCCTGGGTTGCTGGCCAGGTCCCCAGTAGGGGGCGATCGAGAGTCAACCACACATTGATGTTTCTCTCCCTCTCTTCCTATCTTCCCCTCTGTCTAAAAATATATAAATAAAATCATTTTAAAGAGAAGTCCAAGGTCTAAACTTGATGAAAATTCTCTGCTAGATATCAAATCGAGTTCTGTGCACGTCCCGACATGCAGCTTCAGGCAACGATGTGACTGCAGGTGTAGGTCCTGTGATTATCCCAAACACCACGGTGCGTGGCATGCAGCGTGAGTCAGAATAAAAGGAAATCTTCAAAATGCTTGAATGTTACATCTAACCACTCAGTTCAAAGTAATTGATCTCTTTATTGGGAAAAAAAGCCAAAATAAAAGGAAAATGCAACCTCTATAGGAGACCGTTCTGTGTGGCATGGGCCCAGACAGGACCCACACCCACAGATAGGTTCTCCCGTGGGGAATCAGGCCTGTAATGTACCTGGGATGCTTTGAGACTTGCTTTTGGCTAAAACTCCCTCACCCTGAATTGAGGCAGCAAACATTCACTGCATAGCTTTAAAGTAACTTCCTAAAATCCATGCTAAACCTTCCAAGGATGAGTATAACCAGTTCAATCACTTTTCCCCTTTGCATTTGCAAATATCCTTCTTCTGTGATGTGATTAGTGGCATCCTCTCCTTTGTTTTCTGTAAAAGGTAACCCCCTAAAGCAAACCTGTGCGTAGTAAATGAGGACCATCATGTAATGTGCCCAGAAAAGCAATAAAAGCTTGTCAAGACCAGGGTCGGGGTGCTCTCCCCTTGAGAGAGTGGCCATCAAATCCCTTTTCCTCCACAGGACTCAGTAGTCCATGTGAATTTGTCTCATATCTCATCCATAACGCCGGGGACCCCACGAGCTAGGGTTCTCGTCAACCTCCACTGAAGTACTTATTTATAAAATGGCAAATGAAATAACCGTGTGACACCTCACCCTCCCCGGCCTACAGGTGTCAGTACGCAATGTATATTGTACATGTCGGCAAGCTCCAGTTTAAGTGTGGTTGAAGGTCATGCACACCGCCATCTCCCCCGCTGATGTATATGGTGAAAGACGATCGCCTAACCACATGAAACCTCCTCATTCTCCTGTGGGAGAAACAGGTCGCAAAAGGCTGGGGCCACCACGGTCTGACATCCTGGTCCCATTGAAATGAGGCAAATACATCAACGCTACTACTTTTTTCAAAAGAATATACTAGGAGGACTAAAGGTCCCTTGTACAAGCCAAATAAATAGATCCTGGATAAAGCACACTCGGCCCCCGGCCCCTGGCCAAATAAATAGATCCTGGTTGGAGCATCATCCCTGTACACCAAAAAGATTGCGGGTTCGATTCCCGGTCAGGGCACATACTTACGATTCCAGTTCAGTCCCCGGTTGGGACATGTATGGAAGGCAACCAATCAATGTCTGTCTGTCTGTCTGTCTCTTTGTCTCCCTCTCTCCCTTCCTCTTTCCCTTCCTCTCTCTCTAAAAATCAATAAACATATAATCAGTCGAGAGTTTAAAAAAAACACATTTGTAGCATTAGTGAATTAGTAAGACAAAGCAATGTTTCCCAAGGAATCCTCTCCTCATGAATATGTTTCTCTTTGCTGCCTGGGAGCTGCAGGCGTGGGCGGCACAGAACCGCCTTGAACTTGATGCTGAAGCAGAGCCCTGAGGCTAAGCAGCAGTGGGGTGGTAGGCTGAACCGGGGATTCTCACACTCAACCGAGATCCTTGCCACAAGCTGCATCCCCCAGCGGACTCAGACGCAGGCCCCAAAAGTAGGCACTCAGGAGTCCTGCTGACTAATATCAAGTCACAGAATGATCATCTGGCATCGTCAAGGACACACAAAGACTGACAACAGGAACGAGAAACCAAAACAGATTTCCACAGAGCCCAAATCTGCATACAGGAGAATTCAGTTACAGAACACGGGAGAGGGATTCTGTTCGAAGAAAGTGGGGGGTGGAGATTGTAAAAGCACCGTTCACCACCAGCCCTGGGGGAGCTAAGGGTGAAGGTTGTCACCTCAAAAGAATCCCTGAACAGGTATAGAACTGCCAAAAACAGGGAACAGAATTTTAAATGATCTCCAGTGAATGCTAAGGCAAACAAGGGGGATTGAAAATAAAAATACGAAAGGGAAGACTAATAAAGAGATGGCAGGTTTAAACCCCAATGGAAACAGAATAAACATATATTACTTAAAAGGTGAAAATTGTCAGAGCAAATTAAAACTTTGAGCTTTATGCTCAAATCCATACTATTGCCTCATACACTTCTAAACCATAAAGGTGCAGAAAAGTTGAACATTGAAGGATAGAAATATATGTACACCTTGCAAACTTTAATAAGTGAAAGTTTTGTAACTGTTTTTTGGTTCACAATGAAGAGTTAACGATTCTAAATTCATACGACCTCAAAATATATAAAACATGAATAGAACTACAAGGACAAAATAGACAAATCCACAATCATTTGGGGAATTTGCCAAAGAAAAAAAGAAACGCGAGTTGAAAAATCAGAATGGGAATTGAAAATGTTTGAATGAAGAAAAATGTAAACACAATAAAAATACACAGTGCAACTTGGAGGACGCAGCTAAATCTAAGCTAACGGGAAATCTGGGGTCTTAAATATCACACTAGAAAATAGGAGGCAGGAAAAGGCAAAACCTAAGCACTATCTTCAAAGGTTAGGGGAAAAAAAAAACAGAACTGAACTGAAAGGAAGAAAAAAATAAAATAGAAGGCAAATAGAAAATATTCCATTGAGTGTTAAGACTAAAAACGTATTCACTCAGTCATGAGCAACTGATGAATAGAAAGGCAGAGGGGGGGGGGGGAGGAGAGGGGAAGGTGAGGAGGGGGAGGGGGAAAAAGGAGGAGGAGGAGGGGGACAAGGAAGCAGAGGGGGAGAGAGAACAGGTCACAAGTCATTGACACCAGCAATGAAAAGAGGGGCCTCCTGCCCTGGCTGGCATAGCTCAGTGGATTGAGCTCGCGCTGCGAACCAAAGCATCGCAGGTTCGATTCCCAGTCAGGGCACATGCCTGGGTTGCAGGCCACAGCCCCCAGCAACTGCACATTGAGGTTTCTCTCTCTCTTTCTCCCTCCTTCCCTCTCTAAAAAGAAAGAGGGGCCTCACTAAGAACCCCACTAAACAGATAAAGCAGTGAGCATAACTCCACCCCAGCGCTTCATCCTTCATACCTACATCCACCTGATTCAGCACCATTTGCCGAAAAGATGTCCCTTTCTCCACTGACTTGCTTTGGCACTTGCATTGAAAATCTTTGGACCACATCTGTAGGGTCTGTTTTGGGATTCTCTATTCCGTTGCCTTGATCTGCTTCTTACCAGTACCACCACGCTGGCTTTGTTGCTGCAGCGTTCAAGTTGAATTGTGAAATGAGGGAGGGAGCTTCAGCTCCAATGTTGTTCTTCTAAAAATGCTTTGGTTGTGCCCTGGCTGGTGTAGCTCAGTTGGTTGGAGCATCAGCCCATGGATGGAAGGGTCAAGGGCTCGATTCCCGATCAGGGCATGACCAAGGTTGCGGGTTTGATCCCTAATTGGGACAAGTACAAGAGGCAACAAATCTATTTCCCCCCTCCCTTCCTCTCTCTCTGAAAGCAATGAAAACAATGCTTTACATTTTTCAACAATCTCTCAGTATGTATATTTTTGGTGTAGAGATCTTGGGCCTATGTTGTTAGTTTCACTTCCGGTTTTCTTTTTATTGTTTTTGGTAAGCACTGTAAATGCCATCGCTTCTTTAATGTTTTCCACTGGTTTGTTGCCAGTATAGGAGAATACAAGTTACTTTTCTATACTGATCTTGCAGTTGTGACTTGGTTGAATTTATTTACTAATTCTAGTAATACTGGGGGGAATTGTATGTTATATGGGGTTTTCTACATGAGCAATGTCATCAACAACTAGGGACAGTTTCAGTTTTTCTATTTGCGTTTCTGTGCTCTTTATTTCTTGGGAACTGTGGCCTGTAGGACATGATGGTGGAAGCGCCATGTTCTCTATCTCCACAAAAAAACAATTAAGTCTCCTGATATTAACTCGGAAGCGGCCTCTAGGTTTTTCAAAAATACCCTTGATCAATTTAGAGATTCCTAGTTTTCTGAGAGGTTTTTTTTTTTTAAAGATGTTATTTATTTGTTTTTAGAGAGAGGGGAAAGGAGGGAAAAAGAGAGGGAAACAGCAATGTGTGGTTGCCTCTCAAGCGCCCCCTGCTGGGGAGCTGGCCTACACCCCAGGCATGTGCCCTGACTAAGAATCAACCAGCGACCCTTAGGTTCACAGGCCCATGCTCAATCCACCGTGCTACAACAGCCAGGGCTCTGAGAGTTTTTATGATGAATCTGAATGCTGTCAAATGCTTTTTTATGTATCTGTTAGAATGACTGTAGACTTTTTCTCCTGAATTCTGTTAATATGGAACATTGTGTTGATTTTTTTAAGATAATTTTTTAAGATTTTATTTATTTATTTTTTAGAAAGGGAAGAGAGGGACAAAGAGAGAGAGAGAGAAACATCAATGTGCGGTTGCTGGGGGTCATGACCTGCAACCCAGGCATGTGCCCTGACTGGGAATCGAACCTGTGACACTTTGGTTCACAGCCCACGCTCAATCCACTGAGCTATGCCAGCCAGGGCTCGTGTTGATTTTTAAATGTTCAATCCACCTTGTGTTCCTGGAATAAACCCTTCTTGGTTAAGAGATGTGATCCTTTTGCATTGGATTAGACATTGTCACATTAGATTAGATATTTTTGTTAAAGATTCCAGATCCCTGTTCATGAGAAATGTTGGTCTGCAGTTTTCCCATAATGCCTTTGTCTTTAGAATGAGAGTAACACTGGCCTCGGGAAATGAGTTGGGGAGTGTTCCCTCCCTGTTATTTTCTGAAAGCATTTGTACAGAACTGATGTTGCTTCTTACTGAATGTTTGAGAGATTCAACACTGAAGTCACCTGACTGGTATAGCTCAGTGCATTGAGCACGCACTGCGAACCAAAGGGTCGCTGGTTCGATTCCCAGTTGGGGCACATGCCTGGGTTGCAGGCCAGGTCCCCCGTGAGGACCATGTGAGAGGCAACCACACATTGATGTTTCTCTCCTTCTTTCTCCCTCCCTTCCCCTCTCTAAAAAAAGAAAAAGAAAAGAAAAGAAACCTACTGAAGTCACCTGCAGCTTTCCTGTGGGAAGATTTTTTATTAATTCAATTTCTTTACTTGGTATAATTCTGTTCAGATTTTTCTATTTCTCCTTGAGTCAGTTTTGGTAAGTTATGCTTTTCAAGGAAACAGTCCGTTTTACACAGGTTGTTGAGTAGGTTTGCATGAAGTTATTAAGGGTGTTCTTGCTGTGCCGTTCATGCCTGTAGGGTCTGCGCTAATGACCCCTTCTCACTGCTGATTTGGCTGGTCTGTGTTCTTCAGCAGCTAGAGGTTTGTCCATTCTTTTGATCTTTGTAAGTCTTTCTTCTTTTCTAAGTATGTAATCAGGAAGTTTCCCTTTTCAGCCTTCAGCTGCATCCAACACTTGTGGCGTTTTATTTCGCCAACACTTCTTTTACAACACTTTCACATCTCCTCTGTGACTTCATTAGAATCCTGCTGCTGAATTTTAAGACATGGACTTTCCCGAGTGACCTGACTGTTCTTGGGTCCTGGTTTAAATTTGCTGTGTGCAGAGTCCACAACCCTCATCGGCAATGACATCACCTTGGAGGACTCACACGTGAACAGTGAGGGGTCGGGGGGCGCGTTCTGCAAACATCGCCGACGTCTTAATGGTTGACACTGCTGTGCCCGTCTTCTGGGGCGTTCATGTCCTTCCGTCCAGGTGGCTTAGCAAGTTCTGAGAGAAGACAGAACCTTCTGTGGCTGTGGAGTCGTCCACTCTGTTTTAATTTAGCAAATCAATTGCTTTTCTGAGGCTTTATTAGGCAACTTTATCATCGTCCTGTCTTCCCGATAAGCTGCCCCTTTGTCATGATTAAATGGCGCTCATTACCTCTAATAACACGATCTGTCTACTTGATGCCACTTCAGCCTCCGTGCAGGCTGTTGGCAAACTATATTGGTCCATTCGCTCTTGTTCAACCTAACTGTATCTTTATATTAAAATTGCGTCTCCTGTGGGCAACGCATGTTAGTCTGGCACTTACACCGGCTCCCTCAGTGTCTTCGAATTGGAAGGTTGCCTTTGGCGTAACTGTGGATATTGCTGCACTCAGCAAACGTGGATATGATTGGCTCATTCCCTCTGTTTTTAGTCATTTCTGTGCCCACTTTCCTGGTTGCTTTGGGGTTACTTCAATATTATGTGGCTTTTATCCCTTAGCTTTTTACCCAAATATTTTCATTGTATTTTTAGTACTTACTCCAGGGATTACAAGATACATACCTGGCTTTTCTGCTCAAAGTTAGTATCTTATGGCGTCAAGTCAAACGGAGAAGCCTCGAAAGGACACAAGTCCCCTCCCTCTAGTATGCATGTCACCTATGGATGTCACAACAACGCTCACCAGACAATATTGTAACTGATGTTTTCAACAGTCGGTAAAGAACTTAGGGGAGGAAAAGGTTTTTTTATACATTCGCCTAACTAGTTACCACTTCCATTGTTCTTCCTTTGTTCTTGTTCAATTTTTAATTTATTGATTTTTCAAGAGACAGAGAAAGAAACGTGATGTGAGAGAGAAACATCAGCCAGTCGCCTCTCCCACACACCCCAACCGGGGATCGAACCCACAGCCTTTGGGTGCACAGGGCGACACCTCAACTAACAGGCTACCCAGCCAGGACCCAGCCAGGATTTTTAGAGATATTTGAAGTATTATAGTTCTAGTTTCTGACCTTTGCATCTGGTTCTGTTCGGTCATTCCTGTTGCTTTCCTAGGAAGTCCTATGTTTTCATTTATTTCAAATGTGTTCTCTTTGCCTCATTGAGCATAGTTGCAATAGCCACTTTCCACATCCGGGTCATTACGGGGTTGAGATCTCTTGATTGCCTTTTTCTCTTGAGAATTGACTACGTGTCCCTCACTCTCTGGAGATTGAGTCCTTCAGGGCTGTCCCCTAGATATTGTCCCTAGTGAGATATGTAGGTTCCAGGTCCTGTTAGAATCTTCTGGGGATAATTGATTTGTTTTTTTGTTTGGATTGGTTTAGAAGTTAGGCTGAGACCACAGCCGCTGTTGCTCTGGCTCACACATCCCAGGAGGGTCCGGGGCTGCCTCCCATGGGCCTGGGGCCGCCGTCTGAGATTTGTGCAGAGGCTCCGGCTTTCACCGCCTTGGCTAAGCCTTGCTCTGTCTGGGCCCGTCCAGCGCCCACCTCATTCGGGAGTTGGTCAGAGGCCTGTGTGGACAACTCTCCTCTCAGACAGGCCTGGGGGCCTTGGCTAGGCAGATGCAGGTCCGCCCCACACAAGAGCTGATCAAAATTAGGCTGGTGTTTGTGTAAATTCCTGCCCAGAAATGAGACGGGGCCCCTCTGGCTCTCTTCTGAGGCCCCCCAACTGTCCGGCGCACAGCTGCTGCTTGTCTTGGCTGCTCTGGATGGGAAGGCAGGGACCCTGGGTGGGAATGAGCTACCTCCGTCAGCACGCCATGGTGCCACTGAGGCCTGCCCTGAGGGGAAACCCAGGGGAGAGAACCAGGGACACCAGCCCCAAGGGGCCCCTTCCCTGGGTATCAATGCCCCTGCACAATCCAACTGGTTTTGTTTATTTTTCAGAATCTAGGGATAGTTGATTTTTTTATTTTGTCTGGCATTTCAGTTGTAATCAGAGGGAGGATCGGATTTTCGTAGGTTCACAGTTCCCCCACACTGGCAAAATGGAAGTTCAACCTTCTTTCTTATTATGAAAGCCAGTAAAATTGCCCTCTTCAGCCCTGGCTGGTGTGGCTCAGTGAATTGAGTGCCAACCTGCAAACCAAGGGGTCAAGGGTTCAATTCCCAGTCAGGGCACATGCCTGGGTTGCAGGCCAGGTCCCCAGTAGGGGGCATGCGAGAGGCAACCACACATTGATGTTTCTCTCTCTCCTTTCTTCTTAAAAATATAGATAATAAATAAAATGAATTCTCTTTTTGTATTCCATGAAGGAGAAACATGGAAGCGACTTCAGTGATTGTGAAACACCAAATTCACAAAATGAAATTTATTTTTGTGGCGCGTTTGTCATTGTGGCCATGCTGTTTTCTTTTTTAAAGCAAGAAGGACAAGCCACTGCTGTTCTCGAACTCAGGAAGCGAACACGTGGGAATCACTCTGGGGTGGAGCCAGCAGAGGCCACTGTGCGCTCTGCCGGCACATCTCAGAAGGAACTTCCCAGGTTCCCAGGGGATGGACCATTCTCCCTCACGTTCACATCACATCATTGCTCAGGTGACCATGGCATTTCCCAAGACAGTGGAGAATGCAAGATATGTGACTCTTATGTTATAAGCCATAGGTTTATGCATGAAGGTGACTTATACCACATAGGAACTTATGCAAGAAAATGGTGGCCATGACCAGTGTGGTTCAGTGGGTTGGGCATCATACCACAGGACGAAGAGTCACTGGTTCGATTCCCGGTCTGGTCACATACCTAAGGCTATAGGTTTTATCCCCAGTTGGGGACCTGTGAGAAGCAACCAATCAATGTTTCTCTCACACAGTCATGTTTCTCTCCCTCTCTTTCTCCCTCCCTTTTCCCCCCTCTAAAGAGATAAATCAATAAAATATTTTTGAGAAAAGAAAATGGTGGATGGCCCAGGAGGATTTGGATGGCTTCCATGAAACCTGTTTGGAATTTGGCATGAGTGATTACCCATGAACATGAAATTATTACATGCAGCCTACAAATTACAGCCTTTATCCTATTATTACCACTGTGATTACCTTCGGTGACGGAGCCTGGGCTAAAGATGCCCCTCTGGGGCAGAGACACGGTGAAATCCTGTCTCACGGGAAGCCTTTCCAAACCTCCTAGACCCCCAAGGAGGGAAAGAGCTACAGCATCAGCGTGCCTGCCTGGGAAACCCGTTGTTTAGGAAACAAGAAATTACTAAAGCCTTGGGAAACACAACTATTCAATTTTGCTTTCTTTTCCACTGAAGATTCTGATAACAACAGTCTCGCAAGGAGCCTTCCTCAAGGGGTCCCTCTGAAAGCCACTCGGTACCTGTGACAGTTGTGATGACTGCCGGGCCCCTGGACACGCACTGTGATTTACAAGCATAAGTATTTTATAAACATTAGTCCTGGTGAACCAATAGTTTATACAGCTCAGTCCCATTCATTTTTTAAATCCTCACCCAAGGGTAGGGTTACTGATTTTAGAGACAGAGGAAGGGACGGGAAGAAAGAGAGAGAGAGAGAGAGAGACAGAGAGAGAGAGAGGGAGAAACATCGATCAGTTACCTCCACGCGTACCCCTGAGCGGGGATCAACCCTGTAACCTTTCAGGATATGAGACCACACTCCAACACACCGAGCCACCTGGCCAGGGCCCATATTTTTTCATTGGTCTGACCAATGTCTGTTGAGTGCCTACTACGTGCAGGCACTGTTAGGCACACTGGTTTCCAACAGTGACCACGAAGGACACATTTGCTGATTCCCAGGGGCTTTATGGTCTGGTGATGGGAGACACACAAAAACACAATTTACAGGCATGTGTAACACACACATACACACAGTCACACACAGAATATAGCCACAGCTTTATGGCAACACAAAACAGACACTAATCTGTTGCAAGAGAGGGAAAGCAGAATAAAGAGCGAGCCAAGTGACAGGAGGGCTCTCTGCACTGAGCCACAAGGGGCCTCTGAGGTGGACGCCTGAGCAGACCCGGGCAGGGTTGCACCAGCACCAGCATATTCAGCAGGAGCCCCAGGTGGAGGAGACACGTCGAACCCACACCCATCAGCGAGGTGGCCCCCAAGGCTGGGCTCAGTGAGCAAAGGTGGGTAGTGGAAAACAAGGTGTGAGGCAAGGCAGCCAGGCCTTACATGGTCTGGAAGCCTCGGCTGAGGCTCTGCATTCCGTTCCAGGAGTGGCGTCAATGCCACGCTGCCGTCAAAACCCCCAGGGCCACTGTTCTGGCCAAAGGCTCTGAGGGAACGCACGGTGTTTGCAGCACACAGACGTCATCTGCAGTTCAACGCTGTCCCAAGAAGACCCAAGGGCGAGCTTTTCAATGCCATCGGGCAAAGTAGATGCAATGTCTCATTCAAGATTCTCAAACCATAAGCCCGCCTGGGAATTCCATCACCAAATGTACTACTTGCTTCTGGGAACTCTAAACAGCCAACAACACTTGTTCTATTCTTAGGATGATAGATAAAGATGGATTTAAATGTGTGCTTTTTAATATTCAAGCTACTAACTAAGGGGATAGTAATATTACTACTTCCAAACACTGGGTCAACAGATTCAAAGGAAAGTAAACAATATACTACACTAAGGACTTCCGGTAAAGATGGTGGAGTAGGTATACACCATACCCACAGCCTCCCATGACTGCATCAGAATAATAACTAAATGATGGAACAACCCACCCAGAGAGCCACCTAGAGTCTAGATGAACAGAAGTCCTATAGCTAAGGATAGAAGGAAGAAGCCACGTTGAGACAAGAGCAGGGGCTGAGACTCTGAACAAGCTGGCCCCACACCCACGTGTGGGGGCTCAAAATCAGGAGGGAGATATCAGCTGCAGAGGTTCCCCCCAAGAAATAAAGGGTCCCAGCTCCAAAACAGCTCCCCAACCCAGGGTTCCAGAGCCAGGAATAGACATCGTATAACTTCTGGCTGTGAAAAGCAGCAGGGGTCATGGCTGAGTGAGACAGAGCCTTCTGGAGTCACAGGTGTTCCTCTTAAAGGGCCAGCACACAGACTTACATGAACTCACTTACTCCGAACTCCAGCGTTGAAAGGCACCAGGGACATACGGGAAGGAACTGTTGTCTGGCTTCAGGGTGAGAGCTAGAGGGGAAGCTTTCTCCCAGACAGAAGTGACGGCAGAGGCCATTGTTCCTTGGCTGTCCCTGCCCCCACCCAGCCCCCAGGTGCAGGGGGTCACCAAATCTAAGCCTCCATCAAACTCATCCTGGTGATTCCCTAAGACCCCACCCCACCCACCTCTCACACGGGCAAGAACCTCTTTCAGTGGCTGAGACAGACAAACAGCCTTCCTTGGCCTGTGCTGTGGACTTCTCGAAAATCTCTCAAAGCTTCGCAACCCCGAAGCAAGCAGCATCCAGCCTTGGCACGCTCTGCACCTTTTGCTAAGCAGCCCCAGGCCCAGCACTAGTGGCCGTCTGCCACTGGTCAGGTCACAGTTTGGCCGCTGCCAGACACCTCCGAGCCCAGCACAGGTGACAACCATACACAGATTACTTTGTAGCAGCTCACACCAAGTGGCCCGGCACAGGGCACAGGCATTGGCTGACCTTGACCTCCACTTCCCAAGAGGCCCCAGAACCAACACACCCGGTGGCCACCTTCAGAGCGCACCAGAGCTCCACCCACCCACCTCCACAAATGACACACCTGCAGGGCAGCCTCAGCAGGCAGTGGAGTCCTGATGAAGCAAATCCCGCTCTGTGAGGTCAGCCCCTACACAGCAATTTGCCCGCCGCAGTCGGAGACAGTCCTCCAAGCCAGTTGGCCTGAGAGTCAGTCTCTCCCACGGCAGTGCCAGCAGCGATCAGGGCTCTGCTACAGCAGGAGGGCGCACACACCCACACCAGGGACACCCCCGGAGCACCCTGCTCAGGAGCCCAGGGAGACTGCCCCGCTGAGCCCCACAGGACACCTGCTATCCCACAGGACACCCACTACATAAGGCCACTCTCTACTGAGCCTGCAAGACTGAGCAGCTCTACTTAACACACAGAAACAAACACAGGGAGGCTGACAAAATGGGGAGAGACAGAAATATGCCCCAGCTGAAAGAACAGAACAAAACTCCAGAAAAAGAACGAAATGAAATAGAGACAATCTAGCAGATGCAAAGTTCAAAACGCTGGTTTGAAAGATGCTCAGTGAAGGCCTGGCTGGTGTGGCTCAGTGGATTGAGTGCCAGCCTGCAAACCAAAGGGTCGCCGGTTCGATTCCCAGTCAGGGCACATGTGTGGGTCGCAGACCAGGCCCCCAGTAGGGGGTGTGTGAGAGGCAACCACACATTGATGTTTCTCTCCTTCTCTCTCCTTCCCTTCCCCTCTCTAACAATAAATAATATCTTTTAAAAAAAAAAGAAAGATGCTCAGTGATCTCAGTGAGAACTTCAACAAAAAGACAGAAAAGTATAAACTAGAACCAGGCATAAACGAAAAATACAGTAACTGAAATGAAGGAAATAGCCACGGCAGAGTAGATGATACAGGACTGAATCAGCCATTCGAACAACGAGGTAGCCGAAGTCACCCAATCAGAGCAGAGCGAGGAGAGGATGGTGTGAGAAAAGGAATCGGCTGTGGGAGCCGAGCTCAGAAGCTGTGTGTCACACACTTCATTGCGTCTTCCCCACCCTAGCCCCCAGTCTCCATCGCTGTGTGCAAAACAGCTAACGCCTAGGTTTCAGGGGTAACCGAATCAACACCACCCCATGCTGCACAGTAGCTAATGGATACTGTGTGACTCAAGCTGGGGACAAGTGACTTCATCTGGGACAAGTGATTTCGTTGGGGACAAGGATAAAAACAGACCCTAACAGGCACAAGGGAAGGACCAGGCTGGCAGAGCCCGCACTGGGCCCCTTGCTGGCCCTCGGACTCTCCCTGGAAGCTGGGCCTCCTGCCCTTACCCACCCAGCTCTCCCGTCTTCCGGTTTCCTGGGTCCAGCCAGTGGGAGACCCAGACAGGCCCTGAGAGGTGGGAAGAATAAGCCTGGGGTATTAACCCGCTGGGCTGGGCTGGGCTTCTCCACCGCATCTTGGGGACAAGCCAGCCTAGAAATCCAGCCAAGCAGAGCTCAAGTGCTGGGGGAGGGGGGGCGTGCCGGAGGAGTGCCCCCGACCCGACAGCACCCTGTGACCCCGAGACCCACATGTCCCTGCAGGCAGCGTCCACCGGACTTCCCACCAACCTCTGCCGTTTGTCGCCAGCTGGGTCTCCTCGCAGGGACAGTGAGTCACTGCTGCCTCTCTGTGAGACTGTATTTCATCGGGGTCCAGTTTTCTAACGCCATCAGCAACCCGCCCTGGCTGTTTCATCCCAGCTTCCTTCCTTCCTTCCCTCTCCCTCCCAGAACAAGCAGGAGCTGCGCGAGTGGCCACGTGCAAATATGGCAGCGTGTCTCTTCTTGCAGCTGCAGCGAAGACCGTGCGGCCGGGATGGGGGCGGTCCTGGAGACGCGGTGGCCCGCCTGGCACAACACCCCTCCAGCGCCCAGTGGAGCCTGAGGCCCTGAACCCGGGAAGGGCCGTGCAGTGGTGGACCGCCACCATCGGTGGCCGAGGGGAAAGGGAAAGCCCTCCCCGGCCGGGGTCGGGCCTTGATTTGGGAGCTCGGTGGCCGGCTCCCCACGTGGGTTCCTGGGCAGGACCTGCCCTTCCTTCTCCCCAGTTGAACTGAACATCCAGTGGCTGGCCCTGGCCCCAGAGCCCACACAGGCACCTGGCCGGGGCACCTGGTCACCTGCTGGTGGCCTGCAGAACTGGCATTCTCCACCCCCAGCACTGAGGCCCTGCGACAGGGACAGTGGGGTGGCTTCTCAACACCCGACAGCAAGCAGGGACGACAAAAGAGGCGCCGGCCCCGAGAGCCTGTGTGAGCGTCTGGCGCCCCCTGGTGGCTGCCGCGGGCGTGGAGCGGGTCGGCGCGGGAAGGCCCGCAGCACCGCCCGCCCCTGGCTGCAGCTGCGGCTGCGGCTGTCACGTTAACCGCAAAGCAGACTTTCCCCGTGAATCCGGGCCCTCAGCAATCGCCCCGCGTGTCACCGCTGCTCCAGAGGACCGCACGGCGGCCGCCCCGGGCGCTGAACACCCACGGTGATAGCATGCACCACCCACGGCTCCCTTTCCGGGCCCTGAGCCGGGCTCTCGCTTCTTGGTTAAATCCTGCAGGGCTCAGAGCTTCCCCCCCCACACACCTCAGCACAGCTCTGGTTACGCTCAAAACCTGAGTGCAAAAGAGCTCAGAACGTGTCCTCTGGAAGGTGGAAGGAGGGTTGGAGTAATTTCCAACCCCCACCCACTCGCTAGAATGGCCCTCTATTACGGAAAGAGAACCCCTGGGAAATCCCTGTGCCCCAAGGGCCGCCCCGCCTGTCTCGGCCCCTGCCCTGCCCCACCCCCACCTGCCCCTGCAGCCCAGCCGGGGCGCAGGGCCCCTCTTAAGTCCTTTGGGACGGTCCAGAGGCATGGAAGCCCGGTCCTGATAGAAAACTAGGGGGGGGGGGGGGGACCTGTTGGCACGTGCGTTATTACCGTGGCCCACTTTCTGAAGCTAAGCAATTGATTTTTAGTATTCGCAGAACACTATACATAAGAAGGTGTCTTTTCGTTCCAGAGGAAAGTTAACATTTCATCCCACGGTGTCTGGAAACCACTCTTCCCGTCGTCCCCTCAGAATAACGGGAAGCACGGGTGTCCGCGCCCCGAGGAGGGGACGTTTCCAAAGACAGGTGTCCTCACACTGTGGGCGCCGGCTCCACGGCTGGAGGACGCTCCGTTCAACTTGACGCCGTCGGAGTCTTAAATTCTGTCTCGCCCTTTATTCCGCTTCCGCGCGAGTCCAAGTCGCAGCTCCGTCCGATTTCCTGCGGACGCGGAGCCTCCGCGGAGACTCGCTCCTCCCCAGGACCCCGGCTGGCGGACGCCGGGCAGGACCCGGGTCGCCCCTTCCATTCCTCGGATCCTAAGCCCGTGACCTGGTCGGCACGGGCCCCGGCCAGCCAGGCAGAGGCCCTGCGCTCGGGGCAGGGAGGTCTTTTGGGGGAGCAGCCCGCAGGGGGGCCTCGCCATCGTGGGCGCAACACCTTGGGGAACCAGCCTTTCCGGAGGAGACGCTTCGACTGCCCTTGAAAGACGAGGGATCGCATGGCGCTGAGGGCGGATTCACCGCGACCCAGACCCCGGGCGACTCAAGGCACTGCGCTGTGGGGTCCGGTGTGGGAGCGCGCAGGGGTGCCCAAGCTGCGCACCCTGCCGGGCCTACGGGCCGGCGCGCCGGCTCCAGGTGGGCAGAGACCTGGCAGGAAACTGCCTCCCTGGTCATCCGAGCTCAGGGCACGCGAGTGTCGAGTGCCTTCTGCTGCCAAGGGCCCGTCCCCACACACGAGGGGAACATGGAGTTGCAAAGTTACAGGGAGACTCCCAGCCTCGGGCCTCGGGGCTCCGGGACGCGCGTCCGCAGCCACCACCGCCCCGGGCTGGAGGCCGGACACTGCGACCCGGCTCAGGCCTCCGCGCGCCCAGCTTCGCATTAGCATTAGGAGATTGAGGGACACTGGTTCCCTTCTAGACACTGGCGACGGGAGTAGCTGGGGACACACCGCACTGATAGAACAGCATGACTTCCAAATTCCCTCCCCAACGGGTCAGGGAAGAAACAAGAAGGGAAAACGAGCTACACAAAACCAGGCCGCCCACATGCCTGAACACAGAGAACACCCAACCAGCAAAGTATCTGTAAAATTGGAAAAGAACCCGGCGCCAAGGCCTGACCCACGATCTCCTCCTGCTTCCCCACGAGGCTTTACCGAGACAAACCCGAGTGAGCACAGAGAAGGGCCGGCAGACGGTGAGGTCCAGAGCGAGAGACGCTCTTCTTTGTGGCTACCAAGTGGTCCTAGGGGGGTCAACTCCAAAGCACCCACACTTTGCACAGCAAACAGAAGAGGGTGCCATGCGATAGCCATTGTTAAGAAAAAAAAAAAAAAACAGACACGAAATAAACAGGCAAACCCAATAGCAGTACATTTACACCAGAAAAATGAAGTTGTGTATACAGAGCTCGCAAGACGACGTAAGGATTTGAAAGTGAACTCATATTGACCGAGGAAAACCCCCTTCCGAAACTGTCCACAAAGCAGAAGACAACTTCAAGTTCACGCTTCAACACGAGTGAGACATGCTCCAGCAGGCATTTGGAAATGCAGTCATCCACCATCAGAAACCACACATCAACAAAAAACAAGGAGGAATAAAGAGTCGATCACACTTCGGAACATCACGTTTAAAAGTCCAAAGATTTCTCAGAAACGAGGGGGAAATTACGAGGTGCCCAAGGGATTGGAGACAGAAATGAAAAGGAGGAAAGACGTCAAAACAAGCAAGAGAATAAAATGAAGAAAGAAAGATCACAGCAACCGGAGCGGAAAAGGAAGACAGGAAGGAAAGGAATAGGATTTGCTTCCTGGAGCCTCCAAATAAGAAAAGCAATCGTACAATCAGCTAAAATCTCTCCTGCTTAGCCAGACCTTCAAGTTTCTCCTAGTGACTGGTACTTTGAATGCAATACTGGATAAAAGAGAAAAAGGAATAAATTTTAAAAGTGGAAAGTGGGGACTCATCAAATTATCTCTTTTTTAAAGATTTTGGCCCTGGCTGGCTTAGCTCAGTGGATTGAGCGTGTGCTGGGAACCAAAGTGTCCCAGGTTCGATTCCCAGCCAGGGTACATTCCTGGGTTGCAGGCCATAACCCCCAGCAACCTCACATTGATGTTTCTCTCCCTCTCTCTCTCTCTCTCTATTTCTATCTCCCTCCCTCCCCTCCCTAAAAATAAATAAATAAAATCTTTTAAAAAAAGATTTTATTTATTTATTTTTGGAAAGAGAGGGAAGGAGAAAGAGAGGGAGAAAAACATTGATTGGCTGCCATGCATGCCCCGACCTGGAACAAAATCTTAACCCTGACTAAGAATTCAACCAGTGACCTTTCCCTCTTCAGGATGACGCTCAACCAACTAAGCCATGCAGGTCAGGGCTCATCAAATGCTCTTAAAATGTGTATTGGTGGTCACTTCTGTGCCTGAGAGAGCCTCCTAGTGGTACCCAAACAGTGGATAAGAGTCCCACAGCATTTTCAAGTAACAGTCTGTAATGGTCTCTCCATGGAAAAAAATATTTTGTAAGAAAACATGAACCCTGGCTGGTGTGGCTCAGTGGACTGACTGCTGGCCTGCGAAGCAAAGAGTCACCAGTTTGATTCCCAGTCAGGGCACATGCCAGGGTTGCGGGCCAGGTCCCCAGTAGGGGGCGTGCAAGAGGCAACCACACCTTGATGTTTCTCTCCCTCTCTTTCTCCCTCCCTTCTCCTCTCTCTAAAAATAAATAAATAAATAAGAAAACATGAGATGGAGGGAAACATGCAAGTCTGAAACATAATTATGCAAAAAGAGCTCTGAGAACCTTGTGAGAACTAGAGAGAAATATGAAGCAAAGCTAAAAGCAGCTGACACTCCCTGGATCTCGGGCTCCCTGTGCTCACAAAAATCAATGCCAAATTGATTGCCTCGCAATTCTCCGTTCACTCATCTGCAGTTTAAAAGGCCGGTACATCCGAAAGCAGGTCAACACACTATTAACTGTGAGTTATTCTAGGAAAGCAAGCTTATGCATGGAAAATCTTTGTTAGAACAGGAAAAACACAAATGGGCCATAAATATTGTGAAAATAATTGCTGGTTGCTTTCTGAAAAAAAAAATCCACTTCCAAGAAATGCTCTAAATGTTAAAAGAAATTAGAAGCATAAACAAAACCATGTGGAGAAAAACACATAAAAACAAAAAAAAAATTATAGCTCAGTGGATTGAGCTCGGGCTGCGAACCAAAGTGTCTCAGGTTTGATTCCTAGTCAGGCCACATGCCTGGGTTGCAGGCCATGGCCCCAAGCAACCACACATTGATGTTTCTCTCTCTCTCCTTCTCTTCCCTCTCTAAAAATAAATAAATAAAATCTTTAAAAAAAATTAAATGTCAGCACAGGACCGCTGTGATGTGATTAATGTGTAGTAGGTATTGTTTCATTTAAATTTAACATTACTTTTACCATATAGTACATTTCTACAGTTAAAAAAAAAAACTGAATACAGCCCCGACCAGTGTGGCTCAGTGGGTTGGGCGTTGTCCTGTAGAGCAAAAGGTCACCGGTTCGGTTCCCTGTCAGGGCACATGCCTGGGTTGCAAGTTTGATCCCTGGTCAAGGTGCGTACAGGAAGCAAACAATTGATGTTTCTCTCTCATGTCGATGTTTCTCTCCCTCTCTTTTTCTCTCCCTTCCCCTCTTTCTTAAATAAGTAAATAAATACTCCAGTTTCTACCCAGTCAACACAAGGTATAAAGTTGAGAAAAATATGCCAAAACCCCAATGAAATAGCAATGGACACCTGGAGCAAACGTGTCATTTCGGCGGAGACTTCCAAAGTCATGAAACCAGTAACCAGGACTCTTCCCTCCACACTCGATGTGCTCAGTGTGGACAGGACACTTGGAAGAGAAAAGGTGACATTTCTGAGGAGGGAACAGAGGATGCGGAGTATAACTCGCAGCTTCCTGGGAGATGAGGGGGGGCGGGGCCACGGGAGTCACACGGCTACATCTACACTGTCCACCGTGGGCAAAGTCACGAAAGCCTCACAGTCACAGGACCTGACTCACAAACAGTGAGAAAGGACAAGCGGGAAGGTTTTCACCCAGAGAGGATTACGAACAAGTGGGTTTATCATCTATAAGTTCAGGGGACCAGTGTGAGACATTTGGAGAACGTGAGGGAACTTCAACATCACTAAACCTGTGCATCTGAGGAGGGCCCAGGTTTATAAATCAAGTCTCAAGACTGAGACACACCCTGGCTGGCATAACTCAGTGGATTGAGCATGGGCTGCAAGCCAAAGCATCGCAGGTTCGATTCCCAGTCAGGGCACATGCCTGGGTTGCAGGCCATGGCCCCCAGCAACCGCACATTGATGTTTCTCTCTCTCTTTCTCTCTCTCTCTCTCTCTCTCCCTCCCTCTCCCCCATCCCTCTCTAAAAATAAATAAATAAAATCTTTTAAAAAAAGACTGAGACGCTTTGGGAATGATTTTGTAACAACTACAACTGGAACAGTACATGTTATTCACTCTTTTCTCCAAGGCAACCTTTTCCACGATGCTATAGAATATGTAACAAATGTTACACAAAATGCAGTAGATGACCAAGCTGTTACCCAGTAAACTAGCTGTAAGAAGTCATTTGGCCCCAAACCCCACTTAGAGCAAATTCTACTTTATGGGAAATGAATTGAGAACAATTTGACAAACCCCAAAGATAATGTGGGTAGGGGGGAACCCACTGGCAATCAAGCCTTTTTTTTTATCAGAAATATTCAGGTGGCTGAGACTAAAAAAAAAAAACAGGGTTAACTTAAAATAGTCTAATTAGCCCCGGCTGGTGTGACTCAGTGGACTGGGTGCCGCCTGCAAACCAAAGGGTCGCTGGTTCTATTCCCAGTCAGGGCACATGCCTGGGTCGTGGGCCAGGTTGCCAGTAGGGGGTGTATGAGAGGCAACCACACACTGATGTTTCTCTCCCTCTCTTTTTCCCTTCCTTCCCCTTTCTCTAAAAGTAAATAAATAAAATCTTTTTAAAAAAAAATAGTCTGATTACAACCTCCATCATTCTCCACGTAGTGAAAGACTTCGACTTCCTTCATTTACTGAATAAAATATAAAATATAAAAACTAGGTGAAAGGTCATTCTGCATAAGTCCTGAAGTCTCACCTCCATCAGAACAAAGAGCGCTGCAAAGAACAGAAGCGTTGCCCACTCCACTCGGTGCAGAATGATCTCGAAATCGTGGATATCAGCTAAAATCAGCAACCAGAGGGCACCCAGAATAGCGATCCACCCTGAAAGACAAATAAAGGGACATAGAGCTGTAGTGTGTTTAAAAAAAAAAATGCAGGAACACCCAGAAAGAGTGACTCGATGTGGTAACCGTGACCGGGTCTCGCCATAAGGTGATATTTTGCAGGGACCTTAAGGGTGAATCCAACGTCTCGGGTGAGGAACGAAAGGGCGTTCAAGACAAAGGCACGTGAGCAGAGAGTGAGCACCAAGGCCAAGTCAGAGTGACAGCAGCGAAACAGTGGGTGGCAGGCCCACCCAACACCTGAATCCGGTCATGACCCCAAGATCCAAACATTGCCCCCTGCGGAGTGACAACTCTTTTTTTTAAAGATTTTATTCATTTATTTTTTTAGAGAGGGAAGGGAGAAAGAGAGAGAGAGAAATATCAATGTGAAGTTGCTGGGGGCCGTGGCCTGCAACCCAGGCATATGCCCTGATTGGGAATCGATGCTTTGGTTCACAGCCTGCGCTCAATCCACTGAGCTACGCCAGCCAGGGCTGGAGTGACAACTGTTGTTGTAGATTACAACACCGCAGTCCCTGCGGCAACGTAACGTTTTCCCCTTACCAGTCTATGTTCAAGGTCAGACGATGTGCCATAGGAGACAACAAGGTCAAGGGCTCTGAGTCATAGACCCATCCGGTGGGCTGCTGAGTATCTGAGCGCAGTGGGACAGTGATGACGCGAGGCTGCTGCTGGCCCGCCTCATGGGGCGCCGCGGTCCCATCACGGGCTCACACTGCGGGCCGTCATGGGCCTGGGTTGCCGTGTTTTCACAGCAAGTGAGCGCCACAGGCTTCGCTTGCTTCCTTGTAGTGGCTCAACTTGCACCTTGTGGTTGCAGCCTTTCGCTCCGCCAGACACTTCTGACCGACCACGCTTGCGTCCAAGCCACGTCACATGCTGCCTTCTGTGAGAGGCGTTTCCTTGTCCATTCACCTGGATGTGATCTCCTCAGCCTGCTCTTCCTCCTCTTCCTCTTCCTCCTCCTTTTCCTTTCCCCTCGTCCACTTCCTCCTCCTCTCTCCTCCCTGCTCCTCCACTTCCTCTCCCTCCTCCTCTTCTTTCTCATCTTCCTCCTCCTCTTCCTTCCCCCATCCACTTCTTCCTCCCTCCTCCTCCTCTTCCTCCCCATCTTCCTCCTCTCCTCTCCCCCTCCTCCACTTCCTTTCCTTCTTCCTCCTTTTCCTTCTCATCCTCCTACACTCCTTCCCTGTATTCTTCCTCTTCTTCCTCTCCCTCCTCCACTTCCTCCCCCTCCATCTCCTTTTCCTCCACCCTCCTGCGTTTCCTCCTCCCCCCTTCTTCTCCACTTCTTCCTCCTCTTCCTCCCCCTCCTCCTGCCCCTCCTTTTCCTCCTCCTCCACCTCCATTTCCTTCCCCCTCCTAACCTACCTCTCTTTTACCTGAACACCTGTCCCAGTTCATCTCCACCCTGCTTCTGGAAGTCACACACCAGGCTGTACCACTCGGTACCCTCACCGGCCTGTACGTCAGGCTGTGAGTGCTCTGAAGCTCAGCGTCTTACTTAGCTGAACAGTCCTCACTGCATTTGTCATGAGTCTGCACAGACCCAGCCCCCCTCGGAGGGGGCACTGATGAGGGCAGGGGTCTCTGGACCAGCCTGCAAGGGTGGCTCATGAATGAACAGCTGGATAAATAAATGAATGAGTTAATTGAAGTTATTTACTTACTAGAAGTTAGTGGGCTTAGGAAACACATTAGGGAGTTTGGGGGACATCTGTCCAGCTTGCAATAGCCTCTTTTCTCTAAGCACTACACCTCCAGCCACTCTAAGTCATGTTGGACCTGGTGGCCTCTGTCCTGCTAGTCACAATTTCTGGTTAGGAAAGGAAGCTAACCCAACTTGGGCCAACTAGACTCCACACCAAGGAATTGGGAGTTCAAAACAGCCTTTTCTCACCCTGGCTGGTGTGGCTCAGTGGACTGAGCGCCAGCCTGTGAATCAAAGGGTCTCCAGTTCGATTCCAGTCAGGGCACATGCCTGGATTGTGGGCAGGTCCCCAGCTGGGGGCGCAAGAGAGACAACTGATTGATGTTTCTCTCACACACCAATGTTTCCTCTCCCTCTCTTTCTCCTTCCCTTCCCCTCTTTCTAAAAATAAACAAAATAATCTCTTCTCTCTGTGTGGCTGAAATTGAGACCCTATAAATCAGGAAAAAAAAATAAGACTACAAATGCGACTATCATGGTTCTTCCATGAACAACAAAAGACCAAAAAAAGAACGAGAGCAGGAGGCTAGGAAAAGAGAACAGAGTGTTTTGTTTAAGGAGGAACCTCTCCCTTAAAGAGACAGCCTTTCGGCTTCTGAGTCTGCCACCCCAGGGCCCCATGGCCCGGCATCTGCCACTTAGCGAGGTATCATCCTGACAATCTGATTTTGATTGAGGCTGATCAGGTAGCTGAAAATACCTTCACAGAGACCACAGGGAAATTACTGGACAGCGGGACACCAAGGGATGCCCGCAATCTCGAAACCATAATCAGGGAAATATAATCACAGAAAGACCTCCAGAACCGAAATCTAATCAAACACATTGTGAGAGAAGCTAGGGGGAGGCTCTGAATTAATTATCAAACCAAGGAGGCCTGGGAAATCGCTAATCAAGGGGATAAATTTTAAGGCCAAAGTCCACGTGTTGAAGCCAGCTCACGGATACTTTTTACAGTCTCCTAATCAGCTACCTGCGATTCTAGAATCAGGTCAGAAGAGCACCTTTTCTATAAGCTTCTGTCAAAATTCAGTAACGCCTGACTTGAATCGAAATGAGGTCATGTGTGGTCTTTGCTCCCCCACCTCGTACACATGGTCAGGTTTCGCTGTGGAAATACAAATGCCGGAATCACGGGGAGTGGGCGCTGGGCCTCTCAGGGCAGGTGCTGTTGCATTTCCTACCATTCAGTATGGGCAGTGAACTGTGTTTGTAGAATACAAACAAAATATCTGAATTTTGAAACGTATCTGGTACCAAGAGTTTCAGGGAGGGACTAGAGACCTGTGTGTAACAACTGAGCCTCCTGGGTACGTGGTGAGGTGACAACCCCTAAGTATCACTCTGGCCAGGTTGCCCAGTGGGTTGCAGCATCGTCCCATACACCAAAAGGTTGCGGGTTCGATCCCCAGTCAGGACATTTACAGGAGGCAACTGATCTTTCTTTCTCTCTCTCTCAATCAATCAATAAAAGTAAAAGATTTTTTAAATATTGCTATTTATATAAAGACCACTGCCAAATGCTAATAAAACTCATGCAAACTCCCAAACATCTTTTATTTTTTCCAGTGCAGGCTACTGTTCTTAAAAGTGGAACCTCAAATAAAATTAGAAACAAAATAATCTGCGGACACTGAGCAAAAGGATCTGTTCAGAACCCCTCTGCCCACCAATGCCAGTTTTATTATATTTGCTTAATACCACCTAATATTCCTATAGTGACTAAAGGTTTATAATGTTAAACTATGTCTGAAGTGAAATTAAAAATAATTAGGCCGCACCTGTAATTTATAGACTTAATCCACCCAATACAGTAAAATCCATGACATTTTTAACACTCCAGCTTTGCACTCTTTCTTCTTACCCCAGGATCCTGTGGATCAGCTCCCAGGTGGGGACAGAGAACACCTGTCACCTGACAGCCAAGGGCAGGCCACCTGGCAAACTGGATGTGAGATTCCTTAAGGCGATACATCCTGAGAGGCTGTGGCAGCGAAGTAGAAAGCCGGGCATGCAGGCAAAGGACTGTGCATCATGGGCTACACACGAGACCAGAAAAGGAGCTTTCTGCGCATGACAGCAAAGGGAAACTGAGTCACACTCTAACAATTCCAGCGGGAGCCAAGGACCCAAAAGGCCGTGCTGTGCCGTGGATAACTAAGGCCCAGCCATGTTCTCCGTCTAGTGGACAAAGGGGAGGGGTTTTTCTTTCTACAGAAGTTATATCCCGTCAAATGTTTCAGCAAAGCAAGTTGTGATAAAAAGATTTTTAAATAGCAGAGCCCACTTTTGAAAGCACGCCATGCGCAAAGCTTTGGTTAAAGCAGAGATGCCCTGCTGCCACCTGAAATTCATCTTCCTCATAAATCTACCCTTCACAGGGGGCGGATTTTGGAAGCGGTTGTGTTTCAAGTTAATTAAACAATGACCTCCCAAGAGCCCTGGCTGGCATAGCTCTGGGGATTGGAGCATCATCCCATACACCAGAAGGTCGAGGGTTTCATTCCCAGTCAGAGCACGTGCCTGGGTTGTGGGTTTGGTCCCTGGCCGGGGCGTGTGCAACAGGCAACCAATCGATGTTTCTCTCTCACCTCCATGTTTCTCTCTCTCCTTCTTCCTCCCTTCCCCTCTCTCTAAAATCAATAAGCATGTCCTTGGGTGAGGGTAAAATTTTTTAATTAAAAATATTAATAATGAATGCCCTGGCTGGCGTAGCTCAGTGGATTGAGTGCGGGCTGCAAACCAAAGCATCGCAGGTTCAATTCCCAGTCAGGGCACATGCCAGGGTTGCAGGCCACGGCCCCCAGCAACTGCACATTGATGTTTCTCTCTCTCTTTCTTTCTCCCTCCCTTCCCTCTCTAAATATAAATAAATAAAATCTTTAAAAAAGTGTATACATCATCTATCCATTGTTTTAAAAATATTAATAATGGCACTCATGGAGATACCTGTCAAGTCAATCAGAAAAAACTCAGGAAAATGCAACGTGTTCCCACAACCTGAGAGGGTGCCGGGTTCACAAGATATCACAGCGCCATCTGCTGGCAACTGCGTCTCAGGTGAGGACCGACCCTAGACCCTGACAGGGGGCTCAGACCGTGGAATGTGACAGCGTCACAGTGAAAGGGAGAGAAGAGAAACCTCTGGGGGCAGGTGGCTCTGAGGACAGGAACAGAGGCACGATCTGAGACGGACAGGAGGCTGGGGAAACTCTGGCCCTGCCACCGTGACTTCCTGTGTTGTGAGGGTAGGAGGGGTCCTTCTCCTGGAACAGTATAAAGATGTGTTACCACCCGGGCTGTGGCTCAGTGGATTGAGCATCTGCCTGAGAACCAAAAGGTCACCAGTTCGATTCCCAGTCAGGACACATGCCTGGGTTATGGGCCAGGTCGCCAGTAGGGGGCGCATGAGAGGCAACCACACATTGATGTTCCACTCCCTCTCTTTCTCCCTCCCCTTCTCTCTAAAAAAATAAATAAGTATAATATTTCTTTTTTTAAGATTTTTTTTATTTTTAAACAGAGGTAAGGAAGGGAGAAAGAGAGGGAGAGAAAGACTGTCCCCGTCCCCTGGAAGGCCAGCCACCCTCCACCTCTGCCCTCGCTGGCCCCGCCGCATCACCAGGGTCTGAGAAGGAGCTGGAAACCTCTCTTTCCGGCTGTGAGGTCAAGTGCAAAGCGTAGCAACAAAACCCACCGACAGCAACGAGACTCACCTAAGTCAAGATGGACCCCGGGGACGAAGGAGTTGAGGAAGAACATGAGGATGACGACGCCCAGCACCACCAGGCACTTGGCCAGCAGGATCCTGTCCGATATCCTGTGCTGAGAGAGAGGACAAGGCTGCTCTGACTCCTGCCACGTGGCCACTGTCCCACACGGCCCGAGTCGCTGCCAAGTTCTCCTTAGGGTGAGAACGGAAAGGTCTTGAACTTGAAAGCAGAGGAGGAGGAAATGTGTTCTGAGGAGAACTGTGCAGATTTGGGATGAGAGCATTCAAAATCCGTATAGAAAATAAACATGGCAACTTTCAAATGCAATGCGAGCCTTTTGTGGACACCTGGCTAAAGGGCTTTTCACTGGGACACCGAGCACGTCACACTGGTCCCAGCCCCAGTGTGGGAGGGAGGAGAGGCATCGGCAAGGCCACTGGGGAGACGCCACGTGAGGCCCAGGGACCCGGCCCCTCAAGACACACGTGCATTTCTGCAGGTTCCGTGTGCTCGTTGCCCTCCAGGGCGAATCTCCCTCCCTCCCTGCACGTCCTCACTCCCGGCATTGCCGAGGGTTGCCTGTTCCTTCAACGGCATGATTCCTGCTGAAGTTCCCTGTTGGGTCCTTTCGTGCAACATCACGGGGGCCCTGGTAGGCATTCAAGTCTCTTCTACTTGGTAGGATGACACCCATGGGAGCCTGCCCCAGTTGTGTGGGGAGGAAAGAAAGAGCCAGAAGGTGCTCTCTGCTCTGTGGCAGCTTCACTAACCTAGGAGGGGCGGACCTGTGGCTGGCGGGCCTGGGCCATGGAGTGAGACGGGGCCAGGTCCCCCACGGGGGCTGTGCTGAAAGGCCACGGCTGTGCGGGGCTGCGGCAGGGAGTGAGGTCCCCAAGCCACGAGGGTGAGAATCGTGCTCCACGGTGTCAACTGACAATCGGGCTGTGTCCTTTCTGAGGTTAGTCCCAGGGCACATCCGTCTGCCTGTCTGTCTCAGGCACACACAGACATCTAGCCATGGGTGTGGGCACAGGGATAGGTACATAGATACAGGTGTGAGCACAGACATGGAAACGGAGGCAGGTGTTCAGGTTGTCTCTTGGCTTCTCTGCTCACGCAGGTCACATTGCTGCATAAACATCACAAGCAGGCCTGGCAGGTGACTCAGATGGTTGGAGCATCGCGCTGTGCACCAGAAGGTTACAGGTTCGACTCCCAGGCAGGGCACGTATCTATACTGCAGGTTCAATCTCCAGTTGGGGGCGTACAGGAGGCCACTGATTGATGTTTCTTTCTCTATCTGTTTGTCTCTCTCTGTGTCTCTGTCTGTCTCTCTCATATCCTCAAGTGAGGATTTAAAACAAAAATAGCCCTGGCTGGTGTGGCTCAGTGGATTGAGCACTAGCCTGTGAACTAAAGAGTCACTGGTTCAATTCCCAGTCAGGGCACATGCCTGGGTTGTGGGCCAGGTCCCCAGTAGGGGGCGCCTGAGAGGCAACCACACATGGATGTTTCCTTTTCTCTCTCCCTCCCTTCCTGTTCTCTCTAAAAATAAATAAATAAAATCTTTTTTTTAATGAATGAAATAACAAGAAAACAACACAAGCATATCCAGCCATGTGGCAAAGGCTCTGGCTGCGGCCCTGCCCTCTGCTCAAAGGTGGTGGGGTCACCACCTGGGCCTCCGTCCCCCTCCCCTGGCCTCTGACTCCACTCATGGTCCAGCCACCGCCCCGCCCCACCCCCCATCCCACGTCTGTCCAAGGAGGACCGGCTTCGCTGGCTGAGTCCTCTGTGGCGGTGACCCAGGAGGCAAGGGGAAGGACCCTGGCCAGGCGCAAGGGGAGGCGTGGCCTGAGGGAGGGCGGGCCTGAGCCCCGTGCTCTGGGACAGGATTGGAGGGATGCCGGCGGGCGGAGCAGAGACGGTCCCACACAGCCGGAGCTGGTCTGTTATGTCAGATGTCTGTCGGGTCCTTCCTCGGGCTGTCATCTGGGAAGGCAGGGGCCAGCGCTTCGTTCTCCCTCCCCCCTCCCTGGTCCTCGGCCCCCAGTCTCAGAGAGGACTTGGTCTCCTTCCCAACCCGCGGGCTCAGCCACTCGGGCTGGCGGGGCGGGCAGGGCCTCGGTAAACCTGGAGCCAGGAAAAGGGTCACAGCCGCTCCTTCTTCCCTAACACTGACCGTCTGAACAGGACAGAGCTGGGAGGAGGGACCGCAAGCCCCAAACCCCCCAAGAACGCATCACCCACCAGGACCCCAACACCCGCATCTCCTTCGGCCAAGGACAAAACGTTCCCATCATCTTTAACGAGTGGGTGTTCGATCTCTCCCCAGGAAAGAAACTGCATGGATTTAAAATGTCCTAAAACGACCCGTGAGCCCCAGCAGATGCCGAGTGGATCTCGGCCGGCTGGGACGGGGCACCGTGTGTCCTTGGGTGGGCTGGGAAATCCACTGAGGCTGGAAGTGGAGCAAAAATGCCCAAACCAGCCTTGCCTCCAGCGCTTGGAGCCACAGGATGGAACACACACACGTCCTTCTTACCCCTAATGCCTTCCTCGGCCCCCGCCTCCTCACTCACACTCGGGGAGCCACCCCACCCCGCCGCCTGTGAGCCCCAGAGAGCCAGACTTCCCCGAAGCTGCCTCAGCCACAGGAAGGGCAGCACCACCTCCAAGAGAAGATAAAGGGTTTCCCCTTTGGCTTGGGAGGAAAAAGACACATGCCCAATTCAGAAAATATCTTTCCCATTAACTCCTGGAAATAGCTCATGCCTTGTGTACAATTACCGGAGTAAAAAGAGAGATGATTTTCCGTTATAATTTCATGTGCAGCAAAGAGAGGACCTGACCCTCTTCACGCGGTGAGTCACATAATGGAAGAGGACTCGGCTGTAACAGACGGAACGCTTACCCTTCACGACAGCGTGGGTGGGCCTGGACAGTATTGTGCTAAGTGAAATAAGCCGGTCAGAGAAAGACAAATACCACCTGATCTCACTCACATGGAATCTAATGAACAAAATCAACTGATGAATGAAATAGACACAGAGGCATGGACACAGGAAACAGACTGACAGCTGTCAGAGGGAAGGGGGAGGAGGCTGGATGAAAGAAGGGGAAGGGTCAGCCAAAGAATATTTATGCAATAATGTGGTAAGGGCGGGGGGAAGGGGGAGCCGGGGCTGGAAGGAGGGGAGCAAAGGAGAGAAGGGGCACACCTGCAATAGTGTTAACAATGGAAAATGAAGAAAAAAGGAAATAAAAAGAAATAAATTGCCCTGACTGGTGTGGCTCAGTGGATTGAGCGCCAGCCTGCAAACCAAAGGGTCACCAGTTCGATTCCCAGTCAGGGCACATGCCTGAGTTGCAGGCCATGCCCCCAGTAGGGGGAGCTCCAGAGGCAACTACACACTGATATTTCTCTCTCTCTTTCTCCCTCCCTTCCTCTCTGTCTAAAAATAAACAAATAAAATCTTTTTTAAAAAAAAGGAAAGAAAAAAAATCCCCAAGAAAAGAAACCACGGTACCTTTTTCTGCAGCTCCTGGATATTGGTCTCCCAATTCTTATCTTCCTGTGAGATTTGTCTGAAACAGAACAAGGAAACTCATTATCTTCCTGGTGATATTGATTAGTGACATCAGCAAGGCGTGGCCAGCAGCTCCTGGTGGGCTGGATGCTGCCCACTGGGACACCTGCCAGGGCATGTGGAAAGCAGCCGGTGGAGCTGGGTTTATGGGCTGGGCAAGATGCTCACTCTGTATTTCCAAGGAAAAACAACACACGGAAGTGATGGGACCATTGGATGGAATGTGTGTGAGTGTGAGCCCAGGGCACATCGGAACACCGGCCAAAATGTGGAAAAGGAGTAACGGATGCTAAGCCGCCCTTGCTTTCCTCAGTTTACTCTCTACTTTTCTGAAGTAAAAGAAATGCCACTTTCGGCCCAGCAGGTGTAGCGCAGTTGGTTGGAGCATTGTCCTATATGCCAAGAAGTTGTGGGTTTGATTCCAGGTTAAGGCACATGCCTAGGTTGTGGGTTCGATCCCCGGTCAGTGAGCATGTGAGAAGCAACCAATCAATGCTTCTCTCTTATATCGCTGCTTCTCCCTCTCTCTTTCTCCTCTCCCCACTTTCCTCTCTCTAAAATCAATAAAAAAAAATATAACCTCACAGGTGAGAATTTAAAAAATAAACTGAGGCCCTGCCTGATGTGGCCCTGCCTGATGTGGCCCAGTGGATTGAGTGCAGGCCTGTAAACCAAAGGGTCGCTGGTTTGATTCCCAGTCAGGGCACATGCCTGGGTTGCAGGCCAAGTCCCCAGTAAGGGGCATGCAAGAGGCAACCACACACTGATGTTTCTCTCCCTTCACATCTCTAAAAATAAATAAATAAAATCTTTAAAATAAAATTTTTTTTAATGAACTGCATATGGTCAGACATTCTTTGAGCTCCTTGAAAATCAACTACAGGAATTATATTTTGTTACATTAGTTTGTTACATTCATTCTTTTCCATTCTTGCTATGCAACGAGTGTGATGTGTCGAGGCGGGACAGGCGTGGCCGAGAGTGTGACTTCATCCCCAGTGTGTGCTTTCCTCATTGTGTTGCCCTGGGCAAATAGCTCCACCTCTCTGAGCCTCGATTTTCCTGTCCTTAACCAGAGCTCCGCAGAGCTCAGAGAGGGTTATATACACTAACACACCACAGGAGGCTCAGCACAGCACACGGCGCCCTAAATTTACTCATTACCACACAGCTGTGCTACTTATTGATGGTTCCATGCAGTCAGCTTGTAACTCACTTGATTTGTATGCTGTGTGGCTCTTCAGCATGAGTAGGGTGGTGGCAGACAGGTGACTGATACCATCCCGTCTTCGGGGACAACCGGCATGCAAACTGAGGGCAGCCTGAGAGGAGCCCCAGCCTAGTACCTGTGGAAGTTGTGCAGCCTCCGGGCCAGCAGCTGCTCCAGCGCCAGCACCTTCCTCAAAAGCAGGCCCTGCACGGCCGTCTCCTCTCGGCTGGCCGGGCTGATGCGCTGTGCGGTCAAGCGCCACACGTGAATTTCGTGCTTCAGCTCTGCAGCAAACAAAAGTCAAGCTGAGTCTCCCGCAGCCTCAGAGGTCAGCAGACACCCAGCTTCGCTCACTGTCCTCCGAGAACAAGAAACACACCCCCTGAGGAGACACCAATAACTGGCCAACCAAAGCAGTAAATTCTTTGCATGCGAGCTATTGTAATGGAACCAGGAGATGAAGCTGACTTTTAAAACTACAATAGACACACCCCTGGCTAGTATGGCTCAGTGGATTGAGCACAAGCCTGCAAACCAAAGGGTTGTAGGTTCAATTCCCAGTCACGGCACATGCCTGGGTTGCGGGCCTGGTCCCCACTAGGGGGCACGTGAGAGACAACCACACATTGATGCTTCTCTCCTTTTCTTTCTCCCTCCATTCCCTTCACTTTAAAAATAAACAAATAAAACCTTTAAAACAGTAACTTTTTTTAAAATCTCTATGGAACCACAAAAGAAATAAGACAAAAATTTCTTAAATTTGTATGGAACCACAAAAGACCCGAATAGCCAAAGCAATCCTGAGAAGAAAAAGCAAAGCAAAAGTATCTCACGCCACAACTTCAAACTATAGGACAAAACTATAGTAATCAAAACAGTATGGTAGTGGAAGCGAACAGACACATAGATCAATGGAACAGAAGTGAAAGCCCAGAAATAAACCCACTCATCCACGGGCAACTATTTTCAACAAAGGAGCCAAGAATATACAACAGAGAAAGAAAAGTCTCTTCTGTAAAAGGCGGTGGGAAAACTGGACTGCCACATGAAAAAAAAAAATAGGAAACAAGACTATATCTTACACCACAAAAATTAACTCAAAATGAATTGAAGTCTTTGGTGTCAAACCTGAAACAATAAAATAATAGAAGAAAACATGGGATCTAAGCTTATGGACATTGGTCTCAGAGGTGTCACGTGAACTTAACTCCAAAGGCAAGGGAAATAAAGCAAAAATAAATGAATGGAACTATGTCAACTAAAAGGCTTCTGCACAGCCAAAGAAACCATCAGCAAAACAATAAGGCAACCAAGCAAGTGGGAGAAGATATTTGCAAATGATATGTCCAATGAGGGGTTGATATCCACAATATATAAAGAACTCATACAATTCAACAACAACAAACAAACAATCCAACTTAAAAATGGGCAAAGGACCTGAACAGACGCTTTTTCCAAGAAAGACTTACAGATAGCCAACAGATATATAAAAAGATGCTCAACATTGGTAATCAGAAATGAAAATCAGGACCACAATGAGAAACCACCTCCCACCTGTTAGAATGGCCATCATCAACAAGACAAGTAATAACAAGTGCTGCTGAGGATGCGGAAAAGAAGGCAGCCTTGTCCACTGTTGGTGGGATTGTAAATTGCTGCATCCACTCTGGAAAACAGAATATCCTGAAACAATTAAGAATAGAGCTACCAGCCCTGGCTGGCATAGCTCAGTGGATTGAGCGTGGGCTGAGAACCAAAGCATCGCAGGTTCGATTCCCAGTTGGGGCACATGCCTGGATTGCAGGCCACGACCCCCAGCAACTGCACATGGATGTTTCTCTCTCTCTCTTTCTCCCTCCCTTCCCTCTCTAAATATAAATAAATAAAATCTTTTTTTAAAAAAGAATAGAGCTACCATAAAATATAGCAATCCCACCTCTGGGTACTTCAATGAAAAATGAAAATATATGCACCCCTATGTTCACTGCAGCATTATTTACAATAAGCAAGATGTGGAAACAACCTCAGTGTCCATTGCAGAGGACTGGGTAAAGACAATACAACACACACACACATCACAATGGAATCCCACTGAGCCATAAAATAAAGGAACTACTGCTATTTGTGATGACATGGATGGATCTTGAGAGTATGATGCTATTTGAAGTCCATCAGTGAGGGAAAAACAAAACCCATACGATTTCACTCATGTGTGGGATAGGAAACAAAAAGTAGCAAGTGAGCAACACAAACAAAAACAAACTCAAGATGCAGACAGCAGTATGGTGGTTCCCAGAGGGGCAGGGGCTGAGGAGGGCATAGTGGGAAAAGGGGGTCAAACGTACAGTAACAGAAGGAACCTAGATTCAGGTGCTTCACGTGCCACAGAGTACACAGCTGTCAAATGATAATGTTGGACACCTTAAAATTATATAACATTCACCAATGTTACTGGAACAAGTTTAATTTTTAAAAAATGAAAGAGGCAGAGCTCCTGGATTGAAAGCCCCTGAGAACACACTGGGGACCAGGAGGCAGATGGGGACCTACTGAGTGCACAGCACCCCAGCGACTGACATTTCCCTGATGTCCCACATGGGATGAACCTCCTGCCTCTCTCTGGAAACTTCTCCCGGAAAAAAAAAAATAACATTATGGAGGCATCCTCTGGATCTACAGGGCGAGGTGCTTCCACTCACCAACAATCTCACTGGGTTCCTTGTTGTACAGCTTCTTCTTCCAGAGCAGGAGCCTGAGGAGTGGGAAGGCGAACAAGAGAACAAAGCAGATCCCAACGAACATGTGTGCGGTGAATCCCGCGAAGTCCACACCCTGGAAACAGGAAAGGGGACATTAAATGATGGTCCTCCCACAGGTACAGCCCCCGAGCCACCCCCACTACCGACAAAGTTGCGTCAAAGATTAGTCTTTGCCTGTGTATAATCATCTGAAACCTTAGTCTCTTGCACGCCCCTGCATATCCAGGGCTTTCCCCATTGCAACGACAGGTGGCGCTACATGAGTTCATCCGGTATAGACGGCAGAAGGGCCTACAGAGAGCTGGGATTGGTGGGATATTTTTAATGGTCATAAAAGAATTCACCACTTTTCTGGCAGTTCTTTTTTAATTTTTAAAATGTTTATTGATTTTAGAGAGAGGGGAAGGGAGAGAGAGAAACATCAATGTGAGAGAGAAAAATTGATCACTGGCTTTCCACACACAAACCAACCAGGGATCGAACCCCCAGCCTCGTGACGTATAGGACGATGCTCCAACCAACTGAGACACCTGGCCAGAGCACTCAGGAGTAGGATACCACCTCACACTTTGTATTTCTGTAGAAATCATGCTCCAAATATCTGCTTTTAAAAAAGGCCCATGATACTTTTAGGGGCCACTGAAAATATTTTAATTTCTTTTAAAAGCAGAAACAAGCCCTGGCTGGCACAGCTCAGTGGATTGAGCGCAGGCTGTGAACCAAAGCATAGCAGGCTTGATTCCCAGTCAGGGCACATGCCTGGGTTGCAGGCCACGGCCCCCAGCAACTGCACATTGATGTTTCTCTCTCTCTCTTTCTCCCTCCCTTCCCTCTCTAAAAATAAATAAATAAAATCTTAAAAATAATAATAAAAACAAAAACAGAAACAACAAAAAAGACCTTCTAAGTCCAAAAGTGGCCTAAAATATACTCTTAATGTATTTGCCTCTATACCAATTTATTCATGAAATCTAATTAATATTTTGGAGAAAAAGGACCCTACCAAGGCAGTGCTGCTTGTATCCTGAGTATTCTGGATATCTTTGGAATGTAAGAACTATACATTTTGTCCCCTTAGAAATGGTGGAACAATTGAAGAAGAAGTGAGGAGTAGATTAAAGAAAGGAAAAGACTGCCCTGGCCAGGTAGCTCAGTTGGTTGAAGCATCATCTTGTGCACTAAAAGGTTGTGGGTTCATTCCCAGTCAGGGCATGTATGGGAGGCAACTGATCAGCGTTTCTCTCTCACACTGATCTCTCTCTCTCCCTTTGTTTCTCTCTAAAATCAATAAACATATCCTTGGAAGATGAGGAAGGGAGGGAGGAAGGGAGGGAGGAAGGGAGGAAGAGAGGGAGGGAGGGAGGGAGGGAGGAGAGAGGAAAGAAGGAAAAAAAGGACTAATGGTATCCCAGCCTTTAGTAGAAATATCTGGTTGCTACTAGAGTTATAATGGGTGGATTTATCAAGTAAGAACTATGCAGAAAGAAAAATATCCAACCTGAAAAATTTTTTAAAGATTTTATTTATTTGTCTATAGAGAAGAAGGGAAGGAAAAAGAGAAGGAAAGAAACATCAATGTGTCATCGCCTCTTGCACGCCCCCTACTGGGGACCTGCCCCACAACCCAGGCATGTGCCCTGACTGGGAATCCAACGAGTGACCCTTTGGTTCAAAGGCTTGGCACTCAATCCACTGAGCTACACCAGCCAGGGCCCAACCTGGAAATTTTAAGAAGTAATTCAGGCAGATGCAAGGCACAATGAAATGCAAAGGCTTTCACTGAGTTTAGTAGGTGCATCTCTGCCTCCCTGTTACTTTCATGAGCCTCTGTAATTCCCTAGACTCCCCTCCTTAATGTTCTCGGGGACAAAACCACTCACTACTACACCTATATCAACACGGTGCTTACATGCAGCCCCCTCCTGCGAGAGGCTGGTTCTATGTTAACCCCCTCCAAGCCTTTGTTTTGTACTGTTCGGGTTTGGGTGCCACTGAGCTGCTTCCTTCTTAATTTTCCAGAATGTCCTCTTTGGTAGTGTATGTGCTCAGATGCTGAGGCAGTAAAACAGCCTAACAGAATCCCTGGCATTAGATTAGAACATCCACAGCTTCATTTAAAAACAATTAAATATATAATTATATATCTACATATGCCAGCTGGGGAACCCCTGACCTACTGATATCATTTTCTAGGGAGACGGCATTCAGACCAGCTTTGTGACAAACCAACTGGGTTGCAGCCGTGTGGTTCCAGCCAAAATTGTCTCCTGAATTCCTCTGACTGAGAAACGCAAAGAAATTCTTAGGAACGGAGTGCTTAGCTGAACCTACTACATGTGTATTGCGGTGCCATCAGAAGACAGAGTCCTGTCTGGAGACCCAGCAAGGAAAGGACCCCAGCCCTGCAGCAGTGGGTGTGACATCAGCCAGGAGGGAGCCGGTGTGGGACACCCTGGGACCCGCTGAGTATGTGGGGGAGCTATCTGGGTATGCGGGCCTGCGGGCACTACAAGCCCCTGGCAGAGACACAGCTGCATAATCCCAGCACACTGGCCATTGCAGCGTTCGAGCTCTGCTAGGAAATGCTGACCTAGAAGAAAAGGGTTGAAAAAGCAGAATCCCAAGGCCCAGGGATATTGGGGAGGGGTCTGGAAGAAAAGAAAAAAAACCCACAAAGGAGACTGACAGGACGTGACCAGAGAGGCAGAGCAGCAAATAGCAAGAGAGAGAGAGACACCGCCAAAATACTGGCAGATGCAGCGGAGGAAACTGTAGCTGAGGAGTGGCAGAAGAACGTCCCGGCATGCACAGCGCGCAGGCTGTGGTGGGAAACCCACGTGGAACATCCCATCATGATGCACAGCGCACAGGGCACCATGGGAAAGCCATGAGAAAATGTCCCATCATGCACAGCGCACAGGGTGTGATAGGAAAGCCACAAGAAATTCCCAGGGTGCACAAGACGTGGTGGGGAAGCCGTGATAAACATCCCATCATGCACAGCGCACCAGGCATGGTGGAGGAGCCACAAGAAATGCCCCAGCATGCCCAGCGAATGAGGCCTGAATGGAAAGACCAGAAGAACGTCCCTGGGCACGCACCTCCAGGGCTCTCTGGAGGAAGCCTTCCTCTGATTTGGGAAATGCCCCTCAAAAGCAGAGGAGGCACGGCTCCTCTAAAAAGGCTTTTTGGGTGTGTTAAATAGTGACGTGGCCACTGGGTCACCCTGGAACAGGCACGAAGGAGCAAAGAAGAGGATTACAGCCCCAGCAGGCTGTCTCTGGGAGGAACGGGGGTAGGGAGCGGAGCCCTGCGCTGTTGCCTTGTTGCCCTAGGATATGACAGCTCTGCAGATGCAAGGGGTGGGGGTGGAGGTGGGGGTTGGGATGGGGTGGGGGTTTTGGGTGCAAGGAGGAGTTCAGAATAGGCCACATGGTGGGCCCCAGAGGTCTCCCCTGCCTACCTGTTCAGTACTGGAAATTCCACCAACAGAGACAAGGGCAGACTAAGCAGGGTGTGAGTTGCAAGAACTCTCCTGACACCTTCTTGTAACTTCTCTGTGGAGCAGAGAAGCCGCGTGGAGCCCATCAGAGTGAACCACATCGGATCTGAGCAGAGCAGGGCGGACTGGGAAGGGAGCCTGGCCCCAGACTGCCTCATGGCCCTGCTGTGGCCTGTTGGGCTGTTTTGCTCTGCATAAAGGACCGCACCCCAAATCGGAGCCAGTGACCATCAGGTGACACTATTAATTTTCTGAGTGCATAGTTTAAACATTAATTTTAAAATTGATTTTATTTTAGAATCCCTTTTCCATTTCAGTGCATTGATGAACCAAATAATGAGAGTGAGTGTGCCCGTCACGTGGTACACATGTGTGGGGCGCTGTCATCATTGACAATGAGATATTATAAATTAATCTCTGCTGAGGACACTACCACGGGAACTACGAGTTCATTTGTGTCCCCGGACCAGTAAGTCCTCCTTGACCTCTGACTTATGATAAAATGAATTAAAACCACTCTTGATTCTCTACAGGAGATACCTTTCCTATGAAGTATGTTTAATCCAAAACTCCAGGAAACTCATTAACTGGAAGACAAGGAATGCTGTCTTCAGTAAATCAAGGCCACATCCCCAGAGGAAGTCACTTTGTCACAAATCTGTTTGAAGAGGCTAAGCTGAGCCTCAGTGTGGCTTGAGTGGGTGAACCCATCCAGGGCCCTTGGTGTATTTTTTTCAAATACACCTTTTTTCCCCTCACGGCCAGATCTAAAGTCTGGGTATTTACTACAACATGTTGGCATGCCATGGAAGGGTGTGGGAATAGTCGGACAGGCTGTTCAGCTTCCTAGGTGACTTGGTAGGAACCCAGGACCCAGGACCCATCATGGGTCGCATCCCACTGTTTAGTTCAGAACACCCAGGCCTAGAACTCGAAGGGCGGGCTCTAAATGATGCTGAACTAACTCAACTCTGCCCAAGAAAGACATCACGCCTGGGATTTTTACATGAACACTCATGGGATGCCACCAGGGGCAGGTCACCTGTTGTAGCATTTATTAATATGTTGTCACAAAAAGATAAAAAAAGAGAGACAACAGAAATTGAAAGCTAAGCTCTAGAAACAGTCTAATGAGATTTCACTGGTCACACTCTCACTGGAACTACTTGTATACCTGTTTCACTGCAACTTACGTTTCCTATTAAAAATGTTAAAGTTTTCCTGGCTGGTGTGGCTCAGTGGATTGAGCTCGGGGCCTGTGAACCAAAGGGTTGCCAGTTTGATTCCCAGTCAGGGCACATGCCTGGGTTGCGGGCCAGGTCCCCACTAGGGGGCGCGTGAGAGGCAACCACACATGGATGTTTCTCTCCCTCTCTTTCTCCCTCCCTTCTCCTCTCTCTAAAAATAAATGAATAAAATCTTTTGAAATTTTTATCAGAAAGAGAAGGAAGTTCAGACCACTTTACATTGGAAAATCAGCTGGCCAACCTCCTCCTCTCAGGATAACCAGCAGCACCTCGTGGGAAGAGGTGACACAGGACGATTTCCAGCAGAGCCATCCACTCTGAGGAGGAAGCTAAGCCGGCAGGAAGTTGGCCCTGTAGTCCCTGGAAGCGACCCTGTCACACTGGTACGCACCATCTTCCTCAGCTCCTGGTTGGAAACGATGATGACATTCGGCGGGTCCCCAATGGCGGTGGCAGCTCCTCCAATGTTCGTGAAAATCACCTCTGCAATCAGGACTTGTCTTGGGTCAAGGTTGAGCACCTCACATAATCTGTCACAGAGACAACCAAAGCAGGCCTACTGTTCACATTGTAAAAGGTCCGTGGGCAACGTAACTTTTCGTTAAAGCACTTGCTTGCACAAAGGAAGTGCATGCACGTGTGTGTGCACACCTATAAGAAGGGCGGAGCTGGGGGTGAACAATGACGAGGCTACAGAGTTAAGGACAACAGCAGCTCTCAGAATCACATTTCTCGGAAAGTAAGCCCATCACCCCTCTGGACCATCGGTGTGAGAATATATACTGCCCCCTACAGGCCTGGAGGAAACACGGTCCCCTGTGGTAGATCCCAGCGGAAAGCCGGTCCTGGGGCAGCGGAATGAGCGCTGGCCACCAGACCCCTCCGGTCTGGGGTGGGGCCGGGGCAGAAAAGCCCGGTGGCTCAGGCCAATTCTGCCCACCTAGCTCCTTAGCCAGGTGGTTTCCCAAGGAAGCCACAGCATGTTAAAATGTAGCCAAAACATCTCAAGTTAAACAATGAATCTCTGGAACGTGATGGGCCCACAAAACGGCCTTTCTCAGATGCCGAGGCCCTACTGTGCCTTTGCTTTCATAAGGACTTGGGATGTCTTCCTCAGAGAAGGGGCTCGCGCTCTAGAGCGGTGGGTGGGTCCCCAGCTCGGCTGCACCAGAGACTTGTCTAGGAACCTCGGAAAGCCCCGCGACCCCTTGGCCCAGTCCCCAACAGGCCGCTCCCTGGGAGTGGGCCTGCAGGGCGGCCCCATACAGCTCCCCACACGGTCCGGGAGCACGCAGTGGAGACACGTGACTCTGAAGAAAGTTGGGGAAACCTGTGATGTCACGCTCCATGCCTGCGCCGCCGCCTGCGCATCACCCAGTTCCACACAGAGACAGGGTCTCCAGGCTCAAAGCGCAGCCAGCGCTATCGGAGGGGGCGGAGCCCTGGAGCTGAGCAGAAGCTGAGCTGGAAAAGTTTGGGGTTTTTTTTTGGGGGGGGGGCAGCTCAGGACAAGGGTGAGGGCTCAACTGTGCATCTGACCCCAGCGGGCAGCAGCTCCCGGCTGAGGGAGCTCCCAGGACCTGCTTCCAGAAGAAAACAATTAGCATGCGCTCATCAGCGACACCGGCTTCCCGTCCATGTGGGCTGTTTCACGCGACTCGGTCCAGGCGAGGGCAGAGGAATGGGACTAAGCTTATAAAGTCATAAAAACGTGGTGATGTAAACAGTGAACCTGAGCACGCTGACTGACGCTTGGATCTTGAAAGTTGCGTTTTTAGAGAATGTCACTGGAACCGCTACTTTCATATAAAATGACAAGCCCGTTCTGGGAGTAGGGCGTATAAGATAAATCCCGGCGAGACGGAGATGCCTCGGGTGTCCTGGCTGCACAGGGACGCCGTGGAGACGGTGGCCCCTGGAGCCTGCCTGGCTCACATCAGAGAGCGAGACCACATGCTGGGATGTGGCTCGTGGGGGCGGGGTACCATGGCCGTCAAACCTCTGTCACAGCCGAGTGGGGGTGTGGCCAGGGGACAGGATGGTGCCTGCATTTAGAAGCACGCGTTTGCACTTACAGCACCCTCGAAACGTGCTCACTCCATCCCTCGTTTGCCCTCAGAAAGGCCCCGGGCGCTGGGGGCTGCTGGTCCCCTGCCCAGCAAGGTCAGGGCTGCAAGGCTCCCTGCCAGACCTCTGCCTTCCAGCAGGAGGGACAATGCAGCCAAGCCCACACGATCTCTAGCAAGAAACTGGAAGCTACAGACCGTGTCCACGAGGGGGCGCTGCCTGCCCTGGCTCCTCCCCGGCCCTCCCTCCTTCTTCCCCTGCCCCTCAGCCCACTCTCTCCCGCTCTCAGCATCACCGCTCATCAAACGCCAAAAGCATCCTGGCCCAGAATCAGGCTGGAGCCCCAGTAGTACTCCCAGGTGGTGACTTTGAACTTGCTACCTCATGCCTCGTGTCCAGGAGAGTCCCTTGCCTGGCAGAAGCCTCACACCCCTAGCCTGAGTTAGTGCCTTTGATGGCACAATGCAGACCAGGCAGATGAAATGATTCATCCGAAAACCCCTCGCTACCTGGCTTGTCCCCTGCATCCTAGGGGGTACCCGTTTCCCCTGTGTCTCCCCAGGACCAGCCCAGGTGGGTGGGGCTCCGCCAGTGCTCCGCCACACCTGTGACTGGTGCTGGAGACTCGGGGACAACCCCAGGCAGTGTGTCCCCACAGGGGAGCGAGGCCTGTGTCTCCAGACTCTTGAAGGTGGCACCTCCAGCCCACCCCACGTCCTCAGGGGCCACTCCGCCTACCTTATGGTCACGGGAGTGAAGAGGAGCATGGTGGTGACGTTGTCCAGGAAGGCGGACAGGATGGCGGCAATGAGGCAGAGCATGAAGATCATGGCCCACACTCGTCCCCGGGACAGTCGGTAGGCCTGGGGCACGCGGCACATGTGGGAAAGTCAGACAGGACCATCATTGGGCTTTCTGAGAACCAGGGGCTCAAGGGCACACTGCGAGGTGGGTCAAAACTTAGACCCATAGATTCTCAGATCTGCCTGGGCTGTGATCTCGGGGACCACCAGACTCCTGGAGACCTAAAGATACTGTTCGTGTGCCCTAGCTGGTATAGCTCAGTGGATTGAGTGCAGGCTGCGAATCAAAGCATCGCAGGTTCAATTCCCAGTCAGGGCACATGCCTGGGTTGCAGGCCATAGCCCCCAGTAACCACACATTGATGTTTCTCTCTCTCTCTTTCTCCTTCCCTTCCCCCTCTGAAAATAAATAAAATCTTAAAAAAAAAAAAAAAAGATACTGTTAGTACCAAGGTATTGGGAGGAAGAGGCCAGATATCTCTGCAGAAGGTGCAAGATGGTGAAAAAAGCTGTCAAAAATCATAGCAGATGCCCTGGCCCGTGTGGGTCAGCAAGTTGGGCGTCATCCTGCAAACCAAAAGGTCGCTAGTTCGATTCCCCATCTGGCCACTGGCCTGGGTTGTGGGCTTGGTCCCTGGTCAGGACGTGTGCGAGAGGCAACCAATTGATGTTTCTCTCTCACATCAGTATTTATCTCCCTCTCTTTCTCCCTCTCTTCTCCCCCCTTTAAAAAATAAATAAAATCTTTTTTTTAAAAAATCACAGCACGGTCTGTCATTCAGAACTTGCCAAGGGCTTTGCTGAGTAAAATTTTTAAAGACATTTTCAGTTCTAAAGAATACAACCAGGCATTAGCCTTTGTTTCAGCAGGGCTGGGGGAGACTTCCCCCCCCCCCCCCCCCCAAGGGACAGGACCCATACAGATTCTAGGGGCCTGAACTTCTGGCTGGATCCCCTGGGGTTCCAGTTATACATGGGAATGTGTAGATGTTCAAGTGTTCAGAAAGTGGTCACTGAAATTATTTCACCCAAAAAACAAAGAAACCTGAAGTGGATGACTTGACCTGGTTAGATGCTTGGAAATGCAAAACAGACTTTGATGGGCAGCTCTCAACCTGCGCCTTTAAATAATTTATACAAACAGCCAACTCAAGTACTCTTCATCTCCGCACGTCCTTCAGCTGTTCAGGGAGAAGCTGCAAGTGTTGCTGGGAGCCACCTAACTCAGCACAGTGGCCACATTCAGCCTGGCCGAAGTGCATGATTTCTAAAGGAGGGCGGAATTTTAAACTATTTGCTTTAGCCCTGGCTGGTGCGGCTCAGTGGACTGAGTGCTGGGCTGTGAACGGAAAGGTTGCCGGTTCGATTCCCAGTCAGAGCACATGCCTGGGTCTCGGGCCAGGCCCCCGGTTGTAAGAGGCAACTGATATCTCTCACACATTGCTGTTTCCCTCCTTCTCTTTCTCCCTCCCTTCCCCTCTCTCTAAAAGTAAACAAATAAAATATTTTAAAAATATTAATAGAAAATATTTGCTTTAAATAGTTTTCTTCACTAAATAATGCAGCAGTAGAAAAGTAAACAAATGGATTAATTCCTCTAGAACTATGAAATGCCACATCAAACCTACCTTTACAGCACAGTAATCAAAAAAGCCCGTTTCGGAAAACACGGCCACTAGGATCATCTGTGTGGGGACAGGAGAGAAAGGAGACAGAAAGAATGCTTCCGCGCCATCCCGCAGAGACGTTGGCATGGTGGTCACGCCCCTGAGCTCGGCCTCGGTGAGGACTCGCCAGGTCATCCAGCCCTGCTCTGTGCTGGGTGGGCTCCACTCCCGGACCCCTGCAGGGAGCCCCCTGCTGGAGGGCGTGCCCCTCGTCTGTGCGGGGTGTGTATTGTTCCCGCTAAGCTTCACAGCAAACCTCACGTGTTATTATCTTCTCTGCTCTACAGCCTAGGAACCTGGGGGGCAGAGACGCTGGGCAGGGGGTGACTTCTAGTCACCAAACGAGCAGCTGGGAAGAAAGTGGGCCAGAAGGTGGCCTTCTGCACCTCAATGTCCACACATGACAGTTAAACGTCCTATGACTTTTAAACTGAGTTAAATTTTGTTTGCTGAAATAATTAAACAGATTTTCTGTCTCCAGTTTTATCAAGACGTGAAAGTAAGAGCAGCGGCATTGATGGATTATTCTGCATTCTGTATGCATCTCTGTGCAATGTGCTTCTTTCTGTGGGTGACACCGAGTGGGTGAGAATGACCATCCTAGATAATGACAGAAGGTACTGTCCCATTTATACTAAACTGAATCAACTGCACACTTCCACTGACTCTTCTGGAAGATTCTCTATTCCACTTCCTCAGTCAGCAATGCCTTAACCCAGATTCTAACCTAACTTATCCTAAGTCCTGATTCAAAACTAACTCTAAACCTAATCCTAGCCCAAGACCTAATTGTAAACTCAACATTAACCTGAAGCTTTACCCTAACACCCAATCTAACCCATCTAGGCCTTACCCTAAACCTAAGTCTAACCCTGACTCGAAACATAAACCTTGACCTCAAAGCTAACTCTGCCCCTAACCCTAACCCTACCTTAATCATAAACTCAGTCCTAAGTAACCCTAACCCTAAAGCTGACCTTAACACTAAACCTAATTTTAACCCTAGCCCTAGCCGGTGTGGCTCTGTTGGTTGGAGCATCATCCAGTAACCAGAAGGTTGCGGGTTAGATTCCCAGTCAGGGCACATGCCTGGGTTATAAGTTTGGTCCCTGGTCAGGGCACATACAGGAAGCAAGCAATCGATGTCTCTCTCTCCTTCCCTCCTTCCCTGCTTCCCCTCTCTCTAAAATCAATAAGCATGCCCTTAGGTGAGGATTAAAAATCCCATTTAGCCCTGGCTGGTGTAGCTCAGTGGACTGAGCATGGCTGAAAACCAAAGCGTCACCTGTTCGATTCCCAGTCAGGGCACATGCCTGGGTTTCCAGCCAGGCCCCCAGTAGGGGGCGCACAAGAGGCGACCACACATTGATGTTTCTTTCCCTCTCTCTCTACCTACCTTCCCCTCTCTCTAAAAATAAATAATAAAATCTTTTTCTAAAATCCCATTTATTCTAGTAAATCAGTTTATAAGCTCTGTTCATGTCCCACACAAGCCCGCCTGTGCACCTCAAAGTTCCTTTCCTACCAGTCGACTCAGTGATGCTTTATGGAGCTCACCGCACGGTGTCTGATAAACCAGCAAACACACAAATGATTACTCAGGGGCATTTCTCCCTATCACCAAAAAACGACAGGCATTTTTCCAATCATCAGACCTTACATGGTTTATTCATTTGGGATATCCCATTTTTATATCTTAAGGGCAGGAGCTCAAAGAATTTGCCGAATTTGCTAAATGGCAACATTACTTCACTATCAGACTAGTCAGGACATGCAACATTCCGCGCCTCCCCATAAGAAATTAGCTAGACCTGCTCCAACACTCTTCAATCAAGCCCAACTGCCCAGTAGCTTGGTGCCTTTAATATAACGAAGGATTAGCAACAGCAGCAGCAGTGGGAAAAGCAAAGGCTCTGGATCACGGCCACTGAGAAGCCGTGCCCGCCAGGAGAGCTGTAATTACCATGCCGAAGAGCAGCGCCAGGGTCTCAAAATCAATCCACTCCACCACGCGGGTCAGGCTAGGTCTCTGCAATCAAAGCATAAATTCACCGGTCAACCCTGGCGACATGCTCTTGGTGATTATGTGTAAAAATGGGCCACCCGTTAAAATGGACCCATGCCTGGGCCCATCTGAAATCACACCACTCGCCTGCCTCTCTGAAGTCAGATTACAGCACCACAGAAAAACACTCGTCACCCAAAGCTTCCCAATGTCAAGGCTGTGCTTTTAGTAATAAGCAAAGCAAAGCTCTCTTAGATAATTGACTTGAGAGGGAGATTGATTTGTTGTTCCACATACTCATGTGTTCATTGGTTGATCCTTGTATGTGCCGTGGCTGGGGATCGAACCTGCAACCTTGGCATATCAGGGTGATGCTCTAACCAATGGAGCTACCTGGCCAGGGCCAGAGGGGTAAACCTCTTAAGCCCCACCCCTGACAACTCTGTGAAGAACTGTAGCCTCCATTGGAGAATCAGCCCTTGAGGTGAGTGGATTCCATGGAGCCCTTCGATGCTGATGACTGAAAGATACGCTTCTCCTACCCTGTGTTTCTACCCATCTCATGTCCTCCTCGAAACAACCCTGGAGTACGGGGAAGGCCAAGGTCACAGCGAAGTGGGAGCAGAGAGTGTGACGTGAGGGCACTTCCAGAGCCCGGCAGTCAGGAAAGGACCCCACGATGGCTCAGAGGGCTGCCCCCAGCATGCACCTTCCATGGGCCACATTAATGATTTTTAAAACAAAAGAACTGCCCTGGATGGTGTAGCTCAGTGGTTTGAGCATGGGCTGTGAACCAAAGCATCACAGGTTTGATTCCCAGTCAGGGCACATGCCTGGCTTGCAGGTCATGGCCCCCAGCAACCGCACATTGATGTTTCTCTCCCTCTCTCTCTCTCTCTTTCTCCCTCCCTTCCCTCTCTAAAAATAAATAAATAAAATCTTAAAAAAAAAAAAACTGCCCTGGCTGGTAGTTCAGTGGGTTGCAGCATCACCCTGTGCACCAAAAGGTTGCAGGTTCAATCCCGAGTCAGGCTGCATATGGGGGACAGCCAATCCATGTTTCTCTCTCTCTTTCCCTTCCCCTCTCTGTAAAATCAATAAACATGTCCTTGGGTGAAGATTAAAAAAATAATAAAAACTACCACTACCCTTCTCCTTGACAATTAACAAACATAACTGGTTTATGTATGAGTTTTGGGATTCTGGGACCTTTTACCTTTGTTTATACCAACTCTACCCCAGAAAAAGAGGCACACATAATAACTCCTGGCCCTACATAGTTTTCTAAACCAGTTATTATTCTTTGGTTTACTGAATGGCCTTTAGTAGCAGTTTTCAGGCAAATCTTTGGAGTCCACACAGTTGTTTTCAAATCCACCTCTGTGTGGGGCCCCGCTGCTGGTTGCCAGCGTCCTGCTCCCACAGCCACAGCCCCGCCCCCAGCAGGCACTCCGTCTCCCCCCACTCCCACCCCCACCCCCAGCGTCCCTACAATCACGTCCACATCCCTGCCACATGGGTGGTGCTCAGACCCCAGCAGGGCGCCATCACCCCAACATGCGTCTTTAGGGGCCCGCTGACGTCCGCAGGACAGAGCCCACTCCACCTCTCAGGGTCCCAGTCTGACACCCCGCAATACCTGACCTTGTGCAAATGTGTGACCCTGTGACCTTTGCTCAGCTAAGACAGACAAGACGCTGCTGCAGTGCGTGTGTGTGTGCATGTTAAAGTCATTGACAAATACCCATCAGTGCCATAAACTCTGCTACTCCGGGAGGGACATGTGGAAATAGTGCATGAAAAAGTGAAAATAGCCCTGGCTGGTGTGGCTCAGTGGACTGAGCGCTGGCCTGTGAATCAAAGGGTCGCCAGTTCGATTCCCAGTCAGGGCACATGCCTGGGTTTTGGGCCAGGTCCCCAGTAGGGGACGCACGAGAAGCAACCACACACTGATGTTTCCTTCTCTGTCTCCTTCCCTTCCTGTCTCTCTATAAGTAAATAAATACAATCTTTATTTAAAAAAAAAAAAAGGTGTTCCTGAACTGTCTTTGATCTGACATTCTGTTTGGAGCTGAGGCCCCAACAAGAAATGTCACTACTTACGTCACCGGTCACGGCCAGGGCCGCCAAGGCAGCCAGGGATCCCAACATGGCTGCCAGAGTCCTGTGAACGATCTGGAAAGAAACATAAAACATTACTGTCTCCCCATCCCCAAGGGATTTAAAACAACAAGAGCCTGTGTCTGTATAAGTATCAGTCAGCACGGCCATGCTACGCCATCTCTATGAAGGGAATGTATAAATTGTGGGTCTTTCCGTTTCAGCATTTGAGCACCCCAAAACACACCCAGCCTCCACCCTTCATCCTTCTGAAGAAAGGTGCTTTTATTTCCTGACTAATCGGATGATCCTCAAGCAGAAGCAGGAAGCTGGGTGGAGCATGTTCTGCAAGGAAGCCTACAGTAAATTGTCCTTAATTGTTTCCCATGTAATCCCTAGGCAACGGGACCATTAGTTCCACAGCGTGAATCAATGCTGCCCAGCCGCCGAGGCCGTTGTTAAAGCAAAGGTACACAGCCAAACACTTCATCTAACTGACATTTCAGTGTCACCCCTGAATCACAGCAGCATCTTTTCCCTCTAAGTATAATTTCAAATGGACGTGTAATCGTCAAGACAAAATTCGAAGAAAGTCAAGGATGTGGAGAAATTGAAACTCTTGAGCCTTGCTGGTGGGCATGTAAAATTGTGCAGCGATTATGGAAAATCGTTTGGCGGTTTCTTAGAAAGTTAGATAAATGTACCATAGGAGCCAGCAATTTCACTCCTAGAAATCTACCCAAGAGAAATGAAACTATGTGTTCTGTTCAAATCTTTATATTCTCACCCAAGGACATGTTTATTGATTTTAGAGAGAGGGGAAGGGAGGGAGACAGGAGGGGAGAGAAACATCAATGTGAGAGAGAAACATTGATCAGCTGCCTCCAGGACACACCCCAACCAGGGATTGAACCTGCAACCTAGGTAAGTGCCCTGCCTGGGAATCGAACCACAACCTTTCAATTTATGGGACAACACTCTAACCAACCGAGCCACACCTGCCAGGGCATGTCCTGTTAAATTAATTGAACAAGAAGGCCATTATACCAAAGTGATTCCAATGCCTTAGCAGCACACATAAGCAAGCCAAAATCTAAGCCTTTAATAGCTCATGGTTAAGAAATCAAACTCAGGGGGGCGGGGTCTGGGTGGAGGTGGACCAAGGTGGGATGAATGGGGGCAGCTATAATAATGTCAACAGTAAAAAAGAGAGAGAGAGAGAAATCAAACCCTGAGGACAGCCAATCACAAACAGCCAACTAGGTTTTCCCAGAGCAGGCAAATGCTAAGCTACAGCCAATCAAATCGCATCCCTGCTTTGCTCCCGCCTTTTCCCTATAAAAGCCTTTCCCTGCGCTCCTGTCCACAGAACACCACTTCCGGTTCGGTGCTGTTCAAGTCAAACCAATTTGTGCTCAAGGAAACTCTTAAAACTGTAGTATGCCTCAGGGACACCCTGGGTCACACACACCACTGCCTCACGCGACACCCTGGGAGACTCTCCAGAGACTTACCCCGTGTGGGGAGAAAAGCCAGTTCCAAAATGTCACCTGTGGCGTGATTCCCGTCTGGATACCATTCTTTTTTTTTAATATTTTATTTATTTATTTTTAGAGACGGGAAGGGAGGGAGAAAGAGAGAGAGAGAAACATCAGTGTGGTTGCCTCTCATGTGGCCCTCAACTGGCCCACAACCCAGGCATGTGCCCTGACTGGGAATCGAACTGACGACCCTTTGGTTTGAAGCCCGCGCTCAATCCACTGAGCTATGCCAGCCAAGGCTGGACACCATTCTTGAAATGACCAAGTGATCGAACAGCTGGGACCAATCAGTGCCTGTCTATGAGGATGGGGGTTTCAAGGAAGGAAAGGGAGGGGTGTCGTCCTAAAAGCACTGCATCAGGGGCCTGGGGGGGGGCGGGGGGCGGGACTGCTCCACCCCATGGCTGTGGCTCTAAGAGTCGATTGCAGCTTTACCATTGGGTTGGGGGAGCTGGAAAAAGCCTGAGGGGCGTGTCTGCGTGTCTCCCAGCACCATGTGTGTGTGCTGGTATCTCCAAATAAAAACTTAAATTAAAAAAAGCATTGCTGTTCCCCTCCTGGTCATCACTAAACTTAAATCGGGACAGAGCTCAGGATCTCATTCAGCATATCGTTCACAGTTTAAAAAAAGAACAATTAAAAAGAAACCAATTTTTTAAAGACAATATGTGAGCCCCGGCCAGGTGGCTCCATTGGTTGAAGTGTCGTCCTGTTCAGGGCACACGCCTAGGTTGTGGGTTCCATCCCCGGTCCAGGGGCTTATGGGAGGCAATTGATCAATGTTTCTCACATTGATATCTCTGTTTCTCTCTCTTTCTCTCAAAAATCAATAAACATCTCCCCAGGTAAAGATTAAAATAATAAAATAAAAATTTAAAAATAAAAAATAAAAAGAGTATGTGGGGGTCGAGTCACATGACCTCAGGGACCCTTCTTGTTTCAAAATCCGAAGGCCGGAGCGTTCTGAGTTTGGAAAGTTGAGATCAACTCTGTTTAAATATAAGGAGCTTTCAGCACAACATCCTTGTTTTCACTGAAAAACGATGCAGTGGCCACTGCGCGCTGAGGGGGCTTCAGCGGTGAGCAACTGGCCACAGTACATGGATTCCATCCATCCTTCCTGGCGTTTCCCAAGCAAACGGCCCTCTGCAGCTGAAGGAGATGGTTCACGTGGACAGTCGCAGAGCAGGGAATTCGGGCTTGGAGGAGACGTGGGAACAGTGGTAGGTGCTGGGAATTCCTTCCCGTACGTGAGACCCGGCAGCAGCCAGCACCTCCCGAGGCAGGGCCTGGCTGCCTGAGACAACATGTTCCCTCCAGCTCTGAGGGACTAGACACAGCGGGGGACGGGGGCCTCCTGACTCATGGCACAGCCGCACCCATGTGACCAGCAGGCCTCTGCTCCCCGAGGTCCCTCTGTCTCTCACACAAGCTGCCTCACACACAAGCCACCTCTGAGGAGAGGAGGGGGAGTGGCTTGGCCCATGTCCCTGCAGCCAGGGCACAGAACACAGCCACACCTGACCCTCCGGGGGCGGGGGGGGCGGGGCATGGGAAGGGGACCCACCTGGCCGGCAGTGCAACGACTAGTAATATCAGAGCAAACACACAGTGAGCCTGGCCCAACCCTGTGGGACACGGCACACGCAGGGATCACACGGGACATGGTCCAGGAAGGTAGCCGCAGGCCCAGGTCCCACGCCAGGACATCAGTAGCCAGGTGGCACCTCCAGAAACAGCCGCATCCAGTCTGCCCCAGTAAACCAGCGCGTTCTCTCCATTTTGTGGGCGACGGAAACAGAATGCAGAGGGTAACACCACGGACGGACAACAGCAGATGCTGTGTCTCCCTGCCACACCAGGGCAGAGACGAAGACCTAGAAAACCAGGCCTCTGACTTGAAGTGACACAGGGCGGGGTGGGGTGGTGGTGGAGGACCTGCAACGTGCCGGGGATGTGAGTTCAAGACCCAACATCGACCATGTGTGCGCTCTCCTGGGGTTTTGGGAATGTAGGACCTCAGCGCTGGGGAATGTCTATGACAGGGGTGTCAAACTCACTCTCACCAGGGGCCCCATCAGCCTCTGGGTGCCTTCCAGGGGCCACATGTCATGTTAGGACTGTATACATGTAACTACCCCTTAATGAGGGGCAAGGAGCTCGGTGCTGCCACTGGGTAGAAACCAGGTGCCGGGCCGGATAAAACAAGGTGGAGGGCTGGATTCGGTCTGGGGGGGTCTTGTGTTTCCCACCTGTGCTCTACAAGACCCACCTCTCAGCCACCCCATCGGGTGCGGTCAGGTAACCCACCCCAGCATTCTTTTCACCCCACTTCTGTCAGTGCTGACTCTGATATGCAGCTTGTAGATAAACAGTATGTTTGTATACGAATCCTTAGGACTAACTTCCAAAGGTACGGATTTGACCTTCAGGCATCCCAGCTCTGGGAGCTTTGCTGACCTTCAACCAGGAGACACGCGCCAGACCACAGTCTGACCAGTTTTGCTGTCTTTATCGGAATGGACTGCGTCGGCACGTGGAGAACTTCTCACCCCTTCCCCCCATCCCTTTGTTCTGCTTTCCCTCCCCGCCTTCTCAGGAACCCCTGCGTGCCCTGAGACCAGGGATTTGGTACGCGAGTTCACGGCTCTTCAGGCTGCTGGCTGTTGAATGAACTGCTTGTCCTTACACCAGCGCCTGCCTCTCTAGTTTAGGCTTTCAAAGCGGCAGGAGGTTCAGGCACAGGCGCATGCACAGGGCAGTGCTCTGCCCCATCCGAAGCCTCCCCATCCTGGCGCCTGGTGCACGCTGCCAGGGAACGAGCACAGCGAGCATGGGCACCGCCCCCGGAGGGCAGCCATTATAGCCAGAGGCGTCCCGAGATGACACAGCAAAGGCTCTCAGACGTTCTTCCCGGCTCCTACCCTGTTCACAGAGCCCACGGAACACAGCGGTGGAGCGCTCCTGCTCGGGACGGCATCAGCTGCCACCACAACGCACCGGGCAGGCATGGGAGCCCTGGGGAGCCAAGGCCCAGGCCACAGGAGTCTTATGGGCCTGCAAATATTCTGTGCCTCCTTCTTTTTCTTTTTTTTTTTTTAAGATTTTATTTATTTATTTTTAGAGAGGGAAGGGAGGAAGAAAGAGAGAGAGAGAGAGAAACATCCATGTGCGGTTGCTGGGGGCTGTGGCCTGCAACCCAGGCATGTGCCCAGACTGGGAATTGAACCTGTGATGCTTTGGTTCACAGCCCGTGCTCAATCCACTGAGCTATGCCAGCCAGGGCACCTCCTTCTTTTTCCTCATGTGTCCCCAGCGCTTCATGGGTCCTCCCATTAACCAAGTCATCCCAGGAGAAACATTCGTCAGGCAGCTCATACATCCCTCCTTTTGCCCCTCTTTGTGACAGCTGATCAGGCCCCCTCTGCAGGAGAGGGGGCCCAGCACCCTGCCCCGTGGCCCAGGAGGGGTCGTACCCACCTATGCATCAGTAAAGAGTGCGCAGATCCAGCGGGAACAAGCACACCTGCCCTGCTTGCCTGGCCGAGGTTTGTGAAAACCTGGACAGCGCAGACTTGGGCAGATGCCCATAGACCAGAGGGAAATACGGAAGCCCAGCCTTCCCAAGACGAGGTTCCAGCGCGCCACTGGCGCAAATATGCATATGAGTTTGGACACATCAGAGATGGTAAGAGGATTGTTGCCAGTGCTGCTCCGCTCCCCAGGGACACTGCCTGGGACTGAACTGGCCAGCAGTGACCTTGCCCACAGGCACCAGAGAGTGACAGGGGTGAGGGGTCAGCTTCCCCAGCTGTGCAGCAGCTGCTGGAGAAAACTGTTCTCTCCCACAGCATCCGTGTACTGAGCGGGGACCTCTGTGACAGGGAGGGAGGTGGTCAGGAAAAAGACACCTAGAACATCAAAGGACATTGAAGGACTGCCCTGAGCAGCATGGCTCAGTGGGTTGGAGCATCGTCCCATAACCAAGAGGTCACAGTTCCATTCCTGGTCTGGGCGCATGCCTGGGTTGGAGGTTCGAACCCTATGTCAGGTGCATACGATCCTTGGTACAGGTATGTGTGGGAGGCAGCCAGTGGATATTTCTCTCTCACGTCAATGTTTCTCACTGTTCCTCTCTCTCTAAAAAAAAAAAAAAAAAACACACCTGGCTAGTGTGACTCAGTGGATTGAGTGTTAGCCTGCAAATCAAAGGGTCACGGGTTCAATTCCTAGTCAGAGCACATGCCTGGATTGCAGGCCAGGTCCCCAGTAGGGGGCGCACCAGAGGCAACCACACCTTGATGTTTCTGTCCCTCTCTTTCTCCCTCCCTTCCCCTCTCTCTCAAAAAAAAATCTAATTAAGTAATTAATTTAAAAGAATAAGATAGCCCTGGCTGGCGTAGCTCAGTGGATTGAGCGCAGGCTGCGGACCAAAGCATCGCAGGTTCAATTCCCAGTCAGGGCACATGCTTGGGTTGCAGGCCACAGCCCCCAGCAACCACACATTGATGTTTCTCTCTCTCTCTTTCTCCCTCCTTTCCTTCTCTAAAAATAAATAAATAAAATATTTTTTAAAAGAATAAGATAAAGCAAGGAAAGCCTCAAGTGAGAATTTTTTTAAAAGACATCAAAAGATTATTAGCAAGAGCTCTGACCATAAACCTCTAGCAGAAACCCACCCAACGATGCCCCCACCAGGCCCGCAGCACTCCCTACACTCCTGGTGCTAAACCCAACCCTCCTTGACTCTGTCCCCAGCTCCTCTCACCTGCCAGCACCAGAAAGTAGAGCTATCAGAAAAGCAGACCCGGGTTGTGGGCAGGGAGGAAGCTCACCATGTGAGCTGTAGTGCCACCTTCTGGAAAACAAGAGAGGCTCCCAGCAGCCTGCCTGGTGAGTCTCCTTAACCAGAGAAGACACAAAGGTTGAGAATTCTGGAACAAGAGGGAGCAAGAGGTGTGGAGCAGGAGTGTCCACACAGGTGAGGAAGAGCCTCAGGTACAGCGGGACCTTCAAACAGTATATCCCACCTGAATACAACTAGTAAAAATCGGAGGAGGGGTCGGCTGCTTCAAATGCAAAAGCAGCTGCTCAAAATTATGAGGACCATGAAGAATCAAGGGAACATGTCATCGCCAAAAGATAGCAAGTCCCCAGTAACCAAACTCAAAGGCACAGAATTTCCAATCTAACTGATAAAGAATTCAAAATAGCCCTGCCTGGTGTGGCTCAGCGGGTTAGGCGTTGTCCAGCAAAGTGAAAGGTTGCTGGTTGGATTCACAGTCAGGGCACGTACCTGGGTTGCGGGTTTGGTTCCCAGTCAGGGAGTGTACAAGAAGGAACCGATCGATGTCTCTCTCCCTCTCCTTCCCTCCCTCCCCACTCTCCAAAAATAAAGAAATTCTTTTTTAAAAAGAATTCAAAATAGCTCTATGGAGGAAACTCCATGAACTACAAGAAAACACAAGAAAGATATTCCCAGGAAAATGGCACATGAACAAAATAAATAAACAAATGGAGAGAAATCATTAAAAAGAACCAAATGGAAATTCTGGAACTGAAGAGTTTAATACATGAAGGATACACCAAAGAGCATCAACAACAGAGTAGACCAGATGGAAGATAAAATGTGGGACCTGGAAGACAGAACTTTGAAATGACCCAACGAGAGAAGAAAGAAGATGAAATCATGAAAAAGAGCAAAAAGCCTAAGTGACTTATGGAACTCCATCAGACATTCAAATATTAGAATATTGGGGTTCCGCCCTGGCTGGCGTAGCTCAGTGGATTGAGCTCGGGCTGCAAACCAAAGTGTCTCAGGTTCGATTCCCAGTCAAGGTACATGCCTGGGTTGCAGGCCATGACCCCCAGCAACCGCACATTGATGTTTCTCTCTCTCTCTCTCTTTCTCCTTCCCTTCCCTCTCTAAACAAATAAATAAATAAAATCTTTTTTTTAAAAAAGGTTATCTCCCTTTATAAAAAAAAAAGAATATTGGGGTTCCAAAAGAGCAAGAGAAAGGGAAAGACAGTGTATTTCAAAAAATAATAGCAGAGCCCTGGCTGGTGTGACTCAGTGGATTGAGCCCCGGCCTGTGAACCAAAGAGTCACGGGTTCGATTCCCAGTCAGGGTACATGCCTGGGGTGCAGGCCAGGTCCCCAGTAGGGGGTGCATGAGAGGCAACCACGCGTTGATGTTTCTCTCCATCTCTTTCTCCCTTTTTTCCTCCTCTCTCTAGAAATAAATGAATAAATAAAATCTTTTTTAAAAAATGTCACCCTTGCACCCTGGCTGGTGTAGCTCAGTGGATTGAGTGTGGGCTATGAATCAAAAGGTCACTGGTTCGGTTCCCAGTCAGGGCACATGCCTGGGTTTTGGGGCAGGTGCCCAATGGGAGCCGTGTGTGAGACAACCACACATTGATGTTTCTCTCCCTCTCTTTCTCCTTCTCTTCCCTTCTAAAAATAAACAAATCTTTAAAAAAAAAGAAAGAAAGAAAGAAAATGTCATCCTTGCAAAAGATAATGACAGAAATCGGGAAGACCAAACTCAGACGTTTGCAAGGAAAACCAACAGAGGGGTGTGGGCATCATGTCCTGAGATACAGCATCTCCCCTCTTTGCAAATGCACTTCTGGTTCCCGTAAATTAAGGCGAGTCCCCTTGGGAGACTCCAGGTGTTTTCCATTATCACTCTTGAATTTCATTTCACAGTTAATTTTGAAACCGAATGCTAGGAGCTCCTCAATTGCATGTGGAAGAACCCAGAGCAAAGGGAGCTGGCCTCAGACAAAGCCTGTCTCATTTTTCTTCCGTGAGATAACGTGAACAAAGGAACAAAAAAAAAAGCCTTGTGTTTCCAGCTGAAAGGAGCCTGCTGTGGTGATCCTAAAACCATAATTCTGGGGGTTCACTGAAGGGCACGTGGGGGGATGTATTATTTCCTTTACATTATAAAACTTTTTTCATTAACACTAGGTCAGAGAGTTTTAATGTGATTTATTACAGCATAAGGGCATAGAAGCTTCCGCTATAATCATGGAATTATGAGAAGGCCGCATTGGGAAATCCCCTGACGCCCCCATTAGACATGCGAAGTTCAAGAATTAGGGAGATCAGCCCCGTCTTGTTCTTTGGGGATTTTAACGAGAGCTACTGAGACAGACCAGTAAGCCAGGACGAGTGGAACAGGGAAACTGGCCGAGCAATTTACAGCCAGATACGGAAGGTCGCCTCCCTGGAGATGACATCGAGGCTTCAGCTCTGTTTCAGCTCCAGGCCCAGAAAAGCATCAAAACCAGGAGGGCGACCCCAGGACCAGCTTCAGTGACGGAGGACCCCCCTGCGCTGGCACCAGCCAATCAGTGCAGACCACAACCCTGAAGGAACACACCTGGAAACTGATGACTATTTTACTCAAGATGCCCCTAAGACTCCCACCTGCAAGACAGAGAGGACAGCCTCAAGACAAAGGATGCATCCCCAGAACTCCCCTCTGGGGAGCATGCCCATCCCTTTCTCTCCCTCTCTTCTTGCCCCACAGGTGGGCGCATCTCCTAGCCCCTGAGGGTCCCCACGGACTAGCAACCAGGGCAGCGGTGGACAGCGGCAGCTTGTCCCAGGCTGACCCCTGAACCCGTCCCCAAGGCCCCTCTTCTCTGACGTCCCAGTGAGCAAAGGCAGCCCAGCTTGTTCCACGCTAAGCCCCTCCCTGTTTCACTGTCCCCAGCCTCAATAAACAGACCCTCACAGTCACCTGGACTCGTGTTGTGAAATCTTTCCCGCATGAAGTCAAGAACCCACACCCTACAGCTGGCCCCAGGCAGCCCCTCTCAGGGCCTGGTCCCATTTTGGTGACACTCCTTTACAAGGATGAGAAATCTGACCCAAATCCTCAGGTAAGAAAATGGTGATCAGGATTATCTGTAGAACCAGGAATTGAAATAAGCAAGGAATTTCCTGAATGGCCTCATTCCATCGAGCTATTCACAGGCCGAAGGGAACATTGGCTGCTTCCCGTCCCACTCAGTTGAGTCAGAGGCAGACACGGTCCCCAATCCCGAGAGCCAGGTCAGACCAGACCCAGCTGGGGACCTCGGCACCTGCTCAGTCTCTGGAGATGCTCTGGAAACGTTTTGGTGGGGTGATATTTCCTGAGCATTCATTCTGTGCCAGGAGCTGGCTGAGGCACCGGGACTCAACACTGCCCAGAGTGGGCAGAAGGGAGAGAATGAGGTGGTGTTCCCAAAGGTGGCCAGTGTGACACGCCTACAGCAGAGCAGGACAAGAGAGACGGGGCTGTCTGTCACGTCTGGAAGCTGCAGCTGGGAGGGAGGGCAAGTAGGAGGTTCTGCAGGCTGCCCAAGGCTCACTCCCCCAAGGGAGGTGGGGTGCCGACAGAGGGTGCAGGCCGGCGGAGTCCAGAAACCACTGGCTCTGAGAAAATAGCTCTGCCCCAAGACCTAGTGTTAGCATAGGTAGGGGGCTAGTTATTAATAAACAGGGGGCACAACCAGAATCAGACAGTGAGCTTAATAAACTAGGGGGCAGAATCAAATATTAAGCCTAACACACTGGGCAGCTTAACCAGATATTAGGACAGTATTCTATTAAGCTAAACAGAAAGCTGTAGCGTTTACCAACTCATTCACACACTGCAGGGGCCCGCCGCAGACAAGACAAAACCCTCCAAGCAGGCAGGAAAGCCTCCCCAGGCACTGCCAGCCCAGGTCAGATCATCTGAGGAAGTAGGAGGGGGAAATGCCTCTGCTGGGCACGTGAGCAGCAGGAACCAGACGCTGTAACAGAATTTTTGGACTTCGCAGTAGGAGACAAGACAGCCCAGGAAGAGGTGCCTCCACTTTTGGACATGCGCAGAGAGCCAGGGTGCTGACATAGAGGGGCAGAGCCCAGCCTGGGAAAAGGATCCGATTGGATAGGGGGCGTGGAACCCTGGCAGGTCCGGAAAAGGGATTGGTTAAGGGGAGGGCCCAACTCGGGTTAGACGGTGTGAATGACACCTTGCCGGTTACCAAGACCCAAGACCCAAGAACCAAGAAAATACGTTGAGGATTGTCAGGAGTCTCGGGGCAGCTGGTGCTAGAGCCTGCCCACCCTCTAAGCCCTAAAGGTGTATTCATTCCTTCAAACCCAATAAAATCTTGCCACCACGTTTCAATTCTCCACATGTGTGTCGTTTGAAATTCTTTTCACTCAACACTGCAAAAGAGCTCACTTTCACTGGCTACACTAGGACAATTTCCAAGTCTTTCCCTAAGGCAAGTCTGCCCCTGGAATAGATGCTGGCGATGTTGCCATGGTGACCCATCTCTGGAAATCCCACAGGGCTGTCCCTCCATAACATGGGCCTTCCTGGGTCACGGCCTCTGGAGGGAATTCTGAAAGCACCGGAAGTTACAGAAACACAGGCTGAATATACCATCCTCCTCACACCTCTGCAACACCCTCCCCCTCCTGTATCAAATCACAGACACTACAAAGGTGGTCTTGGGTCTCACAGGTGGTTGACAGGTCTAATTACATAGGATTTCTATTTGCAAGTTATGCTAGGGTTATAAGCAGAAGGAAAAAATGTAATAGTTGGAGCGCCTGGAATTTTCACCAAGATAAACCATAAATCTGGGGCATGAACATTTCAACAAATTTAAGGAATTAAAGCCATAAAGAGTAAGTTCTCTGATCATAATTAAATTAAACTACAGATACTCCTCAACTTACAAAGAGCTTGTGTCCATTATATTCCAAATATGTCCAAATACTGGTTGACAATGCATTTAATCTACTGCACATCACAGCTTCACTTTCACACCATCGTAAACTCAAAAAAAAAAATCGTAAGTTGAATCATCGTAAGCCAAGGACCATCTGTATAATTCAGGAACAGAAAGACAACAGGAAAATCTCTAAACATTTGGAAATTAAAACACACACACACACCTAGATAACATGTGAGTCAGAGAGGAAGTCTCAAAGGATATTTTAAAAATAGAGAGAACTAAATAAAACTCAACACACAGCATATCAAAACCTGCAGGATGCACCTGAAGAAGTGCCGAGAGAGAAAATTATAGTAATAAACACATCAGAAAAGAGCAGTTTGTCCCAGGTGTGTAAAGGCGGTCCAACATTCTAAAATAAATTGATGTAATCCACCATGTAAAACAGCTCAGGAGGAAAATCAACTGACACAAAAAGTCACTGACAGAATTCAACACCCACTTGAGGTAAAAACTCTCAGTACCCAAGGAAAAGAAAGGAATTTCCTCCATCCCAAAACCTACAGCTGACATCACACCTAGTAGTGCAAGACTGAATGTTTTCCCTGTAGGATCAAGAATAAGCCCTGGCTGGTATAGCTCAGTGGATTGAGTGCAGGCTGTGAACCAAAGAGTCCCTGGTTCAATTCCTGGTCAGGGCACATGCCTGGGTTGGGAGTCAGGTCCCCAGTAGGGGCCACATGAGAAGCAACCACACATTGATGTTTCTCTCCCTCTCTTTCTCCCTCCCTTCACCTCTCTCTAAAAATAAATAAGTAAAGTCTTAAAAAAAGGATAAGCAAGGATGCCCACTCTCACCACTTTTACATTAGCCATTGCAATAAAGCAGGAAAAGAAAATTAAAGCCATACAAATTTGAAAAGAAGGAACAAAACCTATTGCGAGTGACATGATTATAAACATAGAAAATCCCACAGAATCTATGAAAAAAATAAACTTCAAGAAGTAAAAAGTAAAAATATTATCATTGATAGCATTGTTACTAACAATAAAGTAATACAATCTTACATGAATTTTACATGCGCATTGACAATGAAAATAGGGAAACCAAAACAAAAACACAACACCAGGTGCAGTTGCTCCAAAGTAAAGGAAATACTTAGGCATAAAAACAAAACATGTGCATAATCTGTGTGATGAAAAGTAGGAAAAGGAATCAAAGAAGACCTGGATAATGGACAGACATACCATGTCCATGGACTAGAGGGCCATTCAAGAAGCTATATGGAAAGAGAAAGGCCACAGACTAGCCAAAACAATGATGAAAACATTTTGGGGAGAAATCACCCTTCCCAATATCAAGACTTCTACATATCTGCAGTAATGAAGAAAGGAGAATGGACACATAGATCAATGGAACAGGACAGAGAACTCAGAAACATATCCACACAAATATGCCCAATTAATTTTTAAGAAAGGAGTGGAAGTGCCCTGGCTGGTGTGGCTCAGTGAATTGAGTGCCAGCCTGAGAACCAAAGGATCACGGTTGGATTCCCAATCAGGGCCTGTGCCTGGATTGCAGGTCACATCCCCAGTAGGGGTGCTCCAGAGGCAACCACACATGGATGTTTCTCTCTTTCTCCCTCCCTTCCCCTCTCTCTAAAAATAAATAAATAGAATCTTTTTTAAAAAAAAGGAGTGAAAGCAATTCAAAAGGGACACACTTTTTGATAAATGGTGTTGGAAGAATTAGACATTCACAGGTTTAAAAAAAATGAATCTATTCCTAAACTCCACACCTTAAACATAAACTAACTCAAAGCGGATCATAGACTTAAGTGTAAAAAGTAAAACAATAAAAACTTTAGGAAAGAACATAGGGAAAATCTTGAGGCTCTAGGTCTAAGAAAAGAGTCTTTAAACTTGACACCGAACGACAACCTATAAGGGGCAAGTTTATAAACTGAAGTGAGAGACAATATTTGCAAATTATATATCCAACAAGCCCTTATATCTGGAATATGTAAAGAACATTTAAAACCCAACATTAAATAAATCATTACAAATGTTTAAATGTTCAAAAACAATTTTATTTGCAATAGCCAAACACTTAAAAAAAGAAAATATTTGTTAACACTTTAAAGGATGAATGCTTAAAAAAAATTCCATCTTACCATGGAATGTCATTCAGTTATAAATATATATGGATATTTGTATATTTATTTATATATAATTGTATGTAAATTTATGTAAATATAAATAAATGTGTATGTTTACATTAAAAATTTTCACAAAACCCTAGCTGGGTGGCTCAGTTGATTGGAGTGTTGTCCCAAACACCAAAAGGTTGTGGGTTCGATTCCTGATCAGGCACATACCTGGCTTCTGGGTTTGGTCCCCATTCTGGGAGTATGTGGGAGGCAACCAATCTGTTTCTTTCTCTCTCTCTCTCTCTCTCTCTCTCTCTATCTCCCTGCCCTTCTCTCTCTCTAAAATCAGTAAACATATCCTCAGGTGAGAATTAAAAATAATTAAATAAATACTTGCATAGAGCCGTGCCCCCTCACACACAAACTACCGATATAGGCCATGCTTTGGATGAACCTCAAGGAAATCATGCTGAGTGAGAAGACAAAAAAAAACCAGTTTCAAAGGATACACGCCACATTATTGCCTTACAAAGCTTCGGTGAAACATCAGGATCACAGAGAAGGAGAACAGATCAGCAGTTGCCAGGCCTTCGGGGCAGGGGGAGGGGAGGGCGAGGCTGCCCGGGACTGTCACAGGGGCCGTCGGGGACAAGGCCGGTGAGTATCCGCCCCCTGGCGGTGGCAGCGGCTACGCAGGCTACATACACACAATCGCGCAGAGCCACCCCGTCCCACACACGATCCCCCCAATGAGCGTGTGAATAACCACTCACATCTCACGAAGCCCCACGCGCGGCACCCAAATTAGTTCCATGATACCCAACCACGGCTGTGTAACCTTAACCCTGAGGGAGGCTGGCGAAGGTGCAGGGACCTCCCTGTACATTTCTGTGCAACCTCCTGTGAGTCTGTGATTATCTCAAAACAAAAGGTTTTTAAAAAAATATCTAATGCAACCAGTGCGCTATTAAATGGAGCAGCGGCGGGGGTACCCGACCTTCAGGGGCTCTCAATGAGCCAACATCAATGATGACACAATGCTTCTGGGTCCTTCCAACCTTGTCTGCTTGGTTCCTGCCAAAATAGAAGCCACGTTGAACTGGCTTCCTTACAGGACTTTTATAACCTCGGGATGGTTACTGGGAGGAAGGAAAGGGTTTTGTTTTGTTGTGCTTTTTCTGAATGGCTATTAATAACAACCATGAGTTAATGAAAGATGAATAAATATTTACAAATTATATAACTTTCAAAGGCTGTAAAATTATACCAAAAAAAAAAAAAAAAGATGAGCAAATCCTCAAACAGCAGCAAAGTCTTTCAAAATGGGCATTGAAGCATGTATTTTTTTAATTACTAGTGACTGTAAGTGATTAAAGCACACTGAATTTATTAAATGCTCCCATTCAAAATGATACTCAGAATCAGGAGAGAGACACGGAATAAACTCAATGGACACGCCTGGAAGTTTGCTAAGGCAATCATTCACTACCATAAAATCAATCATTAAAGAATACTAATTTATCTTGTGTTTCCCGCATCCACTGTGCCTCATGTAAGCAGAATAAGGCAGGAAAAAGTTCTCCGATACAGAAATGACTGACTCGTAGGTGCAGATGCAATGACGAAATTAGAAAGGTTATGGAAACATGAATGAAGTAACTGAGTCCAGCCACGGTCCCTGGTGGAGAGCGAGACGACGTCGAGCAAAGGTGACAGGGAGCTTCGCCAGAGACGCACGCAGGGCTGCGCCGCCTCCCGTCACTGAGAAATCTCAGCATCCCTGACTGGGGACTTCAGACACCACACTCTTCCTCCAGACCCAGCGCGAACTCCCAGCACACTGGTGAAGTGGACCCCAAAATTGTACCTAAAGGCTTCAGAGTTAAATTGCAGTCTGTGAGAAAAAGAGGGAATAACGGAGTAACAAATCCGTTGTGCAAGGAACATCAGCCCAACCCCAGGTGCAGAATCTCCTAAGAACAATGAAATGGGGTGTCCACCAGGTGGCGCCGTGGCGCTGCCCGGCCCGTGGGACGCAGGTGGCCTCAGCAGGTGGCCTAGGCAGGTGGGCCTGGGAAAGAGCCCACTGCAAGGCTGGCCCTTGCCTGGAGGCTGGGTGCTCGGATTCTGGAATGTTCTCCACGCTACCAAGCAATAAGCTGGCCTGTGGGACGGGTGCGCGGCGCTCTGCTGTACGAGCGAGCCTGGGCTGCTCTGTGACTCAGAGTGAACTGCTTCCCTTCCAAAAGTTGGGGCTTTGGCGGGGTGAGGGAGTGTGGGTGACGGGTCCCCGGCTGAAATCCCAGGCTGCGCGTCAGACAGGCAGCCCCTTCCACAAGAGGAGACCTTTCCACGTCTGCCCTTGATTCTCCCAGGCTCAGCCTAACGAACCTTCTCCCATCACTGGTACAGGTAATAAAGCACAGTTCCCAGCCCTGCTTCTGAGCCAGAGTCCTTCTAGAACGTCACAGAGCACAGGGGTGGCCATGGGAACCCTGAAACAAAAATGAAACAGGGCCCGACGAGAACAGACCTCCCCCAGAATAACAGACACGCAGATGTAACAACTAAGCCAGCCAGCAGACCTCATTGGACACTCGGGGGCTCGACCCTCTGGAGCCGACATTCCTCTCCAGGCACACTTCTGGAACCTTCCTGCCCACATTCTAGAACATTCTTCCCACAGGCTGTCTCCTTGGCAGCACCCTTTGTGGTCTGATCCCAAGCTTGCCTAAGAAACACCTTTCGGAGTCACGGAGACAGACTCTCAGGCCTGACTTTTGGGAGCCAGTGTGCAATGTGTCACCATGAATCTGGTTTCACGATGACTCCAGTGATGGGCCCCCTCCCAGCCCAGGCACTGTCCAAGCTTCCCCTCGTGCTGTGGGAGGGAGAGCCACGCGGTTTCCCAGAAACACCAGGTTTACAGGAGATGGCCTCAGCTGAGTGATAGGTTACCCTCCACATGCACAGCCATGGGCCTCCGAGTCCCCATTGGGGTGAGCAGTGGATCGCAACGTGCCACCTTACAGACGAAGACCCTGCATCCCAGAAAGGCTCAGCACGTGTCCCCTCAAGGTCGCAGATCGTGTGAGCAGCAGAGCAGGGGACGAGAAAATCACATGCACAAGCATGCTCTCAGGTCAGAGTTTGCTGGTTCCTGACAAACGCCTAGCCAAGGTTCATCAGAAATTCCAGTTTTCTACCTAAAAGGCCGGAAATGTCGCTTTTTGGGAAGATACTCTCGCCATCTGATGCACCGACAGGATGAGGTCGCCCGGCACATCCAGCAAGGCAAAGACACCAACTTGCGGGCGCAGACAGGGCTACGACAGGCACGGAGCTTACCTCGAATATAATGAGCACGTAGACGCCAGCGAGGATGATGGCGGCGACGGTCACTTGGGCCTCCACGCTGGCGCGGAGGTGCTGGTGCGCCACCAGCAGCGGGACCACCGGGGTCCCCTGGAGCTCGGCGCGGATGCTGATGGAAACGCCCCCTCTGCAGAGTGAAGCAAAAACCTTAGCGCTGATGCAGCAAACAGACCTTCTGGCAACCATTCGAGCTTCCTCCTTGGTGTCCTTCCAACCAGGTCACCCGCGGCCATGGCCAGAGCCCCACCAACCCCAGTCCCGGCGGCGCGGAGCCCTGCACACAGGTGAATGGGTTGACACACGCGGGACTCAGCCTCCCGCGGCCACTGCAGGCACCGCTCCTAGAACTTACAGGGTGCAGGGACGTGCACATACTGTCTGACCTCCTCGCCCGCCACCACCTGACTTCTTTACCGGCTCACAAACAGAAAAGGGCCACGTGCAACCTGAGAACGCACACAGGTTGTCACTGGCAGTGGGACAAGCCCTGGAGCACCCAAGGCGTCACAGCACCAGGCGTGCTGGACCTGAAGCCTGGCTCTAAGGGGCAGAACTCCTACGTCCGCTTCCAAACCCTCCGCAGGGCAGCATGCAACTGTATTTGGAGATGGGGTCTTTACAGAGTTGATAAAATGAGGCCCCTTGGTGGCCCTAATCCAAGATGGCTGGCGTCCTTCAAAGAAGAGATCAGGACACAGACAGAGAGGGACGACTGTGTGCAGACACAGAGAGAAGACGGCCGTCCGCCCTCTCAGGAATGAGGCCTGAGGAGACAGGCACCCTGCTGTCACTGTAAGAGTGTAATTGCGCTTGTTTGCCCTGGTGGGTGTGGCTCAATGGACTAGGCACCTTCAGCCAGTTCGATTCCCAGTCAGGGCACATGCCGGGGTTGCAGGCCAGGTCCCCAGTAGGGGGCGCGAGAGAGGCAACCACACATTGATGTTTCTCTCCCTCTGTTTCCTTCCCTTCCCCTCTCTCTAAAAATAAATAAATAAACTCTTTTTTAAAATGTCCCTTGGGTAAGTCACCCAGCCTGTGGCATTTGTTGTGGCAGCCCTAGAGAACACTTACAGCAGCCAAGAGCACAGGTTAATTAATACAGAGAGGCCTTCATGAAAGAAAAAGAGGAAGAACCCTAACATTTCCCAGACTTCCCCATTGGAGAGCTTCATGATAGTAATGAAATTAATGCGGAAGCTGTAAAATACCATGTGCTTCAACATGGACCTGGAATGAACACCGCCATTTCCCACCGCGGTGGCCCTGGCACCCTGCCACACACCTCCTTTGAGTGCACTGTCCACCCAGAAAGGCCATCTCATCCACAGCACATAACTGATCTGGTGCCATTTGTCCTCAAAATCAGAGCCATGCAGGCCGAACTTCCTAACGTGAGCGTGTCCCAGAGGACAACCCATCCACCCCGGCCCAGACCTCCAGCACAGGAGACCTACCTGCTCGGAACCTCAAAGGTCCTGCTGACCACCAGGCGCTCGCTCCGCCGGGGGCTTAAAAATACCGTCCAGTTATGAGTGACCTGTGAAGGTCAAAGAGGAAAACTGCAGTCAGGCCTTGAACTTGAACGTCACCCAATGTAGGTGCTTGTTTGGAATCAAGAGAAAGAGAAGATGGGGCGGGGGGGGGGGGGCGGGGGGAGAACCTCCCTGCCAGGCAAAGTCCAAGCCTTGGGGAGCTGGTAATTTCCATGGGGCAGAGGCCTTTGTTTTAGAAAAAGTGTCTCCTGAGCCCTCTGGTGCAGCGCAGAGGAAACGCTTAGCTGGCTTAACACTGCTACTTGGTTACCAACTTAAAGCAGATGGGAGGGGGGCCCAAGTGTAGCCACCACCCGCCCTGGTCCCCTTCCAAGCAGGGCAGGAAAGTTGGGGGGAGATGTGAACAGAGAGGGATGGGGAGGGGCCAGGGAATTTCCCTGGGAGGGCAGCAGTCTTGCTGCCCACCATCATAAAGGACATTGAAAATAGGAACCAGATTACTCAAAGCATGAATGAGAGCCCCAACCCCGTGGCTCAGCTGGTTGGAGCGTCGTCCCAATGTGCCAAGGTTGTGGGTTCGATCCCCAGTCAGGGTATGCACAGTGTTTCTCTCTCACATCTATGTTGCTCACTCTCTTTCTCTCTCCCCTCCTATTTCTGTAAAATCAATCAGTACACCCTCAGATAAAGATTTTTTAAAAAACAAGTTTGTGCATAAATAGTGGGAATTTTGTAATTGATTTAGAGAAGAGGGGGGAAAAGAATTTCAAAGACAGAGCAAATGACAAGCACTTTCCTGAAAATGGGCTCACTGCCTCCTGGCACCCCATCCGTTCCAGAGGAAACTCAGTTTATAAAGAGATGAAGTGAGTTGTTACAATTCCATTCCAATAACACAGAAGTATGACCTGCTGTGGCCGCCGCCGGGAGCCTGGAGTATCGGCCTGGGTTACCTCCACCACGACATGCTCTTCTCTCCCTGGACGACTCGGGCCGCTGGCCACCAGGGCCCCTGCCAGGTCCACCTGGAGCAGCGTGGAGTCAGCTCGGCCGCTGAGGTTCACAGCTGGGGACACGTCAAGGAGAACCACAGAGCAAGCAGAGACCTGGAGTCCCCCCACCATCCGCCCCATGCACACCCTCCTTGGAAGATGCACGGAGAAATGCATAGCCAGCCCTTTCCTCCAAGGTCACGGCCAGCAGCCCTGATGGACCATGCCCCATTTCTCCAGCCCCTCCCTCCCAGCATGCACCAGTGGTTTTGCCTTGTAGGACCTTGTGCGTTTGGAATACTCTGCTTTAACATCTAATAAGTGGTGTCTCTCTGTCCTGCTAACACCCCTGCTTCCATGTTAACAGTCAGCCTCCAACTCCTGCCAGGAGCCCCGGGGAGGGGTGGGCTGGAGGCTGCATGAGTGAACAAATGAACCTGGTCCACACCCATACCCGATCCTAGGGCGCCAGGTGTCCACTGGGCAGGTGAGGAGTCACGAAGACAATTGGAATTGAGAATTCTGACAGCAGCCCTGGCGAGTGTGGCTCAGTGGATTGGGTGCTGGCCTGTGGGCCAGAGGGTTGCTGGTTCGATTCCCATTGGGGACACATGCCTGGGTTGCTGGCCAGGTCCCCAGTAGGGGGCACATGAGAGGCAACCACACAGTGAGGTTTCTCTCCCTTTCTTTCTCCCTCCCTTCCCCTCTCCCTAGAAATAAATAAAACCTTTTTTAAAAGAATTCTGACAGCAGCTAAGAGAAGAGAAATTCCACGCTGAAGAGAGGAATTATCGAGAGGCTGCTCCCTCAACCTGTAACTCCCTGCTCGCGGCCCCGCTGCAGCCGGGACCCTGAGCTCCTGCATCCCGCACCTGGGTTTGCACCAGTGCAGCAGCCTGCACTACAGAGCCCTTCTCTCCTTGCTCCGGGCTGACTCTCACCTCTGCTGCGGGGTCCTGGGGCCACAACGTAGGTCCCACACTGCCGCCAGCCCAGCCACTGTGCCTCCAGAACAGAACAACAGTGACAGTTTAAGATGCATCTCAAAATGATCCATGTTCTATATGAGCTCTCAGAAGCCCCACAGCAGCTCCGACTGGTGTGGCTCAGTTGGTTGGAGCATCAGCTCAGAAAGTGGAAGGTCACCAGTTTGATTCCCGCTCAGAGCACATACCTGGGTTGAGGGTTTAGTCCCCGGTTGGGGTGCGTTCTAGAGGCAACTGATTGGCCAATTTTTCTACTCTTCTTTAAAACCATCACAGAAACTGGTGGTTTGCAGAGCAGACAGAGGGAGGGGGCAGAACCACTGCCAGGGTGTCTGCAGGGTCTGCATGGAGTTTTAGGAGCAACAGGGAAAGACTGATCTTTTTCATTGCCTACTCTACACAGCAAAATGTACTGTGTTTTTCTCTTTCTTTTTAAAAGATTTATTTATTTATTTTTAGAGAGCAGGGGAGGGAGGGATAAAGAGAGGGAGAGAAACATCAATGTGTGGTTGCCTTCCACGTGCTCCCTGCTGGGGACCTGGCCTGCAACCCAGGCATGTGCCCTGAGAGGGAATTGAACCTGCAGTCCTTTGGTTCACAGGCTGGCACTCAATCCACTGAGCCACACAAGCCAAGGCTATACTGTTGTTTTATAAATGTATAAAAACACGCAGGAAAGAAAGCATTGTATCAATACCGGCACTGTTTTCCAGCTGAGTGCCCGGCTGGAGGGCCTCTCCACACACCCTGGCAGCTACTTGGGGTCCAAAATGGACACATTGAAACCGGAAGTCACACAGGGGCCAGAACATAGTGGGAGAAGTCCCGAAAGACACTGTTGCTTCTGTCACCCCAAGTTACTCCTGCCCTGGTCTTTCCCGCTCGGCAAATTCGCGGGGTACCGGGTGGGGAAATGTTCCACCCAGGGAGCTGGAGACCTGGAGGAAACCACAGAGGTGGAACAGCACCACCTGCAGGCTAGCGGTGGGAAGAGCAGCGGCTCCTCCCTGTGATTGAACGAATGTGGAGCGTCTACTGGGGACCAAGAGGGGCCCGAGCAGGCACAGGTGAAAGCACCCTAAACAGAGGGATCACCCTAAACGGAGCGTGCACACAATTGCACAGCGCACGGGGCCGCACACACGGCAGCCTTCCTTTTCTCTGTCTCTTCAGCCGCCCACCGCATGCTGAGGATGCAAAGCCCACCGTGTTGGAATGGTGTCAGTAATGACCTGGAGACCCCAGCAAAAGCAGCCTCATTCAAGCCCCGCCCCTGCCTTCTAGCCCCGCTGACCGTCTGCCTCGCCACCTAACACGCGGTACCCCCACCTCCCCAAACCTGGAGAACCCCTATCCTTTCAGAGCTCACTCAAGCTCTCCCCTCCTGAAATCCATCGTTGCCATGCTGAATGCTGCGTCTTAGTGAGCGGGGCATGATCTTGCAAAGCGACAGGTTTCAGGTTCGATTCCCAGTCAGGGCACATGCCTGGATTGCCGGCCACATCCCAGCAGGGGGCGTGCAAAGGGCAACCAATTGATGTTTCTCTCTCACATGGATGTTTCTCTCCCTCCCTTCCCATGTCTCCAAATAAACAAAAACGTTTAAAAATCCATCCTTGGCACCCACAGTTCCTTTCTTCAATGACCCCTAGACCGGGCTCACCCTGATAAAGTGTTCATTCACACCATAGTGCTGTTTGGTTGACATTTTTCTCCCCAGCTGGTTTGCGAAATACCTTAGAAAAAGGCGGACGCGCTGCAGTTGCGCAGTTGAGAACTAAACTATTCTCTCTGGGACCCTTCTTTGCTGTGATCTGATTTTGGCGCCCCGCACTGGCCGGGTTCCCTGGGATTCCCACTGAATGGCGAGGGGCTATCGCAGGAGGCGGCTTAGAAGTTTCAGAGGTTCCGCGCCTCGGGGTTCACTGAGGCCGCTCCAGATTGAGCGCTGAAGGCAGGCTCCTCCGAATACCTCCGCTCCCGGACTGGGCCTCCTCCCTGAAGACCCTCTGTGTCCCAGGTTGGGGGCGGGGTGGAGGGGGCGGGGACGGTTGGGGGCGTGGCCAAGGCGGGGCAGGGGGGCAGGTTGAGACCAGCTGCAGTGAAGTCAGAGGAAAGGTGGGCAGCGCCAGTCCCCAGGAGCGCCGGGCAGCGGGGCTCCATGCTTGTTTGGGGAGCCCCCGGGGGAGCTTGAGATAGAGCAGAAACCCCTGGAGTGAGAAATGCAGTTTATTTATCCAAGTCCCAGAGCTCCTCCGTTGACCCCCAGCACATGGTTTTCCCGCTAACGTTGCACGTGATTTTAAAGGGGTGCCTCTGCCCTGGCTGGGAGCTGGGTGGGTTAGAGCAGCATCCCCATGCGCCACGGTCGTGGGTTCGATCCCGGGTCAGGGTGCATACAAGCAGCGACCAATGAGTGCATCAATAAATGGAAGAACAAGTCAATGTTTCTCTTCCTCTCTCTCTAAAATCTACATAATTTTTTTTTGAGTGGTGAAACTAACATACAGGCGTGAGCGAGCGCCCAGGTGAAGAGAACCGCTGCGCCGTGTGTTTAGGGGCGGGGCTTCCTCAGGGACCCTGGTTAGGCTCTGAGCATCGGGTCTGTCTGGGTGCTGCTGGCACCCCGCGTGTGGACAGTGGCTCATCCGAGGGAGAGGGGCGTCCTGGGAAGACAGGAGGGGCTCCCCAGAAGGACCCGGAAAACAATGCGCAGCCAACTGCTGGCGACGACGAGAAAAACTACCCGATTTCCTGAAATTTCAGTTCACCCAGATTATCCACGAAAGATACTAAAGAAAAGAATGGCTCACTTATGTTCTCTGAATGATTTGATTCCTGTTTAAAAGATAATCGCACAGAAGCAGGCAAGTGGAATCCGAACATTTAAAAATTGCTGACAGTCATGTGTGGGCTCTCGCGAGAGTGGAGAGCCCCGGGGGCCGCGGAATGGGTGTATTCACCCCTTCACTCAGGCTTTTCCTCGGGGCTTCCAAGGGATAGGGGGAGGCTGGGGAGACTCCTGAGAAAGCCTTAGTTGGAGGGGGAAGTCATCAAATCTGGCAACCTGAGGGCGCAGCTAGGGGCGGGTAAGGTGCGGGAGGAGAGAAACCAGCCAGACAGTGGAGAGGGGTTACCGTGGCAACCACAAACAGCAACGCTGCCAGCGTCTGACCAAATTTACACCAACTCCTCCACAAGTGCTCACAGAATTTAAGATACGCTCACCTCCAGGCTTTACCTCAGGGCTACAGGCTGAGAATTTGTGTCCCTCCAAAATCCACAGTCAAGGCCTGCGCCCCCCACGTGGCTGTATTTGGAGATGGGACCTCTAAGGAAGCAACTGAGCTCAAATGAGTTCATCAGGGAGACTTTGATCTGACAGGTTTAGTGTTCTCAGAACAGCAGGCACTGGCCCTGGCTGGGTAGCTCATTGAGTGAGAGCGTCATCCCAACTCACCAAGGTTGCAGGTTCAATCCCGGGTCAGGGGACACAGAAGAAGCAACCAGTGAATGCATCAAAAGTGGGACAACAATCCCTGGCTGGCATAGCTCAGTGGACTGAGTGCGGGCTACAAACCAAAGCATGGCAAGTTCAATTCCCAGTCAGGGCACATGCCTGGGTTGCAGGCCATGGCCCCCCGCAACTGCACATTGAATATGTTTCTCTCTCTCTCTCTTTCTCCCTCCCTTCCTCTCTAAAAATAAATAAATAAAATCTTTTTAAAAATCTTTTAAAAATAATTTTTAAAATTCCAATTTTAAAAAAAAGTGGGACAACAGATCAATGTTTCTCTCTCCCCCCTGCTTCCTCTCTCTCTCTCTCTCTCTCAAATCAATAAATTATAAAAAGAGAGAGTGAGAGAGACCAGAAAGCTTTCTCTCAGTGTCGCCACACACCAAGGAAAGACCTATGAGGACACAGCAGACAGGTGGCCGTCTGCAAGCCAGGGAACGAGACCTCACCAAACACAGAACCAGCCACACCTTGACCTTGAACTACAGGCCTCCAGAACTGAGAAATAAACCCTCTCGTTGAAGCCACATGATCTGCACTAATTTGCTGTGGAACAGAAGTAACTAACACTCGGAGTGCCTGTCCCACATAACACATCTGCGTCCTCACAATGAACTATGAAGCCTGCAAAAGCGACACGAAAAAGCACAATGTGAAGAAACCAAGCCATCAGCAGAGCAGCAGACAGAGCCAGGAAAAGAACCAATACACTTGAAAATGGGCCAGCAGAAATCTACAGAGCAGCATGTCCCAAAGCCATGGGGACACCAGGCCCTAACAAGGTATGGCGCGACGCTGCCAGCAGCCCTGCGTGGAGAACCTCACAGCCCAGGGGCCCCGCATCCGGGGCTCCCTGACGCTCTTTCCACCTGTCCTGAGGCCTGGTCTTTCATCAGCATCCTGCTGGCTTGTGCTGTGACCTTGGGCAGCACTTGGGATAGTTCTCGGGTGTCTCTTGGCTTTGTGACTCTCAGCCGTGGGCCATCGGTCACCTCCCGTCCAGAACGTGGTTCAGATACAGTAGCTTTCCTGCGGCGACACAGCCAGCAGCTGCCAGAACTTCCCTTGATCTGGATACAGGCTAAACGCAACCTGTAACGACCAGAAACATTTCGTGAGGAATGCACGTTGAGAGGGCCGTGGGGTTTGCACCATGTTCACCCCCACACAAATTAAGGGTTCACCGCAGGGGGCTGGAGGAGGATTTGGTAAGCTCAGAGGTGGGAAGACCCAGGGGGGCCAGCTCGATGCCTTCTGCAGAGCAAAGCCAGGTCACCAGGGCCCCGGCCACGTGACTTGGGACAAAAGCAGAGAAGCGCACCCAAGGCCTCCATCGCTACCCACGGGCTGCCGCCCCCACGCCCTCAGCTCCTCCCCCAGGGGAACTGTGATCCCACCACGCAGGCGCCCAGCCTGGGGCGGGGCCCACCGTTGATCAGGGCACGGTACTCACGGAGCACATCACCACGAAGGCAAACAGGCCCGTGACCTTCAGCCACCGCGCACAGCGCCTGCAGAGAAAGGCAAGCCCGGGTCAGAGCGGCACAGCGCCCTCCTGAGTGCGCATGCCCAGACCTGCCCGATCTCCGCCACCTTTCCGAGGCCCCCAGAAACCTGCCCCTCAGAGCCTGCCTTTGGGATTCTCTCCTTAGCAGGGTGGGAAGGAACAAACCACAGACTGTGGACCCTCCTTCTGCCTGGTGGCAAGCGACTTGGTTGGGGAAACGAGAGGGACAAAGTTAACCCCAAGTGCTTGCACACGGCTTCTTGCAGGAGATGGTAAAGATCAAGATTGGAAGCCCCAGATTCCTGGCAACAAGCCTCATCTGGTCTCTCAGAGTCACACTCGCCAATCATGTTCCTCTGAGTTTTCTGAAAGATGGGGCTGTAGATTTGACCATCAAATATACAAATACGGAGATGCAACCGTTGATTCCAGAAAGAAAGTGCAACGTTGTCATTGGTTGGACCAGCAGAGTCTTTCAAGAATTGCCTAGGGGGCCTGGCCAGATTAGAGCGTTGTCCCCGATACGCCAAGGTTGTGGGTTCGATCCCCAGTCAGGGCACATACAAGAAGCAACCAATGGATGCATCAATAAGTGAAACACTAAATCTGTCTCTCATTCTCTCTCTAATTCTTAGGAGGTAATTTAATAGACAAACAGACCATGTGCTTGGCCCCTTCTCAGGACTCCTTGTGGTGTCCTGGCCCAGCCACCATTTCGCACCTGACCACGGCCCTCAGGCCCAAGATGGACCTGGGCCTGACCACCCCTCTGTAGCCCCTCCAGCTGCACCTCTGGTCCCACGACCTCCCCAACTCACTGGGGCCCACCTCCCACTGACACATCACCACCCCACCCCCACCAGCCCCTCCTCCAGGGTGGGGCCAGGCTGTCTTTACTCTCTCCCTGAACTTGGAGGGCCACTGAACTTGGCCTGTGCTTGACACACGTTTGCAGAATGAATGAAGTGTCTGTTGGGACATCTTTTTCAAAACCACTCTGGTCCTTTCAAAATGGTAACAGCTTGCTTTTCATTCTCTTAGACATAATGGGTTTGATGAATATCGGTTCACATCTCCAAATGATGATTCCACAGCTTCTATTTAAATGGGCACCACAATGACCCTCTTTTGAAAGCACGAAGCATCCGTGGACTATTCTAAATACAAATCGCTTTCTGACCATCCAAAACATTTTTTACAAGTTTCCTTAACGGCCACGCATGGGACTTTCTAGACCTGTGAGAAAGGACAGCCCTGAGTCTTTCAGTTCAAGGCAATTGTTTCCCGGGTCAGAGAAGGCAAACCAACCACTGAAGGTCAAGTCTGAAATGTACTTGATTCTATTTTGCCACCGTGTGGGACAGAGGAGGAAGCTGCCACCCTCTGCAGCTGTGAGCCAGCCAGCTGGGGACAGGGGTTACCATCCCTGAGACCCCCAGGGCCAGACCCCTGTTCACACAATTTCCCATGATTCACAGAACCTCAGAGCAGATTCACCAGCCAAATATTTGCCATGCCTGTGAGGGGGGCTGAGGACCCTCGTGAGGAGGCTACACATGGCTGGGAGGCTGGTGGGCCAAAGCATGTCCTTGGTCCTGCACCAGCAGGGGACCTGGCGTCACCTCCTGCCCCCAGCCGGGCTCACAGTCTGCAAGACCTCAGGCAAAATCGTCACCCTCCTGAGGTCCCTCTGTCATCTTTCTTGGCCGGGACGATCACAGAACACCAGCGAAAGGGCAGCTTTGGGTGCAGACACGTGCCCTTTGGCATTCAGTGAGTCCATCAAACAGCTTCAGCGAAAGCTGGTTCTCCGATGGTGGGAAACAGTGACACTCATGATTGACAGCAGCAGAGGGTCCCCTCACCTGTCTGTGGCCCAGACCACCCTCATGGAAGCCCACGGAAGGTCGTGGCGCGGAGCAGACACCAGGTGACAAGGAGAGAGTCACAGGACATGGCTGGCCCTTTGGTCCCCCAGCTACTGCACATCTGGAACGTGGACCCCGTGGTCCTGGTCCCCAAGCCTCAGTCTGTCCCTGCAGATGCTGCCTTCAAAGATGTTGTTCTCGATAGGACCCTTCCTTCAAATAAATGTGTATACGGGGGCCCCGTGGGCACAGCCATTGGCCCTGGGCCAGCGCCACCTGGCATGTCTTCCAGGAAACGTGGGCAAACCCGTCCCTCACCTCCACTGCACCTTTGGGAAGGGTGTCGTGAGGGCAAGACCCCAAGTCTCACCCCAGGCCAGCGGGCTGCCCTGTGAGACGGCCACCCTGGGCCACATGGGTGCTCCCGAGCCTCCTACCTCAGCTTCGAAAGGCGGAGCCTGGTGTGAACACCCTCCAGAAGGTCCCCCTTGTCCGAGGAGGCAGATCGGGAGGAACCAGCTGCCTCACTGCCCAGCAGCGACCGTCCCTCCCACTCGGCCGAGCTGTTGTCCCAAGACTCCTCAGCGGTGATGAACTCCGGGTGGTAAATGCGCAGGCTCTGCACCCTGGAAAGCAACGTCTGGGGTTATTTTCACAGAAAACAAGGTTGTGTCTCAGCAGTGACATGTGAAATGTGGAGTCCCTCTTGGCTTTGGGGAGGACCTCAGACTCCGTGTGGCTGGGCCTGGTCCCTCTGTATGTCACAGAGCACTCGGCTCAAGGGACATCCAGAGTCACTTGAATCTTCAGAATGAGTTGTGGGCCTTCAGGAAACATCAGCTTGGTCCTGGCCAGGTGGCTCAGTTGGTTGGAGCATTGTCCCAATAGGCCAAGGTTGCAGGTTCGATCCCCAGTCAGGGCACATACAAGCATCAACCAATGAATGCATCAGTAAGTGGAACAACAAATCGATGTTTCTCTCTCTCCCTCTCTCTCTCAAAGTCAATTTTTAAAAAAGAATGGGAAAGAAAAGCATCAGCTTATTCTGAGCTTGGAACTTTCCAATAGAGCCAGCTCAGCCCAGCTGCCGCTCCTGTGCTGGGGTCCCACCATTCTGCTCTGTGTAGACACCTTCCTGCAATGGAATGGCAGGGAGGAGGGTCTCCCGGCTCTCCCACCTCATATCCACACAAGCAAGAGCGGGGGTGGGAGTGGGGGTTGCCAGTGCTGGACGACACGGGCCCAAGAACCACAGCCAAATCTAAAGGGATGACTCGGGGGGAGCCCCACATTGATCAGAATTCCACATGCACCTGCATGTGTACCATCCACTTCCTGTTGGTGGTATCCCCGGGCTACTGAGCAGTTCGCTCAGTAAGCATGCACTTGACTCTAGGGAGGGATTTGTGCCCCAGGGAATACTCCTGGGACCACGAGGCAGACAAAGCCACAGTCATAACTTGTAGGAACATGAGACACCGCTCCAAGGCAGCTAGCTCTACGGGGTGCTGAGATTCTCCTCAACAGTTAGCCTGCTCTGGGGCTGGGTCACAGCAAGACAAGAACTCTCACCCTGGCGGGTGCAGCTCAGGGGGTTGAGCACTGGTCTGCAAACCAAAGGGTCGCTGGTTTGATTCCCAGTCAGAGCACATGCCTGGGTGGCAGGCTGGGTCCCCAGCAGGGGGTGTGGGAGAGGCAACCACACATGGATGTTTCTCTCCCTTTCTGTCTCCCTCCTTTCCCTTCTCTATAATAAATAAATAAAATCTTTAAAAAGAATTCGTTTAAACTGCCGCAAGACACCTCTATGCACCCCTATGTTCATTGCAGTGTTATTTACAATCACCAAAATATGGAAGCAACCCAAGTGCCCATCAATAGATGAGTAGATCGAGAAGATATGGTACACTTACACAATGGAATATTACTCGGACAGTAAAAAGGATGGGGTCTTACCATTTGCAACAACATGGGTGGACCTAGATGGTATTATGCTAAGTGACATAAGTCAGAGAAAGACAAATATGATATGACTTCACATATATGTGGACTCTCAAGAAAATATAAATGAACAAGCAAGACAGAAACAGACTCATAGACGCAGAGAACAGACTGATGGCTGTTGGGGGGACAGGGTGGTTGGAAGACTGGGTGAAAAAAAGGAGAAGGGATTGAGGATAGATTGACAGTTGCAGAATAGTCCCAGGGACATAAAGTACAGCACAGGGAATATAGTCGATAATATTGTAATAAATATATACGGGGCCAGGTAGGTGCTGGGAATATCTAGAGAATCGCTTTGTAAGCAGTCCATAATGGTCTAACCACTATGCTGCACACCTGAAACTAATATAAAATAATATTGACCTGGCTGGTGTAGCTCAGTGGATTGAGCACGGGCTGTGAACCAAAGCATCCCAGGTTCGATTCCCAGTCAGAGCACATGCCTGGGTTGCAGGCCATGGCCCCCAGCAACCGCACATTGATGTTTCTCTCTCTCTCTCTCTTTCTCCCTCCCTTCCCTCTCTAAAAATAAATAAATAAAATCTTTGAAAAAAAGAAAATAGAAATTGCTTTTAAAAATATTGAAAGTCAACTGTAGTTGAAAAAAAAACAAAGCTAAAACAATGCAACAAAATTAAATTCCCCCAAAAGAAAAGCATTTAAAAATCCTGTCCACAGCCCTGACTGCTGTGGCTCAGTGGGTTGGGTGCCTTCCCACAAATCAAAAAGTCGCCAGTTCGATTCCCAGTCCAGGCACATGCCCGGGTTGTGGGCCCTGTCCCTGGGGAGGGGCGTGTGAGAGGAAATGATTGACTTTTCTGTCATACTTCGATGTTTCCCTCTCTTTCTCCCTTCCTTCCCCTTTCTCTAAGATAAGTCAAAACAATACTTTCCTTAAAAAAAAAATCCTGCCCACCACCCACACCTCAATCAGCTTCTTGTGAGAAAAATATAAAGGAAAATCTTTGGTAAGCAAGCCTGACCCGCGCTCTCCTGCAGTGGTTTCTGGGAGCGAGGCGAGGCTCCGCCCCCTGGGGCATCAGCACGCCACCTGCTGAGACGCATGCTCACACATCACTGGATCCTCAATGAATCATGAGTTCCAAAATGCCTCAGGCCTTAGGGGTTCACCAAGTGATTCCAAGGAAACCCTTAGGGGACTGGATGTGTGAGCTGTTTGTTTACAGAGCTATTGATCAGGAGAGATGTCCAGGTGGCAGGGGCCTGCTGGACACTGGGACAGAGCACGAAGAGGACGCAGGCCGGCAGATAACACAATCGTGGGTGACTCAGGGCAAATTCCGAATAAGCGCAGACTGTGGTGTCTTGAGAGCACAGGAGAAGAGCTGGCTCCTGGGGGAGCTGGGGGCAAATGAAGGCTTCACAGAGGAGGTGACAGGTGAGCCCCCTTGAACTTGAAGGGGCGGCCCTGGAGGGCCAGGGAGGGGAGGAGGTTCCCTGGGTCAAAGGGCTGGGGGGTGGGAAGCTTTTGCAGAGAGATGCAATTTGTCATCAACAGTCTCCTCATGGCCAGGTGGCCCAGTGGGTTGGAGCATCATCCTGTGCCCCAAAAGGTCCGGGGTTCGATGCCCAGTTGGAGTTCATACCTGGGTTGTGGGAGTTATGTGTTCATTCCTTGTCAGGGCGCGTACAGGAGCAACTGATCAATGATTCTCTCTCACATGGATGTTTCTCTCTCTCTCCCCCCCCCCCACCCATTCCTTTCTTTCTCTCAAATTGATGTACATATCCTGGGATGAGGATTAAAAAAAAAAAAAAATCCCCAGAGCCAAAGTCCCTGACAGCAGCCCCTGCCCCACCTGTTGAGAAGCCTGGCCTGGTAAGTCAGCTGTGTGAGCTCCCGCTGCCTCATCACTGCAGGGTCATGCTCAAGGTCACTTAGAAATCCAGAAGCCACAGGATCCAGGCACTAGAGTCATGACCAGCTGTGACCTTGAATGGACAAGGAACTGGCAGGGGCCCAACAGGTCAGGGCCAAGTTCACGCCTCACGGAGAAATTCCCTAGCCCAGGACAGTGCTCAGAGATTCCTTAACTCTGGCACAAGGGGACACACTCACCCTTTCTCCTGTGAGGCATTCCTCAGCAGGGGGGTATTTTCTGTCACGCAGGGTTCTTGGCACCTGGAGCTGAAGAGCCGGGTTAAAGGCGCATGAGACCTGGAAGACACGGGGAGGGAAGACGTCACCCGCGACTGGGGCTGCGCCCGGCAGCAGGAGCGCGAGCCAGTGGCGAGCAGCCTTCTGGGAGAAGGGGAGGTGAACCTACGTTGGGAAAATCTGGAATTTCAGGAGAACCCACTGGAAACAAACCCCCTTCCCACTACACACCAGGCTGGAAATGCACAGCGGGAATGCGCCGCAGACCCGATGCTGGGGGAGGTGGGGGCGGATTGTGCTGCTGGACCCCCATCAGCTCCGCATCGGATTCCAGCCAGATGCGCTACTCCAGGCAGAGCTTCCCATCAACAAGCCCGTTCGTTGTCTGATGGGCTGTGTCCTACTCAGGAAGTTCTATTTCCTAAGATCATCGTATTTTAAATATCACACATCGAAAGTATCCGAATGGCTTCCCTCGGGACACCAGGCCGCAGAAGTTGGGCCGATGGAGTCATAATGAGATGAATGAGGGCCCTGGTTGGTTAGAGCATCATCCGGATACACCAAGGTCACAGGTTCGATTCCTGGTCAGAGCACATACAAGAATCAACCAATGGATGCATTGATAAGTGGGTACAACAACAAATCAATGATTCTCTCTTTCTTCTTCTTTCTCTCTTTAAAATCAATACATTTTTTAAAGATTTTATTTATTTATTTTTAGAGAGGGAAGGGAGGGAGATAGAGAGACAGAGAGAAACATCAATGTGCGGTTGCTGGGGGTCATGGCCTGCACCCAGGCATGTACCCTGGCTGGGAATCGAACCTGCAACACTTTGGTTCACAGCCCGAGCTCAATCCACTGAGCTACGCCAGCCAGGGCAAAATCAATACATTTTGAAAAAATTTTAGAAATAGAAATGGAGGGGGCTGAGAGGTTCTCCAGGGGACAGATGCCACAGCTTAAGCAAAATGAAGGTTCGGCCCTGGTTGGTGTGGCTCAGTGGACTGAGCGCTGGCCTGCAAACCAAAGGTGCACTGGTTCAATTCCCAGTCAGGGCACATGCCTGGGTTGTGGGCCAGGTCCCCAGTAGGGGGTGCACAATAGACAACCACACATCGATGTTTCTCTCTCTTTCTCCCTCCCTTCCCCATTCTCTAAAAATAAATAACTAAAATATTTTTTTAAAAAGCTTCAGGTCCCTTGGGGTACCATTCTGAGGTGCTGGCCTGTCTTTGGGAGGAGGGGCCCCCACACACCATCCAGAGCATGAGCTATTCCAGAGGGACGTAACTGCCGTCACAGCAGAGCCCACCAGCACGAATGGTCACCCTATCAAAGGACAACTTTGTTATTGTAGACACTGTCCCGGATGTCCCCTGTCCCCCCCCCGACTCCCCTGCCCCACCCCTCAGCATTAACCACATTGTTGTCTGAAGAACATACAACATTTAAAAGCAACTGGTTTTTCATGAAAAGAATCATTTCATTTCATGAAAGAATCACTTTCATTTCTAATTATTGGGCATATATCATTTTACTTTTTTTTCTTTTATTGATTTAAGAGAGAGAGATTGATTAGTTGTTACACTTATTGACACATTCACTGGTTGCTTGTTGCGCATGCCCTGACTCGGGATTTGAGCCTGAAACCTTGGCGTATCAGGATGATGCTCTAACCAACTGAGCCCCCTGGCCAGGGCTGGGACCGACCCCCCAAAACTGGAATTTATTTATAAAAAATTATGTATTTATTCTTCTATGCTTAAACTTCAGTCACCTTGAAAGTACTCTCCAGTTGATGCAACACACCTATCGAGACTTTTTTCCACTGCTCAGAACAAGTTTTGAACTCATCAATTTTGATGCCTTTTAGTGCTTCTACCATTTTTTGGTTTCACCTCTTCCACATCAGCAAAATGTTTCCCTTTGAGGATTTTTTTCATCCCAGGAAATGAAAATAAATCACTCGGGGTGAGGGCATGGAGGAAATGCTGTTTTGGTCAAAAACTGCTGAACACTCAGTGTGGAGTAGGCAGGTGCACTCATAAATCACCCATCATGAAATTGGCAAACTGTAGAAAGTCTTTTAAAAAAATGCACTGAAGCCGAACGCAGCCTCTCACAACAACGCCAGCTGGTTCACTGATACAGATGGGTTCCTGGAACACTCACCTTAGTGGGGGTAGCTTGTATTACAAGGGGCCCGCCCTTCAAAAGATAATTCCAGTTTTTTGGGTTCCCCTTCACAGGTCATTTTATAAGCTAGTACATTGCCTTTCCTGACAGAGCCCAGTCCACACACAGCACCACAGATGCCATGAAGCACACGCCCAGGGAAACAACAGTGACTCACACCATAAAAGCAAAGCAAAGTGGAAATTTGAAGGAAAAAAAATGCTTTAATTTTTGAGATAAGAGAGAGGAAAAGGGAGGGAGAGAGAAACACTGATTTCTTGTTCCACTTATTCATCCATTCACTCACTGGTTTTTGTATGTGCCCTAACTGGGAATTGAACCCACAACTTTGGTGTATCAGGAGGATCTTCTAGCCAACTGAGCTACCCAGCCAGGGATAAAGAAAAGTATTTCTTTACTTTCTTTTCCACATTGAACTTGTGACACAGACCATAAGACTCTGCTCTCACGGGTGAATGACACCAGGGACCCCAGCTGTGTCTGTCCCAGGCCAGCAAGCATTCTTTGAGCAAAGCTTCTGGGCTGCCTTGGGCACTCCCTATGGGAACACAGATGACAGAGGACCCTGCCTCCTGGGCTTTAACAGGGTGCACCAATGCCCCAACCAGCAGAGATGAGAGCAGAGGGGTTTCATACCAAATGTACTTCTAGCTGGTCACACTGGCTCAGAGATTAAGCTAGGCTTTTTTTTAAACCCTGAGGATATGTTTTTATTGATTTTATTTTTTTTAAGATTTTATTTACAAACTTTTTCAGAGAGGAGTAGGGAGGGAGAAAGAGAGGGAGAGAAACATCAATGTGTGGTTGCCTCTCGCACGCCCCCTACTGGGGACCTGGCCCACAACCCAAACATGTGCCCTGACTGGGAATTGAACTGGCAACGCTTTGGTTTGCAGGCCGGTGCTCAATATGCTGAACCACACCAGCCAAGGTTGATCTTAGAAAGGAAGGTGGGTGAGGAGAGAGAGTGGGAGGGAGAGAAAGAGAAACAGTGATGTGAGAGACAAATATCGATTGGCTGCCACCCATTTGATTTCGGGACCGGAAATCAAACCCACAACCTAGGTATATGCCTTGAACAGGGATCAAACCCACGACACTTTGGTACATGGGGGTGACACTCCAAGCAACCGACCCACCCAGCCAGGGTTTTAGCTGAGCCTCTTAAAATCTTCATCTCTCATAACCGCAGATTCAAAGGACCTCAGGCACATTTAGAAAAATGTCTCAATGAATCAACTAGTATCCAGGTGTTCCTGGGGTTACACTGCATTTCTGGGAGAGCTGACTATCACCTGACCTCCCTCCCATTCTTTAACCAATCTGAGCTTCCATTTTCTCAGCTATATGATGTATATATATATTTTTTTAAGATTTTATTTATTTATTTTTAGAGAGGGAAGGGAGGGAGAAAGAGAGAGAGAGAGAGAAACATCAATGTGCGGTTGCTGAGGGCCGTGGCCTGCAACCCAGGTATGTGCCCTGACTGAGAATCGAACCTGCAATGCCTGATTCGCAGCCCAAGCTCAATCCACTGAGCTACGCCAGCCAGGGCTATATGATGTATATTAAAGGGGGAACAAAGCCCATTTTGTTGCATTAGCTAAGGAAATGTAAATGCAAAAGATACAGATAGAGTTTGGCTACTGAGTCCATGATTTCCATTGGACTGAGCGCCCCGCTGAATGGTTGCTATCTTGTTTCCACCGCGTTTCACCTGGTGCCTTCAGTGGTGCCCCGTTCACAGTAGGATCCTAATAAATATTTCATAAGGAACAAGTTACACCCCAGTAGTCACAGCTTATTTGAATGAGATTGGCTTTTTGACTCAAATAAAACAGTTTTCTAAACCGTTAAATTGATGACGGGCGTGCAAGGACACTTGGCTACACGCTGGCGATGCAAACACCCCTGAGCAGGTACCACCTGTGGGCTCGCTCTGAGGGGCAGCCCAGTTCTCAGGGCTGAGACTTCGCCTCGTGGCCATAAAAGAGGAAAACTCTGAATTCGGAAAAGTCAAACGAACCTTTTATTTTCTCAGCAGGGGCCACCACTGGCTGGCTTCATTATTTCACACTTCTGCTGCATTGTGTGGACACCAAGTATTTTATAACTATAGCTACGTGCACAGGGAGTGGTTTCTAAGCTTATGTTATATTCAGTTATGTTTCTAAAGAGCCAAAACTATAAATGAGTCTCTCGAGGAAACTTCCCAAAGAGACTTCAGGACATTCCAAATTTAAACTTAATGCAGCGCTGTCTGGATATTATTTTCCATTGTTTCTTCACTATCCCTGACCTTCAGTCCTACAGGGAAGAGAACTCCAAACTACAGGTAGAGAAGATACGGCATTGCCCAAGACACACTTGGGAATAAAAAGGGCAGTCCTTGGGCCTGGCCAGGTAGCTCATTTGGTCAGAGTGTCATCCCCATGTGCCAAGGTTATGAGTTTGATCCCCAGTCAGAGCACATACAAGAATCAACCAATAAATGCATAAATGAGTGGAATGATGAATCTCTCTCTCTCTCTCTCTCTCAAATCAATCAATAAATAAATGGCATGGCATTTCCTCCAAAAACTAAAGATAGAACTGTCTTTTGATCCAGTGACCCCACTGCTGGGATTATACCCTAAGATTTCTGAATCACCAATTCAAAAGAACCTACGCACCTGATTGTTCATAGCAGCACAATTTACAATAGCCAAGTGCTGGAAGCAACCCAAGGGCCCATCAGTCAATGAATGGATCAAAACACTATGGCACATTTACACAGTGGAATTCTATGCAGCAGAAAGAAAGAAGGAGCTGCTACCCTTTGCGACAGCGTGGATGGAACTGGAGAGCATTATGATAAGTGAAATAAGCCAGGCAGTGAAAGATAAATACCATATGATCTCACCTTTAAGTGGAACCTAATCAACAAAACAAATGAGCAAAACAGAACCAGAGACATGGAAATAAAGAACAAACTGACAGTGACCAGAGGGGATGGGGGAGGGGGATAACACAGGGAGCAGAGAAGGGGAAGGGGTAAGTCAACGAACATGAATAGAGGACTCATGCGCATGGACAGTGAGGAGAGATTGACGGCTGGAGAGGGGAGGGCAGGGCAGGGGAGAGTCATGGGGGAAAAAAGGTGGGACAACTGTAACTGAACAACAATTTAAAAAAAAAAAAACATGCCCTGGCTGGCGTAGCTCAGTGGATTGAGCTCAGGCTGCGAACCAAAGCATAGCAGGTTCGATTCCCAGTCAGGGCACATGCCTGGGTTGCAGGCTACGGCCCCCAGCAACCACACATTGATGTTTCTCTCTCTCTCTCTTTCTTCCTCCCTTCCCTCTCTGAAAATAAATAAATAAAATCTTTTTAAAAAACATAAAGGATCTTCTATAGCCAGAGAGGCCAAAAATAAACTGTAAACATATTAAATAAGTCATTGACCTTAAAAATAAAATAAAATAAGCTTGAATATAATAGAATAATGGCTGGCCTCAGAACTGAAAGCTTACCTTTTCCTTTGTGACTTAGTTAAGGTAGAAAATACTGATGAACTCTGTTTTTCCTGACCTTTTCTTCTTCAGAAAGGAAGAAATCACGCTGATATTTCTGAATTCACCTCTAAGCCTGTGTGCTTTCAAAACTCACGAAGTTCAATAGTATCTATTTTACCTTGTGAACCTGGTGAGAAATCTATCTGCCAGGAAGGACTCCTTGTGGTCAGCAGGGCCCAAATTCACAGCCAAAGTCCAGCAGTCTTGCTGATGAAGGCCTCTCTCTCTCTCCGTATCTCTCTCTATGTCTCTCTCTCTCTCTCTCTCATACATGCACACACACACACACACACACACACACTGCATTTCAGGGAAAAGCCACAGACTGAGCTTCCACCTCCTGCGTTGGGATCCTGCCCACTGAGTCAACTCCTATGAGGGAGCTCCTGGTTTCCTCTTCAACCAGCGATGGAGACACCACCCCCTATCCAATCAGAACTGCAAAGTTCATTTGCCCCTAAACCAGCCCATGAGAGCTCAACTAAAGTAACCACTCAGAACGCATGGTACCAACCAGTCAGAATGGCATGATTTGGACCAATCAGAACTGTGTGAATTTGGAAACCCTTTTTGCATAAAATTTGCATAAAATGTTTGCATAATAAAGTTAAAGGCAGCCTCGTATATCATTTCAAGGGGCCTCATTGTTTATTTCCACGGGAGGCTTCATTTCCCATTGTGAACTGTTTGCCTGGTAAAGTTCCTCTTTCAGAATTCTTGTAGATGCACCCGGGTCTCGATAACTCTGTGCACAGATTTGCAAGATTCATATGTGCTTGTAAGTGCATAAGTGAGCAATATTTATTTGTAATAACTTGAAAACTACAAAAGAGGATAACTAATTGAACAATTATGTATACTTCTATAATTTAGAGATACCAGCTGTTAACCTCCTTCCGGTCCTTTTGTCTACATATAAATGAATTTTTTGAGTCAAGTTCAAGGAGGAAATCAAAATATACCTTGAGACAAATTAAAATGAAAACACAGCAAACTCAAATGTATGGAATACAGCCACAGCAGCTCTAAGAGGAAAATTCATAGCAGTACAAGCAGTACTTCAAGAAACAAACAAACAAAAAAAAACATAAAACAAATAATCCAACAATACACCTGAAGGAACTAGAAAAAAATTAACAAAGCCCAAAGTTTGTAGAGGAAAGGAAATAGTAAAAATGAGAGCAAAACTAGACTTCCGGCCAAGATGGAGGTGTAGGTAGATATACCGTGGCTCCTCACACAACCAAAAGAAGGACAACAACAATTTAAAAACAAAAAATAACCAGAGCTGACAGAAAATTGAACTGTATGGAAGTGAGACAACCAAGGGGTTAAAGAAGACACATTCATCCAGACTTTTAGGAGGGGCGGAGTCAGCAGCCAGCTGGGCAGCGGGCAGTGGACCCAGAGAGGCAGGAGACTGTGGGGCGGGCGGGAGGTCCCACATTCGAGTGCAGATAAACCAGGCGAAACAAAGGGGGAGCAGGATGAACTGCACAACCCCGGCCTCCAGTGCGTGGAAGTAAAGCCTCAAACCACTGACTGAAAGCACTTGTGGGGGTTGATCCAGCAGCGGGAAAGACTCCCAGCCTCACAGGAGAGTTTGTTGGAGACACCCACAGGGTCCTAGAACACACACAAGCCCACCCACCTGGGAATCAGCACCAGAAGGGCCCAGTTTGCCTGGGGGAAGTGGGGAAGGGACTGAAATCTGGCAGAGAGCGGAGCAAGCACCATTGTTCCCTCCCGGACCCTCCCCCATGCACAGCGCCATGATGCAGTGACATAAGTTGCCCCACCCTGGTGAACACCTATGACTCCACCCTTCACTACATAACTGGTGCATCAAGACAAAAAAAAAAAATGACCCAAATGAAAGAATAGATCAAAGCTCCAGAAAAAAATATAGCTAAGCAACCAAGAGATAGCCAACCTATCAGACACACAGTTCAAAGCACTGGTGATCAGGATGCTCACAGAATTGGCTGAATTTGGTTGCAAATTAGATGAACAAATGAAGGCTATGCTAAGAGAAATAAAGGATAATGCACAGGGAATCAGTAGTGATGGGAAGGAAACTGGAACTCACATCAATAGTGTGGACCAGACGGAAGAAAGAAACATCCAATCAGAAAAGAATGAAGAAATAAGAATTCAAAAAAAATGAGGAGAGGCTTAGGAACCTCCAGGACATCTTTAAATGTTCCAACACCCAAATTATAGGGGTACCAGAAGGAGAAGAGGAAGAGCAACAAGTGGAAAAGTTATCTGAACAAGTAATAAAGAAGAACTTCCTCAATCTGGCAAAGGAAACAGACTTCCAGGAAGTCCAGGAAGCTCAGAGAGTCCCAAAGAAGTTGGACCCAAGGAGGAACACACCAAGGCACATCATAGTTACATTAGCCAAGATTAAAATAAAGGAGAGAATCCTAGGAGCAGCAAAAGAAAAGGAAGCAGTTACCTACAAAGGAGTTCCCATCAGACCGTCAGCTGATTTCTCAAAAGAGACCTTGCAGGCAAGAAGGGGCTGGAAAGAAGTATTCCAAGTCATGAAAGGCAAGGACCTACATCCAAGATGACTCTATCCAGCAAAGCTCTCATTTAGAATGGAAGGGCAGATAAAGTACTTCCCAGATAAGGTCAAGTTAAAGGAGTTCATCATCACCAAGCCCTTATTATATGAAATGTTAAAGGGATTTATCTAAGAAAAAGAAGATAAAAAACATGTATAGTAAAATGACAGCAAACTCACAATTATTAACAGTAACGCCTAAATCAAAAACAAACTAAGCAAACAACTAGAACAGGAACAGAACCACAGAAGTGAAGATCACATGGAGGGTTAGCAACAGGGGAGTGGAGGGGGAGAGAGAGGGAAAAGGTACAGAAAATAAGTAGCATAGATGGTAGGTAGAAAATAGATGGGGGAGGGCAAAAATAGTATGGGAAAAGTAGAAGCCAAGAACTTATGACCCATGGACATGAACTAAAGGGGGGGAATGTGGGTGGGAGAGGGTGTGCAGGGTGGAGGGGAGTGAAGGGGGGGAAATGGGACAATTGTAATAGCATGATCAATAAAATATATTTTTAAAAATTAGAGCAAAACTAAATGAAACAGAGCCTTAAAAAAGTTTAAAAGACAAATTAATCCAAAAACTGGTTCTTTGAAAAGATAAACAAAATTAACAAACCTTTAGTCAGACACAAGAAGAAAAAAGATAGAGGGCTGAAATCTATAAAATCAGAAACAAAAAAGCTAAAGTGACAACCAACACCACAGAAATACAAAGGGTCATTTAAAAAAAATACTACAATTATCCCTGGCTGCTGTGTCTCAGTGGACTGAGCACAGGCCTGAGAACCAAAGGGTCACTGGTTCAATTCCCAGTCAGGGCACATGCCTAGGTTGTGGGCCAGGTCCTCAGTAGTGGGTGCTCGAAAAGCAACCACGCATTGATGTTTCCCTTCCTCTCTTCTCCCTCCCTTCCCCTCTGCCTAAAAATAAATAAATAAAATCTTTAAACAAATAAGTAAAAATCCTACAATTATATGCCAACAAATTGGACAACCTTCTAACCCAAATCGGGACAAAAAATGGATAAATTCTTAGAATAATACAATTCTCCAAGACTGAATCAGGAAGAAAGAGAAAATGTGAACAGATAGCTACTAACAAAATCAAATCAGATGACCAGCAGACATATGAAAAGATGCTCAATGTTACTTAGCAGAGAAATTCGAATTACAGCCACAATGAGATCTTGTCTCCTCACACCTGTCAGAACCAACAACAAATCAATAAGCAGCAAGTGTTGATGAGGATGTGGAGAAAATCAAACCCTTGTACTTTGTGGGTGGGATTACAACTCTGCGCAGCCACTGTGGAAAACAACAGCCAAGGTATGAATGCCACGTGTGAGCCCATTGATGGGCAACTAAATAAAGAAGATTCGTGCACTTATATCATGGAATACTACCCAGTCAGAAAAAGAATGAAATCTTACATGTGCAACAGCCTGGATGGACCTGGAGGGTATTGTGCTAAATGAAATAAGACAGAGAAAGACAAACGCCATATGATTTCAATCATGTGGAATCTAAGAAACGAAATAAACAAACCAGAAACAGACTCATAGAAACAGGGAACAAACGTGTAGTTTCCAGATTGGGGAGAGCTGGGGAGTGGGTGAGAAAGATGAAGGGACTAAGCGTTACAAACTAGCAGTCACAGAGTAGTCACGGGGATGTCAAATACAGCACTATTGTTATAGTCAATAATATTGTAACTATGTGGTGCTAGGTGGCACTAGACTTACCGGGGTAACACTACATATAAATATAATGTATAAATATAAATGTAAATTAAAAGATATATAAATGTATAACCACTTTGTTGTAAACCATAAACTAATATAACATTGAATGCCAAGTGTAATTGAAACATTACAGTTTAAAGAAAAAACTAGAGCTAAGGCATCGACATGGCTAAATCTCAAAAACGTGTTGAAGAAAAAGAGCAAGTCACAGTTTCATTGTTTGCAAAACAAGAGCATCCGCATTTAGTGATTCATAAACACGCAGTGACAGTGTGAACACGCATGCGCATTGGTGAGATGGGGCTTAGGTTGAGATTGGCCTAACTCTGGAGAACAGAGTAGAATAGGACCAGGGCAGGGGGCGGGGCCAGGACTACAGCAAGGGGCGGGGCCATGCACGCACTTTGTGCGCTTGTGAGATGCTCTGCTTGTGGCAATGATAGACTGTCGGTCTATGGATCAGGATTCTGGTTCAACAACGAAGAGCGCAGAGCAGGGGACAAGGCCACCCAGACCTTCAGGGTAACGAAGACACAGGATGCTACTTTTATGTCTATTTATTGTTTTTGCATGGGTTTATGAAAAGTTTTTCTTATGTAAATTCAGATATTCCTAACATAAAAAACAATATTCAATTGATTGATATAGTTATAGGAATAAAACATGTTCTAAGATATAAAATGCTTTTAAATTTATGTAATACTTTTAATGCCTTAAATAATATGGTAATGCTAAATCTTTATGCTAAAACTCTTCTATTTTTATTACCTTTTGGATATATATCAGCCACATTTTAGAAAGAGCATTTGTTCAAGGCAGGCCAGGGAATAATGTGTGGAAATGTTTCCCACGAAAAATGTGAGGGAATCCAGTATCTGTGGATTACAATTTTACGAGATCAAACCATTTTAAACTCACCTCCGCTCTGTGAGGAAGGAACCTAAATCCTGGTCCGCAGGCGCCCAGCAGCTCTGCGCAGCCGGGCCTGACCCGCTGCCTCCTGGCTGCAGCCCGCGGGCGCTGGCGGTGAGTCCCGGGCCGGCGGGCGGGGTCGTGGACGTCTGAAGGAGCTCCACTTCCAGCGCGCGCACGGGCAGCCTGCTGCCTTCCTTCTCTAGATGCATGGTCTGTTGTCCCGCTTCCCTCTAGGGTCCGCCAGAGAGAAGCCGCTATTAATTACTGAGCATATTGAGCATATTCTTTGCACCTTGGGAATCGATACTTCTGAATGAAACAAAAAGGCCTCTTTTTTTGAGAAAGAGAGAATGTTGTATTTCCACTTATTGATGCATTCATTGGCTGATTCTTGCATGTGCCCTGACCGGGGATGGAACCCACAACCTTGTCTTGGCATATCTAGATGACACTCTATGGGAAACTGTGTGCTCAATATCATTTTCGGACACATAACTTGTGATGATGATGTAATGTGTATATATTGATACTGGGAAATGGAGGGGGAGTACTAGAGAGGGGGGAAGGGAAGGAGAAAGAGAAGGAAATATCAATGTGTGGTTGCCTCTCGTGCATCCCGAGGGGACCTGGCCCACAACCCAGACTAGGAATCGAACCAACAACCCTTTGGTTCACAGGCCAGGCTCAATCCACTGAGCCACACCAGCCGGGGTAATACTGGGGTATTTCTCTTGAAACATGTATGTTGTACGCATAGAACAGAAACCAGAAAGACCCAGCCTCCAAGACGCAGCTCCCTCTGGTGGAGCAGATTCAGGTGACGGGGGCCCTCTGGTTTGCAGTCCCAGGGTGCTGAGTGGTCAGGAATCCCCCTGAGCTTTGCCTGAAGGGGCGCTGCAGCCGTGAGAAGCAATGCGCATGCGCAAGGCTGGACTGGGTACAACTCCGAGTCCACCCCTCCTTGTCTCCCCATTCCCACAGGGGCTCTGAATGCCCCGTGGTCACACATTCGGGAGCATCTGGGATGAGGAGACATTCACAGCAGGTACGAGTGGCTCATGTCTGCCACTGAGTAGGTGGGGGCACTGCCAGCCGGGGAAGCCACCCTTTCCGGTGGAGCCAGAATTTTCTGAAGACACAGAAAGACAACCGTGTCTGAAGAAACCGTAAGGATGAGGAAGTCTCACCACTTCCTTACTCCGAGATCTCCCTGCTAAAACATGATAACAAGTGGACAGAGAGACTGGAAGAAAGAGAACAGCTTCATAGCTTAGTACCGTTAAGAACCCCTTTTCCTGCTTTCTGAACAAGAGGCCAACCGTGTTTGCTTTGCACTGGGTCCCACAAATCATGGCACCACTCCTGCTGGGAGTCTGGGAAGGCACCTCCTTTCTCCGCCGCCCTCTTTAGGAGTCCCCACAGACTCCAGCCGCCTGGGGACAGGCCATCAGAAGACACCTCCCACCCCGACGATGACAGACAAACACCCGCACGCTTCCTGGCTCAGTTCCTCCTTTCTTTCAAGGTCTCAGTCCTAGCTCTCCGTCTCCGTCTCTGTGTCTCTCCACTGGTCGTTATTTTTTGGCTGCGACACCTGTAGAGATGACGCCCTCACGCCCTGGACCCCCGTGTCACCCAAACGCCCCTGTGTGTCCCTGGCCCCTTTCCCAGTGGGGATTTCCAGGTCCGACAAACACGCCCCTGTTACTGCCCATTACGTTCCATCAAGCTCTCCTGGTGTCTGACAACAACTCATCACAGACTTGAAGCTGCAAACAGTGTACTGATGATCTCAGAGTTGCCGTGGGCCAGGGGACACAGGGACAAGCCTCCCTGGGTCCTCTGCCCATGACACCTCGAGGTGGTGCCAGGTTCTGCTCTCACCTGGAGACTCAGCCGGGGAAGAGTCCACTTGGAGGGTCGCGCAGCGTCAGCAGAACCACAGCCTCGTGGCTGCGGGACTGGGGACCCAGCTTCTTGGTGCCTGCCAGCCTAGGGCTGCGCTAAGCTCTCTGAAACCACCTCCAACAGGACTCCGTGCCAGGGGGTCTCCCCTGCCCACATCCCCAGAGGACAAGGACAGTCTCCAGAGCGAGTCGACTGGCAGGATTTTATACAATGTAACACGGTCCTCAACAGACATCTCATCCGCCATGCTTGCAGTATTCTGTCGGATCAGAGGCGGGTCCACCCTCAGAGCTCAAGGGCAGGGGGTCACACAGGAGCACGAACACCAGGCGGGGGGATCCCGAGGCCACCCGTGGCAAAACTACAGGCCTATCGAGCCCACTCGGTGCCGCTGCTGCTGCAGCTGACTCGAGTGGGGGAGCCTGGGGCTGGCCTGGCCTCTGCGTCCCACGCTGCCCAGCGTCCTCAGCACCTCCCAGGGCAGCTTCCACTCGGCTCTCCTCCACGTCCCTACTGAGCCCCCATACCCCCTCCCTCCTTTTCACTGCAGTCGTCTCCTCCTCCATTTTCGCTGATGATACCAGCCAGGGCCTGAGAAAGCACTAGAAACAGCTCTGAGTGTTTCAGCGCAGAAGCTGGTTCCACGGGAGACAGACGTGCTGGGAATTAACCAGAGGTCAGGAATTAACAGCGGTAGGAAAACTCCAACCCCCGCGGCTGAAGGGCAAAGGGAGAAAGTGAGTGTAGAAACCACGATGGGCCTTTCTGGAAGGTGCTGGAGCCCCAGAAGAGATGCCCTCTAAAGCAGGGTGAGGTGGGCCAAAGGACTGGCCTGTCCCTTCCTCCCTCCCCAAAGCTCCCCAAAGCCCCCCACTGGTCAACCATGGCAGGACCAAGGCCTCCAAGCTGGAGCCAGACATGGAGATTCGAGCAGAGTACAGTGAAGAGCAAAGAGTTCTAGCACTGGCCCTGGCTGGTGTGCCTCAGTGGACTGAGCACAGGCCTGCCAACCAAAAGGTTGCTGGTTCGATTCCCAGTCAGGGAACATGCCTGGGTTGCAGGCCATGTCCCCAGCAGGGGGCACACAACAGACAACTACACATGGATGTTTCTCCCCCTCTCTTTTTCCCTCCCTTCCCCTTGCTCTAAAAATAAATAAATAAAATGTTTAAAAAAGAAGAAGAAGAAGTTTTCCCAGGACTGGCACAGCAACAAAACTATAAGCAATGACAAAAAAAAAAAAAACCCAGCCATCCTCCAAAGACACACCTGCTTGCAGCCCTACTGGGTGCACTGGAGGCCGCCCACTCTCGCCTGCTCCCACTGCGTTGCTGCGATTCTCCCCCTTTTCTCCTGAATCATCCCGCAAGCTCACAAACATACTATGGAATCTGCCGAGACTAAAAGATGCATCTCAGGACTCGTGCTCCCAGGAACAAAGAATAGGCCTCCTTTTCCCACTTCCTCCTGCTAAATACGGTGAAAAACCTGACATTTTATCTAAAACACTTGTAAAAAGACCCTGAAAGGGGAGAGAAGAAGGCAAACCAATTGTGACCCAAGAAATGACACCACCATCAGGACGCTGGGTTCTGATTACATCTCATGTGCCCCAGACAGGGTGCTGAAGCAGTCAGCAATCTGGAAACTCCATCAGAGGTAGACCAAACCCCCCCCAAGAAAAGCCTGCCCTCTGGAGCCAAAAGAGCGGGAAAGGGGCAGGCTAGCTGATCGGGAAACTTTTAGACAATCAACCACTCCGCTGCAGACAAGCACTGAAGACCCACATCCACCCAGGACAGCAAAGGCCACGTGGAGAATCCAAACCTCACCCTTGCCAGGCTGTGACAGGCAGTGGTGTCGGGGAAGGCGGACAGGGAGCTGAGACATTCACCTCTGCTGTGTGCTGAGTCCCGTCCCTCCAGGTACACACCCTACCCTTTTCCCAACAGGTGCAGACCGCAGGTATGGAGTCTGAGCTCCACCTCCAGCCTGCAGTTGCTGAGGTGGCTGGCAGAGAAGGCCAAGTGGAGAGCCTGGGCTTTCCACAGTGGGGCCACCCCCCACACATGAGTCACTGGAGCAGTACCGAGTGAGGCCACCCTCTACACAAGGAGCAGTACTGAGGTGCCTCCCTCCCTCCCTCCCAGCAGGATGGTAGCAGCAGAGGCCTGTGGGGAGCCTGAGCTCCCGCCCCCATGCAGCAGTAACAGGAATCCCTCCCCATCGTGATATTGACTGAGGCCCAGTGGGGAACATGGACTTCCAACCTCACCTGGTAGCAATGAGGCGGTACCAGGCCCTCGTGCTGGAGTGGCATCAGAAGAATGCAGCTACACAGAAAGCTACACAGAAAGTAGGAATTAGAGCCTCCTAATGTTCAAACTGTGCAGGTTTTAATAAAAAATCACTTGTCACACTAAAAAAAAAAACAAATGAACATCTCAACTTGAAAGAAAATAGCTGACAATACCAAAAGGAGATATGTGAAAATTATCTGACAAAGATTTTTGAGGCAGCCAAAATTAAAATGCTTCAACAAGCAATAACAAACACGCAAGGGACAAATGAGAAAATAGAAAACTTCTGCAAAGAGCCAAATAAGACTGAAAAATACAATAGCAAAATTAGAAACTCAATAGATGAGCTGAACAACAAAATGGAGGAAATGGAGTAAAGAATCATTGACCTGGAAGATAGAACAATGAAAATTACCTAATATGAGAAAAAATCAACAGACCCTCAGAGACTTGTGGCACTATATAACAGAAGATCTAACATTCATGTAATCAGAATCACTTAAGGAAGGGGGAGGAAGGAAGGAAGGAAGGAAGGAAGGAAGGAAGGAAGGAAGGAAGGAAGGAAGGAAGGAAGGAAGGAAGAAAAAAAGAAAAGAAAAGAAAAAAAAAAAAAAGAAAAAAAAAGAAAAGGAAAGGAAAGGAAAGGAAAGGAAAGGAAAGGAAAGGAAAGAAAAGAGGGAAAGATTATGTAGCTGGAAAAGTATTTGAAGAAATAATGGCTGAAAACTCCCCCAATTTAGCAAAAAACACATAACATACAGATCTAAGAAACTGAGTATTCCAAAGGGGATAAATCCAAAGAAACCTACACCAAGACATGATCTTGGTCAAACTCCTGAAAACAAAAATAAAACAAACAAACCAAAAAAATCTTGTAACCAGCAAGAAAGAAATGATAATGCCCCTGTAGGGAGAAAAAATCCAAGTGACAGAAACCATAGAGGCCAGAGGAAGTGGCTCAATGTTTTTCAAGTAAAGAAAGGAAAGAACAGCCAACCGAGAATCCTATACCTGGTGAAAATATCATTTAGGAGGGAAGGGGAAATCAAGACATTCTTAGATGAAAGAAAGGTAGGAGAATTTGTTGCCAGCAAATCTATCTTCAAAGAATGGCTAGAGGAAGTTCTCTAAACAGAAAAAGAAAGACAAGCCCTGGCTGGTGTGGCTCAGTGGACTGAGTGAGGACCTGCGAAGCAAGGGGTTTCTGGTTTGATTCCCAGTCAGAGCACATGCCTGGGTTGCAAGATGGGTCCCCAGTGGGGACCATGTGAGAGGCAACCGCACACTCCCTTCCCCTCTCTCTAAAAATAAATAAATAAAAGGAAAAAAAAGAAAATATTTTTTAAAAAAGAAAAGAAAAAGAAAGACAAAAGAAAGCATTTTGAAGCACAGGGAAATAAAAAGAACAACAGAAACAGGAAAAAATATGGATAAATACATTTTCCCTCCCCTGTTGAATTTTCTAAATTATGTTTGATACTTGAAGCAAAATGTATATCACTCTCTGATGTGGTTATCAATATATGTAGAGGAAATACTTCAGACAATTTTTTTCACAAGTGGGGGAGTAAAAAGGCATAGAGGAAGGTAATTTCTAGATTTTACTCAAATTTATAAAATGATGACAACAGAAGTGTGATAAGTAATGTATGTATAATTTAATAGCTAGAGCAACTACTTTTTAAAAAACTATAAAAGAGATACACTCAAAAAATATTATAGATAGCCCTAGCAGGTGTGGCTCAGTGGATTGAGTGCCAGCCTGTGAATCAAATGATCGCTGGTTCAATTCCCAGTCAGGGCACATGACTGGGTTGTAGGCCAGGTCCACAGTAGGGAGTGTGCAAGAGGCAACCACACGTTGATGTTTCTCTCCCTCTCTTCCTCCCTCCCTCGCCCCTCTCTAAATATAAATAAATAAAATCTTTTTAAAATACTATAGATAAACCAAAATGAAGTTGTAAAATATCTTCACATAATCCATAGCCCTAAAATATAAGTGGTCTGAATACAACAAGTAAATACAGACATTGACAGAGTGTATTAAAAACATTGCTCAAGTACATGCAGTCTATAAGAAATTTACTATAAAAATACACCGTATTTTGCACGTGTAATGCATACCCACGTTTTGTGCACATTGTACACAGAACTACTATACCCATAGTATGTACTGGTAATCATTATGCCCATTTATAATGTGCATCCTTACTTTTCCCTCAAATATTTGGGGAAGAAAGTGTGCATTATACACTTTTAGAGGTAGGTAGAGTAAAACTAAAGGGATAGAAAAAGACATATCATTCAAGCACTAATCCAAAGAAAGGCTGAGTGGCTGTCCTGATAGAAGATACAGTAAACTTCAGAGCAAAGGAAATTACTAGGGACAGAAAGAGACATTATATAATGACAGAAGGATCAACACACCAAAAAAAAAAGACATAGAAGTCTTAAATGCATGTGCACCACACAACAGAGCTGCAAAATAGGTGATGCCAAACTAGTAGAACAGAACGGAGAAGGGGACATGTAGGGTATTGCAGTTGGAGATTTCATTTCTCTCTCAGCAGCTGATAGGACAGCTAGACAGAGAATCAGTGAGGATACACAAGCGAACACCATCAACCAACAGGATCTAACTGATGTTTATTGAACATTCCACCTGGCAATATCTGAACATTATTTTTAACTTCTCACAGAAGACAGACCAAGATAGATCACACATTGAGCCAGCAAACAAACCTCAACAAATTTAAAAGGTCCTGGTGGGTCAGTGGTTGAAGTGTCATCCCATACATGAAAAAGTTGCAGGTTCGATTCCTGGTCAGGGTACATACCTAGATTGCGGGTTCAATCCCCACTTTCGGTGCAAATGGGAGGCAACCAATCAATGTTTCTCTCTTACATTAATCTCTCTCTCTCTCTCTCTCTCTCTCTCTCCCTCCCTCTCTCACTCTTTAAAATGAATAAAACATATCCTCTGGTGAGAATTTAAAAAGGAATTGAAATAATATAGTGTTTTCTATAGCCACAATGTGATTATGTTAGAGAATAGTAGTAACAGAAAGACACACACTTGGAAATTAAACAGCAATATGTGGGGGGACCCCCCAAAATGGTATTATCTTCTGGACGGCAGGCCCCATGTAGTACAGGCTTCCCCCACCCCTATGTGAGTGTTCTAGGAAGCCATCTGTATCAATGTGCCAGCTGGCCTTGCTGTGAGAGGCTGAGTTCAGCTTCAGTGATTTTTTTTTTTTTTGAAGACTCTTTCAACACATTTGCCCTTTTCATGATGGCTGATTTATGAGCGCACCTGCCCACACTGCACTGAGTGTTCATCAGTTTTTGATAAAAAAGAGCATGACCCCCATGCTCCACCCTGCCTATTCACCTGATCTCACCACAAACAACTCTTTTCTGTTTCCTTGGATGAAAAAAGTCTTCAAAGGGAAGTGTTTTCCCATTGTGGAAGAGGTGAAACAAAAACCAGCAGAAGCACTAAAAGGCATCGAAATCAACGAGTTCAAAACCTGTTTTGAGCAGTGCAAAAACATCTCAATAGGTGTGTTGCATCAAATGGAGAGTACTTTGAAGGTGACTTAAGTTTAAACATGTAAGAATAAATACACAATTTTTATAAATAAATTTCAGGTTTTGGGGGGTGGGGGGTCTCCCCTCATACCCCACTCAATAATCCAGAAGTCAAAAAGGAAATCTCAGTGTAAATTAAAATTATACTGAACTTGATTAAAATAAAAGTGTATCACAATTTGTGGTGCCCAGCTGAAGCAGTGATCAGAAGGGAGATTATAGTGCTAAATGTTCATGTTAGAAAGGAGAAAAGGACTCAAATCAATAATCTAAGCTTTTGTCTCAGTAACCTAGAAAAGGAACAGCAAAATAAGACCAAATCAAGCAGAAATAGGAAAAGAATACACATAAGGGCAAATCCATGAACCATAAAAACAACCGAGAAAAATCAATGAAGCAAAGATCTGCTTCCTTGGAAACATCAGTGGGATTCTTCAACCTCTAACACAATGAACAAAGAAAAAAGAGAATAAGAACCAACAAAACCTAAAATAAAATGCAGTGTCTGCCCTGGCTGGTGTGGCTCAGTGGACTGAGTGCCAGCCTGCAGTCCAAAGGGTCACCAGTTTGATTCCCAGTCAGGGCACATGCCTGGGTTGCAGGCCAGGTCCCCAGTAGGGGGAGTGCACGGGACATCCACTTATCGATGCTTCTCTCCCTCTCTTTCTCCCTCCCTTCCCCTCTCTCTAAAAATAAATAAATATTTAAAAAAAAACAGAGTGTCACCCAATGTCACCATAGACCCTACAGACATTAAAAGGATAATAACAGTACACTGCAAACAACTCTACACACACACATTTGACAAGTTAGATAAAAAACAATTTTTCAAAAAGCAAAAATTAGCCCAACTCACTCAATATAAACCAGATGATTTGAATAACCCTAAAACTATTGAGTAAATTGCATTTGAATTTTCTTAAAGATTTTACTTTTATTTATTCTTAGAGAGGGGAACAGAGGGAGGTAGCTAAAGAAACATCAATGTGTGGTTGCCTCTCATGCACCCCCTACTGGGGACCCAGCCCACAACCCAGTCATGTGCCCTGACCGGGAATCGAACAGGTGACTCCTTGGTTTGTAGGTGGGCACTCAATCCACTGAGCGACACCAGCCAGGACTATATTTGAATTTTTAAGTTCCCAAAAAAGAAATCTCCAGGCCCAGAGGGGAAATTCTACCAAACCATTAAAGAATTATCACCCAATATTTCCCAGGAAAATAAAAGGTGAAGAACACTTCCCAATTATTTTTACGAGGCCAGTATTACCTGATTCCAAAATTAGAAACAATAATAAAAACCCTACAGACCAATATCATACACAAATATGGTACAAAAATCTTTAGCAAAACTCAGCTAAAGAAATTCAGCAATACATAAAAAGAATTATACACTATAACCAAGTACGGTTGACTCCAGGGATGCATGGCTGGTTTCAAATCCACAAATGGATCATAGTTAAATAGTTACACTACCATATGGAGCAGTAATACCACTCCTAGGGGTACACCCATGAGAAATAAAAACCTATGTTCACACAGAAACTTGTACATTAATAGTCATAGAAGCATCCATCATTCGCAATACTCAAAGAGTGGAAATAACTCACATGTCCACCACTGATTAATGGATAAATAAAATCTGGGAGAGAAGATTATTCTGTAATAGAAAGGAACAGCATACTGATGCATGCCAGAACCTAGTTGAACACTGAATATTTAAGGGAAAGAAGCCAGTCACAGAGGAGCACATAATGCCTGATTCCACTTTCATATAAAGTCTGCTGACGAGACAAGTCTGTGTAGACAGAAAGCAGATGTGTGGTTGACCCTACCCTAGGGTCAGGGAAGGGGGGAGGGGTTGGGGGTAATGAAGAACAGCTAGCAGGGGTGTCCAACCTTCTTCCACGTGGGAAGAAGAGGAGTTTCACCCTGGCTGGTGTAGCTCAGTGGATTGAGCGCGGGCTGGGAACCAAAATGTCCCAGGTTCGATTCCCAGCCAGGGTACATTCCTGGGTTGCAGGCCATGACCTCCAGCAACCGCATATTGATGCCTCTCTCTCCCTCTCTCTCTCTCTCTCTCTCTCTCTCTCTCTCTCTCTCTCTCTCTCTCCCCCTCCCTCCCCTCCCTCTCTAAAAATAAGTAAATAAAATATTTTTTAAAAAAAAAGAAGAGGAGTTTCCTTAGGCCACACATTGAATACACTGCGACATGTAATCACAAAAACATCTCCTCATGTCTTAAGTAAATTTACGATTTTGTGCCGGGCCTCATCCACAGCCAGCTTGGGTTACATGTGGCCTGGGGACCCCAGGTTGGATGCCCCAGTGGGATTTCGTTTTGAGTTGCTGAAAATGTTCTGGAATTGATGGTACTGATGGTCACACAATTCAGTGAATATACTAAAAAGCATTGAATTGTACCATTTAAATGAGCAGATTGTATGTTAAGTGTATCTCAGTAAAGCTCATATAAACATCAATCTCCTGGCTGGTGTGGCTCAGTGGATTGAGTGCCAGCCTGTGAACCAAATGGTTGCTGGTTCAATTCCCAGTCAGGGCGCATGCCTGGGTTGTGGGCCAGGTCCCCAGCTGGGGGCGTGCAAGAAGCAACTGATTGATATTTCTCTCCCTCTCTTTCTCCCTCCCTTCCACTCTCTCTAAAAATTCATAAATAAGCCCTGGCTGGCATAGCTCAGTGGATTGAGCACAGGCTGCAAACCAAAGTGTCACAGGTTCGATTCCCAGTCAGGGTACATGCCTGGGTTGCAGGCCATGACCCCCAGCAACCGCACATTGATGTTTCTCTCCCCCCCCCTCTATCTCCCTCCTTTCCCTCTCTAAATAAATAAATAAATAAAATCTTTAAAAAAAAACAAAAAAATTTCATAAATAAAATCTTTAAAATATACATATATATTTTAAAACATCAATCAATATATGCTACCATACTAACAGGCTAGGAAGAAAAATCATATGATCATATTAACTGATGCAGAAAAAACACTTGACAAAATTCAACACCCATGACAAAAATTCTAACAAAAATAAGGGAACTTCCTCAGCTTGATAAAGAATATCTACAAAAATCCTGTAGCTAACATGACAATTAATGGTGAGAAATGTGAAGCTTCCTGCCAAGATCAGGGGCAAGACAGGGCTATCTGCTCTTAACACTTATTTACCATAGTACTAGAAATTCTAGCCAGTGTGATAGGGCAAGAAAAGGAAATAAAGGCATAGAGAACAGAAAGAAAGGCAGATATCTTTCCCAATTTGAAGATGGTATGATTGTCTGCATAAAAAAATCCCATGGAAGCCTTAGCTGGTGTGGCTCAGCTGGTTGGAGCATCCTCCTATAAACTAAAAGGGCACAGGTTCATTCTGGGTCAGGGCACACACCTAGGTTGTGGGTTCGGTCCCCAGTCAAGGCACATTCAGGAGGCAACTGATTAATGTCCCTCTCTCTCTCTCTCTCTCTCCCCCTCCCTCCCCGACTCTCTAAAATCAGTGAGCGTGTCCTTGGGTGAGGATTAAAAAACAAAATCCCAAGGAATCTATGAAAAAAAGCACCCTCATAGAACTAGTAAGTGAGTTCAGCAAGGTCATAGAATATAAGACAAATATTTTTAAAGCTACAATATATCCATATACTTTCAATAAACACTTTGACATCAAAATTAAAAATGTAACATCCTTTACAATTGCTAAAAATAATTAAATATTTAGGTATACATTTCCAACATATGAGACAGTATAAATACATACTGGAAACTACACCACGATGATAAATGAAATCAAAGGTCTAAGCAAATGAAGACATAAATCGTGTTCATGGATTGAAAGACTTGATATAATCAAGACGTTAATTCTCCCCAATTTGATATACAGACATAATGCAATGTTTATCAAAAGCCCAGCAAGAATTTTTGTAAATATAAACAGGATTATTCTAAAATGTATATGGAAGAGCAAATGGCTTAGAATAGCTAAAACAGCCTGGAAAAAGAAGAGTAAAGTGGAAGTAACCAATATACACCATTGCCAGACTCACTCCCAAGAGTGGGAGGTGTGGGCAGCAACACACACATGGACACATGGGTCACTGGAACAGACAGAGAACCCAGAAATAGGGACACACAGATATGCCCGGTCGATTTTTCAATTTATTGATTTGAGAGAGAGAGAGAGATCATTTGTTGTTCCATTTATTGATGCATTCACTGGCTGAGTCTTGTATGTGCCCTGACAGGGAATCGAACCTGCGACCTTGGTGTATCTGTCGAGAAAGGCAGTTTGGCAGCTTCTCTAAAGCTAACTTGAACCAATGCCCAGGCACGCACAGCAGACCTGGGCAGTTACCGCAGAGAGATGAAACTTACACTCACGCAGAAACCCACACGCGCGTGTCAGCGCCGCTCTGTCCGTGGCCGTTCCGCACCGGGCGCGGCCCAACTGCCGGTGCGTGGCTGGGCGCTTGAAGGAACCACGGCGCCCCGGAGCCACGGAACCCCACGCGGCAGTGAAGAGGCGCAAGCTGCGGATACACCCAACGACGCGCAAGAACCTAGAGTCCAAGTACTTACTGAAAAAGAAAAAAACCTAATCCCCAAAGTTATACCCTATGAATCCGCGTGCATAGCGTTCTCGAAATGACAAAATCATGGAGATGGGTAGGGATGGGCAGCTGCCAGGGGTTAAGCGGGGGGTGGGGCAGAGGGCTGGGGGTGGGCGATAAAAGGGCATGGGGGGGGGGTCCTTGTGGAGCTGGTGTCCTCGCCGTGGCGCATACCTGGGTGGGGACCCCATGTGGTAGTTTTACAGACGGCACCACGGGGGAGACTGGGCGAGGCGCGCACAGGCTCCGTCCATAGTATTTCTCACGCCTGCGCGTGAATCCACAGCTACCGTGACATGAAAACCGTAACCTCCCCGCCTACCTGGGTCTCCCTGCCACTGCCTCTCCGCCTTCGCGGTGCAACCTCTCAGGACTGGCCGTTCACGTGTTCCCCGAGCACACATCCATCAAGGGTGCGTCCGGTGCTGGGAACGACCTCCTCAGGGTCCCCAGCAATCCCGCTCCGACCCTCCCCGGGCTCCCTGCCCCGTCCCCTTCGCTGCCCCCGCCGCCCCCTAGGACCTCCATCCGGACCCAGCCCGCCCCGAGCCCGAGCGGGCGTCCCACCTGCAGCCTCCTCGGCGCGCAGCTTCGCACTGCCCCGCACCCCGGCCGCCGCAGGGCGCGTTCACCCACTGAAGCCCCGCTCCTGCTCCTGCCTTCCCCATCCACCTCTTCAGAAGCGTCCAGACGCTTAGCCTCACCTGCTCACCACCGCTCCTATCAGGGACGCAGCACCCTGGACCACCGCCTGTCCTCCGGGGGGCGCCAACATCCCGGCCCACGGCCCGGCCTCGGGGAAACGACGCCCCCTGCACGCCGGCCCACCGCCAGTGCGGCGGGGTCCGGAACAGGAAGCGCCGCGAGGGTCCTGAGGGGTGACAAACGAGCTGAGCCCCTTCACCCAGCGAGCCCAGGCCTCACTTTCTACTTTCTAACCGAAACGACCAAGTTGCCACCAACTAGATGACGGTGGCCGGTGCTTCAGACCCAACTGAACGTTCCAGTCCTCACGCCTGGCCCTAAATGCATCCACGCGGGCGCCACAGGGTGCGTCCTCGGGCTCGGCTTCCTTCCCCATCCGTCTGCAGCAGCACGGCCCCGCTCCGGGTCCTGCAAGGGCCACCCCACCGGGCTTTTCCGGGGACCCCCCTGCTCTGTTCCCAGCCCGGCCCGCCCCCGCGGGATCTGGGAGAGCCGCTGACCCACCCACGCCAGCCCGGCGGTGCTGCTCCATCTCGGGCTCCTCCCACACAAGGAGCCCAGAGCTCGGTGGGGGCCTCAGGCGGCGACAGCACTGGGTGTAGGGCTGGCCAGAGGCCTGGGGACAGCGCACAGAAGCTGCTCCTGGCTTTTTGGGGGGTGGGGGGAGGGGTTCTGCCTCAGGGCCCTGTCCACTTGGCCCAGCAACCTTTGCTCCCGGCCTGCGGAATGACCCAACAGGTGAGGTGGCGCAAAGCGGAGCACGGAGCTGTCCGGACCCCGGCCCTTCCTGACTGCCCCGGGAGCAGAGCGGATCTGGGGTTCGGAATGCTTGGGGCGGGGGGGGGGGAGTTGCATTTATGCGGCGGAGCCCAGGCTCGGTGCGAATGAGCCGACGGCGACCGGAGGGCGACAGAGGCCCGGGGAAGCTGCCCGCGGTGCCTTCAGCCCGGCCACGAGGCCCCTGAGCTAGACCCGGGGACACGGGGCAGAAGGCGGCGACCCGCGCACAGCGGGTGGGAAGGTCTCCTCGGGCTCTTTAGTCACTCGACTTGATACAGTCTTGAACAGCGAGCAAGGAAAACGTACACCGGCCGCTGTGAAGACCTTGTTAAAAAGAAATTACTCCACAGTCGATCCTCCTCTCAGGGCACAGTGTCTGCAGTCCTGAGAAAACACCCCGCTCGTGGAATGTTCTTCACAGAAAACTCTGTTCCCGCCAGAAGTCTCGCTCTCAGCGGGCAACTGTCCAGATGGTGTAGTCCCCGGGGGTGGGGCTGCGCGGTGGTGCCCGGGGATGTGGCTGTGCCCGCGGGGGCGTGGTCACGTCTTCGGAGGCGTGGTCAGGGCTGTGCCCGCGGGGGCGTGGTCGTGCCTGGGGGCGTGGTCGTGCCTGTGCCCGCGGGGCGGTCAGCTGTGCGAGTAGGGCGGGGCCGCCTGTGCGGGGGCGTAGCCGTGCCCCTGGGAGGGAGTGTGGTTGTGTCCTTCGAGTCTGATGCACACTTTCTAGTTGAGCAGCCCAGGGAAGGGGCAGGCGCGGCGCCGGGGGCGGAGGAGGTCAGGCCTGGGTTCAGCTTCCCCCTCAGCCCCCTGCGCAGAGCCAGACACGTACGCGCCAAGGACAGCGCAGAGCGGCGCGCTGCACCCTCTGCCCCCTGCCGGCCAGGACACAGACCGTAGGGTCTCACGGGTTTGCAAAAGTGTCAACTGGTTAACGACTCCTAGAACATTCGACCACATAGCATTGTTTATGATCCCTGATGTTCTAGTGTTAAAGAAGCGTCTCCCTCCGAGCCTGTGACAAGGGCGGTGGTCGCCGGGACTTGCCCCCAGCGCCCTGACCCCACCCTCCCTGGGCGCCCACCCAGCCCGCGGCCACACACGGCGGCCCCGAAATCCTTGCCTCAGGCCGTTTGGCTATTTCTGTGCCCCGGTGTTGTTCGCTTTTGCCCATCCTTTAAACCACTTTGGAAACTGTGTCCTTTGCTCCACATGTACTCTGGGACCCGAGTCCTCCCGTCCAACTTCTAGTGGGGTGCAGTGCGCAGAGGGTGGCCGCCCAGAGGCCACAGTGCACCGGGGACCACGGACCTCACCTCTGAGCCCGGCCCACCGCGCCAGAACCAGCCAGAGGAGCCGCCTTCCCGAGCGTGCCACAGGTGGCAGCAATGACAAAATTCGGAATCAAGACCCACCCACGGGCAGGCGACTCCCAAGTTCCCCTCTGCAGGCCAGGCCACTGTATCCGGCTAATTTCGTATCCCCTTTGATGTCTCCAAGGTGCCCTAAGTCCTGAGGTGGCTCCTGGCCCTGCCCCAGGGCCCCTTGATGGGTTTCATCATCCATCCATATCACCCATCCCAAACGGAGAGCCCCCTGACGACCAACCCTCACCTTGCAGACCCCTCACCTGACAACTGTCCCTTGCCCTGGCTGTACAGACGCAGGACTAGAGAGTAACTTTCTCCCCCCAGTGAGCCGCTCCCTACCACCCAGCTTCAGGAATCTTTCCAAAACTCCCGTTTGAACAGGTTGTTCTCCAGCTTAAAACCTGTCCCGGGAGTCTCAGGTGTGGATGCCGCTGGATCTCCAGGGACAGCCCTCTCCCCCGTAATTCCTGATGTTCTCAGACATCTGCCAGGCCCAGGGGCTTGTGACCTTCTCAAAGAACAGGGTCCGCATGTGTGTTTCCTCGAGGTAAATGCAACTTCAGAAACTCCTTTTCCTATTTCGTCCCCACCGTACACCGGTTGTGAACAACCGCACTCAAATTTGTAAACTAAATTTGCAATAACAAGCAGATTTCGTGTGTCCTGAAAGTTTACCCAGAGCGCCGGCCTCCATGGTTCCCACTGAGATTTACTCCTCATGAGCAAGTATGAGTTGGTATCCCGGATGCATGCAAGCTCCCAGACCCCAGAGCCCCACGCAGGCCTGGACAGCAGACCCCATGCCCTCCCTAACAGGCAACCCCAGAGATGGCCTTCCCTAGGTGGTTCAGGTGACAATGGACTACCTTGTATTCAGGACAAAGCTGCTGCCCACAGTACTGACGGCCCCAGTTTTCTCTTCCTCGAAATCGTTGCCCTTTTCCTAAGTCAGAGCTCAGACAGTCTCCCCCCGCCAGGGAGCCCTGTGCAGTGGGGGCTCCTGGTCCAGGCCTGGGTCTGTAAGCCCAAGGATGTTAACCCCTATGTCCTTGGGGAAAGCTGGCGACATTAAACCCATGTGATCCCACTGTGTGTGGCCAAGTGAGGAGAAGCAGCGTTAAGGGATTTGAAGGGCGCATTCCGTTCCCCAGAAACGCCTGACCTGCGCTCACGTGCGAGGCCGGCGCTGGGAGCCGAGCCGCGGGGCAGGCCCAGCAGAACGCTGCCTTCGGAGCACTTCACAGCCTCCGCCTCAGCGCCCGCAGCCGGGGGACCCTCCCCAGGGAGCCGCGCCCGTCCACCAGAAGATGCGTGCGGTGCTCACGCGCGCTCAGCCTCCCCCGGCTTTACCCCGACTTCCCAACTCCGGAAAGCAACGACCCAACGCAGGTTTGTTAAAACCCCGCCTGCTGCCCTCCTCCTGGCTCCCAGCTAACCTGAGACTTGATCTTTCTCCAAGGGTGAAGTTTAAGGTCTAAACTTCTAGCGCGGAACCGTGAGGGGAGCGCAGTCGTGGAGTAGAGCTCTGGGCTTGCACCAGGCGCGCAGAGTGCGGGGCGCGGCCCGCCTGGCCACGCCCACAGGCCGCACCGCAGCCACGCCCCCCGAGCACCTCCGGACTGGGAGGCGGGGTCCCCTCACCGCCCGGCTGCGGGAGAGCCCTCGGGAAATGGAGAGGGGCTCCAGACCCCTCTGTGAAAGGCAATGACAGTGTGCACGCGCCGTGCGCATCTCGGGCTCTGCTTCTAGAAGGCAGTCAAGTCCTGGAACAGGGCTCTCTCGCGGAACAAGAATGGGGACCCCCACTGAGGGCACATCCTGCCTCCTTTCTCCTGTTGTGCCTTTTAGGGGTCGCTAGTGCTGGTGAGCCTAACCAGCGTTCCTCTCATTTTCTCATTGCCCGTCCCCGTCCAGCCGAGGGCTGTTGCCAAGGTTACACTTGGGCAGGCTCTCCCTCTGGCTCCCTCCCACAACACAGACACAGACACACACAGAGACACACAGACACACACACTACAAACGGATGCACTCATACAGACATTCACGCACACAAAGTACACAACCACACACAGACCAGTACACACTTAGAGACCCACACGTCACAGACACCACACACACACAGATACACAGACACACAAGGAAACGCAGGCACATATATAACACAAACACGCGCACAGACACGGAAGCTACACACACGAACGTACAGAGAGACACACACACCACAAGTGGACACATCAGCTACACTCAGAAATACGGACACACAGAGAAGTACAAACAGGCACACGGACACGTAGTTACACACATCCAACGCGCATGCACAGATGCACGAGACACATAGAGACACAGACCCCGGGGCCAGCAGTGGGGGACCGCTCACCGGGGCCCTGGCCCGGGCACCGCTCCGGGATGGGCAGGAAGTCAGAGGCTCTGGGCTGGTCCACAACGTAGCGCGCCGCGCCCGGAAAGGCGCCTCTGTAAACCGCCGGGGGGAGCCGCTTATTCCTGGACCCTGAGCGCGCTAGGTACTGGGGAGGCACAGACTTTATAACAAGCACGTTGCCCAGGACAGGGCAGCGGGGACCAGGACACAGAGGGCCCCCGGACCTCCCGGAGCACAGCGTGCGCGCACACCGAGGTCCTGAGCTGGCCGCCACCGCAGCGCGGCCCAGCGCTGAGACAGGTCGGGTGCCGCGCTGGTGGACGCCCCGGCTCGGATCGAGGTGCTCGTTCAGTGTGTACGAGGCTGGCGTGGGCCGTACCGGTGAGGGCGTGGGGCAGGGGCACCACGGAGCCTGCGACCAGCTGAAATGCTGGCGCAGCCGCGCTCATCCCTGAGTTTCAAGGGCCTCTGTCACCTGTGGGAAGGTGAATATGCAGGCACCCTGAGCGGGTGGAAGGTTCTGGGCTGCCACCGCCCGTTTGGAAAAGCATCCGCGCCTCCGTGAGACTGGGGATGCAGGCCCGGACATCCAAAGGAGAATCGTGGAGCCCCCGCAGGTCGACCATGGCTCGGCAAGTGGCCCCCAATGCCTGCCTCACTCACGTCCACAGGCTAACCCTGTGCTTGGCCAGTGGGGCTGCATCTGTCTTTGCTTCCTCCCTCCTCGCACGCTCCCGATGACCCTCGTGCAACTGGGAAATGTTTGCGGTGGATCAACTACACCCCCGCTGCAGGGGCGGGTGCAAGGAGAGAGCCCACCCAACCAGGGACTGGCATGCCGGGGCCCCACCCACAAAGCCCCCACAAAGCAGGCTGCTGCTAGTCTGAGCCTCAAGCCCCGCCCCTGCCTCTGGCTCCATGGTCATTGCCCACCCAAACGACGACAATGTCCCAGGTCCCACTGCTGTGCAAGGAGGGGTCCCGGTTTCCTCAGTTACAGGTGACTGGGGCCTGGCAGGAACCCTGCAGATTCCTACATGGGGGAGGGCATTTCACCAAGGGTGCCTCCAACGACTCGGGAAATTCCAAATTAGAGGTGCCCAGATGCCGCGAGCTGAGGGCAGCATTGTTGCATCTTTGCAGAACATAAAGGCACAAGGTGGCTATTTTGAAGTCCCCAGGACTTGAATGCATCCATTCTGGCCCATCTGCAATAAAATCCCTTTGCTCACATGACAAGTGGTGGGGTTTGTATGCACGCATGTGTGCATTTTATGTGTTTGTGGGCGATCCAGCCAAGGTGCTCCAGCCTCTCACCGTCCACACAGAGGTGTGACCCACCCAGCATGACCCGTCCTAGCCCTCCAGCCCCCAGTTCCCATGCAAACACCTTTAGGAACCCCTTCAGGAACGCCACCCTGTCCCAGGGGCCCGAGGTCCCCAGCCTTTGTCTGCTCCGACTGTGTAATCCACAGCGGCCCGCAGACAGCGAGGCAGCCTTGCACTGTCCCCTAGGAGACGTGGGACCGAGGGAACCTGGGCAGACAGCTGGGGCAGCTTCCCTCTGCCTCTCTGCCCAAGTCAGAGAGGGACCTGAAAGAGAAAAACTCAAATGTGGACTCACTCGGGTGCTCTTTATCCCCTGCTGTGACAAAACAGTGACCATGTTCCTGTGCTCCCAGACGCTGGGGGTCTGGGACTCAGAAGGCACAGGGGAGGCAGCGCATCTGCACCCAAGGACAGTCAAGGTGGCACATGCGGGAGGCGACTTGTGTCCAGGGGCTGGAAGCATCTGGAGGTGCCCGCACTCACCCTGGGGACAGTCCCCCTGTGTGGTCTCTGCCCAGCCAAGCCCTGCACACAGGACTGGCAGGTGTCGCTTCCGGTGCACCCCTGGCTGAGCCGGCACAGAAGCCAGGCTCGAGGGGACGGATGCAGCCCCTGGTGCTCAACCATGGACCTGTCAGAACTGCTGTGGGGATGAGGGATGACAGCTGGGGACCAGCCTGCATCTGAGGTGTCCACCCCTGGGTGTCCTTCTGACCAGTGTCCACGCTGCCTGCTGGGCCAGGCCAGGTGGCCGCAGGTGCAAGGGTCTCAAAGGGACCACAGTGTGAGTCCCACAGTTGTGGACCCCCTTCCTCACTGGCTAAGAATGGACATTTGCCATTGGAAGGACCTAGAGCTAATAAGGGCAGGTGGGGTGACCCCTCCATGTTCTTTCTGACCTCCCACCCTGCTGCAAGCCCCCTCACGCCTGGTGCCTGGGATTCCCACCCCAGAATTCCCTACAGACAGACTGGCTCATCAGGCTTGTCAGGACCACAGCGAGCCGAGCAGAAGATGAGCTGCGAAGAAGGATCGAGACCCCTGTTCCCAGGCTGAGGGGACCTAACGGTTCCCATGCTCCGCTGCTCCTGAGGGGTGACCTCCCTGGGCACCCAACCCGTGTGCGGTGCCCAGGCCACTGGAGACCAGGGCAGGTGACAGCAGCCGCTGGTTTAATTCAAAGCAACTCAAAGCTGATTTCCTGACGAACTCTGGCATTTCAAGAGGCATGTCAACCTCAGAGGCACCCCCTCTCTTCAGTGGCCCCCAACTTAAAGACCATTGCCTGGTTTTGCACGTTAAGACAGCTCCCACGTGCACGCACTTAGCGAGCCCTTTGGCATTCCTAGTTAATCCATTCGTCTCAGCACCCTGGGTGGTGGGCCACGCTGATGGAAATGACAGCCCCCTGGGGTTGTTCACTGGTGAACCCTGTCAGCCCTCACTGCCAGTGCTCACCAAGCGGCTGGGCCAGGCGCCACTGTGTGTGGGTGACGCAATGCTGCTGCGAGACTTAGGCCCACCAGACCTGAGCCTAGGGCCAGCAACAACAGAGCCAGAAGAACAAATAGGGTGCGTCATGCCTCCTCGTTGCCTCGGAAGGGAGTCATCCACCACTTAAAACTCTGAGGGACCTGCCGATAAAATCAGGAGGCCCTTCCAAGGGCCTCCTGATTTTACACCAGTTCCCGGTGTAACTGGTATTACGGTCCCGGTTTACACCAGTTATCGGTGTAACTGGTATTCCGTTCCTCAGTTTCCCTCCCGTAGGTTCTGCTGCACAAATTTCAGTCTGCCAAAGTGAACGTAATTAGGCTTCATTTATCAGAAAAAGAGTGAAAACTTCAATGAGATGTCCTGAAAGTTGTCTTGAAATGAAGAAAGTGTTATTTATTATGAATGTCGAAGTCCATCTTTGTGTGTGTGTGTGTGTGTGTGTGTGAGTGGTAGTGGGAGAAAACAGAAAATCCTCCAGTATTCCTGGAGTTTAAAAAAGAGATGAAGGGCCCTGCCCGGGTGGCTCAGTTGGCTAGAGCTTCGTTCTGTACATCAAAAGGCTGAGGGTTCAATCCCTGGTCAGGGCACATATAGGAAGCAACCGATCCATGTTTCTCTCTCACATGGATGTTCCTCTCTGTGTGTCTCTGAAATCAATCAGCCTATCCTAGCTGAGGATTAAAGGTGGGGGGAGGGGAGAAGAGCCCAGGACCGAGTGTTAGGAAGTCGCTTTCAGCAGTGGAGACAGAGCCAGAGCAGCTGTGACGAGCAAGGGGCCGCCCGGCTGTCCGGTCCCTGGGGACGGCACCCCTGCGGGGACTTCCAGGTCCTCACGCTGCAGCGGTGCTTTTGGCCTCAAGACCTTTTCCACTCAAAAACTCTTGGGATCCTCGATTTTTATCTGGGTTACCTCCATAGCACAATACTGGAGTCAAATCGGAAAAACACTCGTTTGGAAATAAAAGCAAACCTACTGTTTATGAACACGAACACTCTTTTGAAAAGTTACTTTCTCTAACAAGAAAATCAATGCACCCGGCCTTTCCTGCTTCACGGGAAGACGACTGGAGACTCATTTCTGCTTCTTCGGCCCATGTATTGCAACGTGTTGTTTGGGCTGAAAGCTGGGAAGAAAAGGGCTTTACACAGATTTATGCAGTTGGAAAAGGGAGGACCTCGTGGCCACCATAAAAGGGACTCGGGAAGCCCAGGCCTCACACGGGGCTGAAAACTGCCATCCTAGAGGCAGAAGACGAGCACCAGCCCCCTGACCTGGGGCTGGCCCTGGACTGGGGGGCAGGGGTAGATAGTGCAGTTTCAGCATAAGCCACCTGTCTGCACCTGGTCTCCGGGGTCCAGGTTGTCAGAGAGCTCGGGGATGACAGCCCCACTCAGCCAGGACCAGCTGACCCAGATCCCTGGAGATCAATTCTGTCATATGCTGCTGACTCCGGGGAAAGTTTGCAATGCAGCAAAGGCAGGCTGGCAACACAATGGTTGGTGATTGAAAGACCCCACAGCCCTGGTGGGTGTGGTTCAGCGGGTCAGACATTGTACCACAAACCAAAAGGTCACCGGCTGATAACTGGGCAGGGCATATGCCTGGGTTGCAGGTTCAGTCCCCAGCCAGGGTGTGTGCGGGAGGCAACTGATCCATGCTTTTCTCGCACATTGATGTTTCTCTTCTCCTTTCTCCCTCCCTTCCCCTCTCTCTAAAAATCAATAAAATCTTGAAGAAAAACAAAATCCGGACAGCTGAAGAACATTTTGAACCCATCTGGTTGTGCATAAGTTCCCAGAAAAACACTTCCCCTTCTCTTTGGATCTTCTGGTGTAAACCATTGGGTCCCTGAATTAATGAACGGCCTCCCAGCACGAAATACCCACTGTGGCCCCATGTGGTACCACTGGCCCCAGGTCTAATACTCCAGGCCTATCCGCAGCCTGCCACACACGGCCGAGGGGACCCCGGACAGGAGGGACGCCTGCACGACTGTTCAGGCAGACAGGGAGGAGGACAGGGTGGGCCCTGAGTGCCCCCACTCCCAACACCAGTTGCCCCCCTGGCCCTCTTCACTCCATAAATGACACTCCTTTGTCACCGAGCAAGTGTGGGTTTTGTGACCAAAACAACCCAGCTGCACCAGAGTGGCTTTGACTGACGCCCCGTCCCAGAACTCGTTGTGCGGCGGCGGCACACCACCCGTGCGAGTCTGACCAGGCAAGACACTGGGCGCGCAGTTTTGCGACGTGTTTTGTTTACAGGGAACGAATACTGAGGCGGACACATGACACCAGCATCACATACACTGCACTTTGTATGACAGCAGTGTGACGGAGCTCAGGGGCCGGGAGAGGTCACACACCTCGGAGGCAGAGACACTGCCAGCCTCTGGGATGTGGCTGAAATCACCTCTGGGTACCTTCAAGTAATGCTGGTCACTTCGTGTTCAGAAATAGTTAGTGACTTTGGAGTGAAGTGAATTATTTATAATCCGGCAGAACGGTCACTCGGTATTTCCCACGCGCAGCCCGGGCGAGGCACCGCACTGGAAGGAAGAGCACGCACTCTATTGCACCCGCAAGTAAAAAGGCTTTTTATTCATTTCTGGGAGGCTGCAGGTCAGTATTTATATAAACATTTACACTCTTTAGTAAACACGAGAGTCCGACACGTGATGCAGCATTGCGGGTGAGGACACCCGTTGCGTCTCTGAGACGCTGGTGTCCACCCAGGGCCAAGAGCCAGGCAGATGTCCAGCGGCGCTCGGCCGGAGCAGCAGGCCCCCCGCCCGCCCGTCTGGGAAGGGATGCCGTCCCCACACGCGCCCCTGCGGCCCTCCGCGTCCGCTCAGTGTCCTGTCAGGTAGTCCTGCGTAGAGTCTGAGGCGAATGACTCCGCGTCCTCGTTCTCCGAGTCATCGCTGCTGTCCTCGGCGGCTGGCTCCCCCGTGAGGGCGATGCGGGCATAGTCGTCAGTGTCTATGGACTTGCAGAAGTGGATGGCGTACTTCAGCTTCTCCTCCAGCACCTGCTTACAGGAGTACCGGGGCAGCTTCAGCAGGAAGAAGCAGGTGTAGGACTCGGGCAGGAAGTGGTCAGGAGGGTTGTACTTGTCCAGCACCTGTTGGTGAGAAACAGGAAGTAGCCAGAGATGCAATCAAGAGCAGGCTCCAGCCCTGGCCAGTGTGGCTCAGTGGATTGAGCACGGGCCTGTGAACCAAAGAATCACTGGTTCGATTCCCAGGACACATGCCTGGATTGAGGGCTAGGTCCCCAGTAGGGGGCACACGAGAGGCAACCACACATTGATGTTGCTTTCCCTTCCCCTAAAAAATAAAATCTTAAAAAAAAAAAAAAGGCTCCACAAAACCCTGCACGTTTCTAAGCAGAACAAGTATCATTAATGATATAATCCAGCTAATTTTAGAGATAAAAAGGAACGACGAATTAGCTCCTAAACTTGTTGGAAAAAATAGTGATTGGTTGCTATGACGATTACTTTTGCTCCAATCAGCGCTCGAAGAGGGCGGGAGGGGGCGGGGCGGTGGGCATGGCCTGTCACTCACTAGTGGCTCTTCTTGCCCCTACAGAGAGAGGAAGGTGCTGGGAAGCCATCAAGAACTGTGAGCAAAACCCAGAACCGCCTACGTTTTGAGAGAATACCTAGCTGTGCTCTCTCGGACATCTTCCTCAGAGACGATCAGGCTGCGTTCAGGAGTGCCCATCCCTGAATCCTCGCAAATCCGCCGGGCGGGTGGACCCTCCATCCCGCCCCACCCCACCCCTCTGAGGAGCCCCCTACCCCTACAGTACTGCTATGGAAAAGTCTGGGGTCGGGGAGGGGTGGTCACGTCACCCCGGTAATGGGCCGGTAAACACAATCTGTTTCCGACCATTGCACCACAGAGTTAGGACGCAAAGCAGAAGTGTTCCGCTGAGCGCTCTGGTTTTGGTAGGAGGCCCGGTCAGGTGGTGATTCACCCAATGCACCCAGAGAACCAGGCAAACGCTCCATGCGGTGTGCGTGTGCACACCCAGAACGCGCTGACACGACAGCAGTAGGTTCTGGTGGCGTCCACACACGTCTTTTAAAATAGGTTGCGCCACGCAACATCTGCAGCCACAAAATTCTGAGCTCCTAAATCAAAGGAGGGGGTGTTTTGCCTGCCCTCCCCCACCCCCACCCCCCGCCAAAAAGGCACAAGCACGCCGGTCGAGACCGGTTCCCGACCTGCCGCGGGGGGGGGGGGGGGGGGGGGGGCGTGGCCGCGCAAGAGCCGCACCTGGATGACGAAGTCTCGGCCCCGGAAGTCGGCGATGGTCCTGGGCAGCCGGGTGCGGCCCCACACGAAGCGGAGGAACAGGGAGCGCTCGGTGTTGGAGAAGGACTCCATCACCTCCCAGAACCACTGGGTCAAGGACGCAGACGGCTCCACTCCTTTGTACGTGGCCACCGACTTGAGAAGGTGCAGGGGGATATCCGGGCTGCCGCACACCTGCGGAGGGACACACGGTCAGGGTGGCGATGCTTCCCATCCTCCGCTCGGCGGGGAATCGACCGCGCTTGCTTTCTACCCAGGCCCATTGGGGGAGGGGCGGGGACGGGTCGCACGCATCCGAGTGGACACGCATTCCACTTGTGACCCCATGGCCTGCTGTGGGAAGGGGCGACAGGGGGCCCTCATTTCCTGGGTACATCTTGGACTTCCAAGTGCGCAATGTAACTGAGACAATCGAGGGGCACGGATTCGGGGCGGGGGTGGGGGGTGGGTCACTATGCAAAAGGCAAGTTCCCTGGGTGGCAGTTCCCAGAGGCCGACGTACCATCGTCTCCAACTCGTACCCGGTGAACAGAGAAAGGAGGGGGACAGGCACAACTCGGGCCATCCCCTCCCGGACGGCAGCCACCTGCTCATCGAACTCATGGAGTCTGAAAGAAAGAACTCGCTCTGTTTTTCTACCTTAGGTGACGCGTGTCTTCTTGTCCCCCTCGCACCCAGCGTCACCCCACAGAGCACCCGGATGTGTGCTTTAGAAGTGAGGCCTCGGCGGTCTCCGTCCTGAGGTCGCCCAGGCTGGCACGTGGAGGACGCCCCGGAGACTGCAGTCCAGACGCACGCCGTCCCTGTCCACCTCCCTCCTCCCTTCCCCTCGGACAGCCGACCCCGCAGCCCGCACAGGAAGAGCCCTCTGGAAACACGCTGCCTTCGGGGGCTCTCAGGACTGGCGAGTTAGGGCACCAGGCAGAATGGGATGCCTGCCAGGACCACCGCCCACCACGGCCCAGCAAGCAAAGTCCACGTCTTCGCGCCCCTGGGGGACAAGGCCTGAGGGCCGTGCGGTGTGGACCTAGGCGTCGGGGGGGCAGCGGTGAGCAGGGAAGGGTGGGTGCTGGTGCGGACCAGCCACGTAGCAGCCACGCCTGAACACCGGGGTGAGGGCCACACGCAGGCAGAGGCGGCCCCGACTCGGTCCTGCCCCAGATGAGGCGACCGAGGACGGGGGGCACACAGGTACTGCGTCGGCAGAATGTGGGAGAGCCAGCAGCCTCGGGCGAGCACAACCAGTAGCCTGACCCTGACCTCAGAGTCAGATCCAGGGCCCGCAGGCCAGCAGCACTCGGAGCAGAGTGCGTCAGTGTGTCTGCGCCTCACGCAGGGGACCTTCTGAAGACGTAGCCACGCAACCACGCACGCAGACCCCGCCCACTGTTTTTGCAAGGGGGCGGGGCCTCGCACCTGTAGTTGATGGCCAGCCGGACGTACTCCGCGCGGTTGTCCAGGGTGATGTGAGTGTATTTGGAGCTCAGCTGGATGTCCTGGCCGCTGGCGCTTGGCACGGTGAAGGGCAGGCTCATGGCCTCGAACTCCTCCGACGTGGCTTCATTGTCACGGATGTACATGAGCCCCGGGATGAAGTCTTTGTCCACCTTTCAGGGGCCAATGGGAGTCTGTGTGTTGGGCGGGGGCCGTTCTCACACCCCAGGCCCTGGCTTGCAGCCCGGCACTTAGGCCTCCGGGGCCTCAGGCGGCCTGTGGCGCATAGCCAGGCGCCCATGCATTCCACAGGCCAGGAAGTGAGCGGGCAGCAATGAAAAAATCAGAGTTCAAGGACGTCCTTAGACAAACCGCTGAGAAAGCACTGGCCACTGCAGCTGGTGGCTCCACCCCTGCCCCCCCACCACCCACCACTCGTGGCCTCAGCTCCCCCACAGTGGAACTCGGGAGCCACGTCAACCCAGACAGTCTAGCAAGGTCTCCGAGCTGCCCAGCCTGTGTCCATGCCCCTCGGCTGCTCTGCGGGACGGCGGTCTGTGGTCAGCACCCCAACCACCGCGACAGGGTCAGGGCCTTGGGACAGGCCGCACCTCTTAAGTGACCCGGGGACCCCACTTCTCCCTCGGCCTCCCTCCTGGAGGTTACCTCGCTGAGGTCTGCAATGGTGAGGCTCATGCCCGCCAGCTGCTTCCAGACGGGCTCGGCCAGGCTGAGGCTGAGGGGGCTCCCAGTGCGGATGGCGATGCCCAGCAGCACGCCTGCGCGTTCAGGGCACAGAGATGGGAAGGGTTGGAAAACCAGGCAGGACAACCCGGCCACTCGACCCCACAGGGACTGCCTCTCCCCTGGGGCCCTGGCACCTTGAGACCCGTGCCACCCCAAGTCAAGAGGCCTGTCGTTAAAGCAGCTACCCTGTTTCAAATTCCTTGTGGCTTTGGTACCCAAGGGCCAGTTTCTGACCCTCCCCCTCTGTCCAGCATCAGCCATGGACTGCCCCAAGGCCCAGCCCCACGGTCCTGATGGCAAACCCCTGAGTGGAAGAGGCATGAGGAGCGGAGCAGCCACCCAGAGTCCTCAGCTCCCACCCGCAGCTCCAGACACAGGCAGGACACAGACCCATGTCGCCCCTCTGCACGCCCAAGGCCCGCCTGGGCCCTGGCAGGTCCCAGCCGCCACACCCTGGAAAGCTCACAGTGACATGCGGCATGCTACGGCCCCTCCCAGACACAGCGAACACCAGGCTGAGGGAGGGCGTAGGGCCGCCCCCCGAACCACACCCACAAGGGAGCGCACCCAGGAAGCGGAACATGTTGGTGTGCACGGGTGCCCTGGCCGCAGGGCTGAACAGGTAGCAGTCTCGGTTGGCCCCCGACTCGTCCCTCCCGTTGGGCGTCACGATGAGCAGGGGGGTGAGCCCGTTCTGCAGCTCCTCGCAGATCTCGGCAATGGACTCGCTATAGCCACCGCCGCAGTCGTCCACAGACTCACCTGGGGGGGGGGACAACAGTCAGCCATGGGGTCCCCCAGCAGAGCCCACCCTGGGGACTGCCGGCCCTGCCTGCGCACTCGACTCTCACCCACAAACTTGACTTTCCAGACGCGGTGGGGCAGCAGCAGGCTGTCAGCACTGAATGAGCTCATCTTGGCGCACATCTGCCCGAAGACGGACTTGGTGCCGTCGGGGCCCGCCAGGCCACCTTTGCTCCGAGAACGCTTGACCTACAGGACAGAAGTGAAAGGGACAGCGGTTGCGGAGGGGGCACATGGTGGACAGGCCCGGGGACACCGGTAGCCAAGGCCGGGCCCTGCGGCCACACACCTGTGTCACTACCCTGCACTCCCTGTCCTGGTCTCCAGCTGCAGTGGGGGCCACAGACAGTGAGCTGCACTCAGGTGGCGCCCCCCAACAAGTCAAAGTGAGGCCCGCTGAACTCCTAGGCAAGGTGAAGGGCTTCCAGACTAGCCGCACCTCACCGCCCCCCACCTGGCTAGTTCCTGTCCTTCACCGCCTGCACCCCAGCACCCCAGGCCCTCCAAGGGCCTCCAAGGCCATTCAGGAACTCCTTTCCCCACTCAACACCACATGCTTCCTCTCTCCCGTGGCCTCACACGCAGAAGGCCCACTGGACGCACGAGGCTCACCCCTCAGGGTGGCGCCTCAGCAAATACTCCTGAATGTGCCCAGACCATGGTGCTACGAGATGAACCCCTGTGCCCGATGACCGTGACCTGGATTACCCCGTGGCATCAGTGGCCCTCCCAGGCAGAGTCTGGGCACTCAGACTCACGGGGCACAGCTCTGCCAGGACCTGCCTCATCTCCTTCTGGTACGGTCCTACTCAGTCCATGGGGTCACCTGTGTCCAAGTACAATCCCTCTTCCCACCCAAATGTCCCACCCCAGTCTAACACCTCCAGCAAGCTCGGACAACGGCCTGCAGATCTCGCTTGGTGGGGACTCAGTGAGCCTGCAGCCCGCGCCGCAGCCGCACTCAGAACCACCTGGATGCTCCATCAGAAACAAGGCCATGTGACAAGTTAGGGACAAAACCACTATGAGAAATGTGTTTCTTGCTGATTGCTCCGGCTAAACACCCACCACCCATAACTTGACAGCAAAGACAGTAAGAGACACCCGTGGGATGAGCTCTTCCAGCACCGGGCAGTTGGCTGTAACCATGGGTGTTAGTCAGTAACCCCTCAGCAGCCCTTCGGGCCACCCAACCCCACAGAGAACTGAGCTGCAGACAGGAAGGTGGGGTGGGGTGGGGGGGGGGGTGCATGCACACGAGGGATGAGGCCCGGACCCGCTTCCTGCCCTGGGCGTCACACGGCCTCCGTGTCCAATGGCCGGTGACAGAGACGACGCTCTCAGCTGCTACAAAGGAGTGGGCTCTGTGGTCCCAGCGGCGCCAGGAGGACAGGGGCCAATGAGCTGAAGGGGCAGGGTGGGGGCCGGTGGGGGCGGCTCTGCACGGCAGGACCCCTGAGGGAGGTCACGGGCTCTGGTCACAGCACCCTGAGTCTGGGGAAGGGAGCGTGCACACATTCCACACTAACTGTGAAGCCTTGTTGATGTGCACTGATTCTCAGCTCCTGTTACATGGCTACATCAAATGCAGATGAAGAAGTCTTCCCGGAACACGGCCTACATGCAGTGTCTCTAGGCCACTTCCCACAGGGTGTCCCCACGGGGAGAGGGCTGGTGCCCTGGAGTCCTGTAGCCACGCTCAGGGCAGGAAGGAGCCGATGGTTTGCTGGGATTCCCCACCCCAGCCTGGGTTCTATTTTTGGTGAGAAGAGTAATTCCATTTCCATCTCTGGGCAGGGCTTCCCAGCCGGGCGCAGCCAAGCAGCCAGTCCAGCCACCCATGCACGTGGCACAGGTACTGGAGGTTGTTTCTCTGCCTCAGAAGGACGCCCAGTGAAAAGCTGGGTGCCCTCCCCCGCCTGCTCCCTCACCACACACTTAACAGCACCCAACCCAGACCCCTGCGCTGGGATGCAAGGACGAGAGGGGAAGAGGCACTCAGCACACCACTAACACATTCAAGACAAGACACAGCGACATCTAGGGGCGTGGCCCCGGGTCCTCACAGCGCACTGACGCCCAGGGCCCCGCCCACAGCCCGTCCCAGGCTGAGGCAGGCGCATGATCCAGGAACGCCATGATCTGTGCCCATCAGCTCCGACTTCAGTGTCTAAAACCTACTACCGCAGAGCCGACCAAAACGTTCCTCCAAGGTGTGGAAATAAAAGCTTTTTCATAAGCCTCACTCAATAGCCCGTTTGTCCGCAAAGCGGGCTGCCTGGCCTCCAGCGCAGCGTTACGCACGCTGACGTCCGTGAAGGGACCACTTCCATCAGCGCGGCCGCACGTGTCCTCCAGCAAACCACGAGAGTTTGCATTTGATTCCAAATGCCCCAGGTCTGGGAAAGCTTCCGGTCAGGAACCCGCAGCAGGGCAAAAGTCATGTGTCAATACAAAGGCGCCAGAACAAACTATCTGTTCTTTGTGGCTCTGCTTCCACTCGGAAGGCAGGGCTGGCGCCGTGCGGACTCGAAATGCCAGGCGCCTGCCAGGCTCCCTGTCAGGACCAGTGATGGACTTACGGGCGCTCGCCACAGGGGCAGCAGCAGGAAGGCAGAGCTGGTCCACGCTTCAGTTCTCAGTCACGGCCAGGAGACACATTAGTGACCGGCTTGTGAACTGTTAAGTATGAGGGGGGACCCCCCTCAAAATCCTCCTGATTATCTTCTGGAAGACGGGCCCATGCAGTCCAGACTTCCCCCACTAGTTGAGTGTTTCAGGAACCCATCTGTACCAGTGCACCAGCTGGTGTTGTTGTGAGAGGCTGCGTTTGGCTTTAGTGCATTTTTTTTAACACTAGTCAATGTGCTCACCCATGTCATGATGGGTGATTGACAAGAGTACCTGCCCACCCGGTGCTGAGTGTTCGGCAGTTTTTGACCAAAGATGGCATGACCCTGTGCCCCACCTTCCCTATTCACCTGATCTCACCCAGGCAACTTTTTGTTTCCCTGCATGGAAAGTCCTCAAAGGGAAACATTTTGCCAACATGGAAGAGGTAGAAAAGGTGAAGCACTAAAAGGCATCAACATCACCAAGTTCAAAACCCATTCTGAGCAATGGAAAAAAGGTGATAGGTGTATTGTATCAAATGGAGAGAACTTGAAGGTGACTGAAGTTTAAACACATCAGGATAACACACAACTGTTTATAAACAAATGCCAGGGTTTTTACGCCACCCTGCTCCCTGTAAGTCCTGAGAGCTGGGGAGCGTGTGAGGCCAGCGGTGCAGGGACGAGGTTGGCCACTCCTGCCCTCGGGGCCTCTGACTGGCCCTGCTTCTCCACTTCTCAGAGCTGCACCCCAGGGGCCCAGGGAAGCGGCACCCAGTAGGGGCTGCCGATGGCCCTGCTGTACCCAGAGCAGGAGCGCGGCCTGCCGGTCCTGGAGGAGGGCTCGGACCAAGAAACCTGGAGAACACAAGCAGCTGTCAGCACAGCTAACGAGACCACAGCAGGCCGCAGGGGACAGAGAGGCTCTGCAAGGACAGAGAGGCCCAGGGGCCACAGCACGGTACAGTGGAGTCACCCCCTGCTACCACCCCCCCTGTCAGTGGCTGTTACCACCCCAGGGGGGAGAGTGGCCACGGCTACTTTTCCCTCTTTGCTGATCTGCCCTTGTGCTTCTGGGTTCTGGCTTCTTGCTTCTGTTGTAAAGAAACACTTTGCACCCCCACCCTCGGCCCCAGTGCACAGGACGGCAGCACCTCAGTCTCTAGGACAAGGGCGTGGCCTAGGCCTGCCCACCCCCGCTGCCCGGGACACTGTCACCTCTGTGGGTACAGAACCCCCACCCTGGTCACCTGGATCCGGTTCAGCTCCACCACAGGGCCATGCTGGCGGTCTCGCACCATCGTGGCCTGAACCACCTTTCGGAACGCCACCTCCTAAAACGTGACAGACAGACGTTAGAATGTGACACAGAATGTACGACCCACAGACAGACAAATGGTGACACAGTTGTAAAATCTTCTAGTCCCTGAAGTCCTATTTCCTCAGCAACAGGTAACGACAAACACTCTTCTCCGGGTGGTGAGGCGGCTCAGGGAGCGGCTGGCCTCCACGACCACGCAGGGCGCTTGGGCCCCAGCAGGAGGATGCAGGACGGAGGGCAGAGGTGCTGAGGACTTGCTCCGACTCGGGTCTCGGGCCGGCCTCTGAGGAACAACTAGGAAGCCAAGGCTTCCCGAGCAAACCTGAAGTGCCTCAGACTGACCCCCCAAAGCCTCACCACGCCTCAGTGTCACTGCACCAACCACACAGCGGCAGCGGGGCTGGGAGCCCCGGGGAGCAGGCAGGCTTGCGGTGGGGATGAGACAGCGATGAGGGAAGGACACCCAGGTACCGGGTGCTGAAGGGAAACCCACGTGACCAGGCTGAGACGGCGAGGAGAGGGGGCATGTTGCAGAGTCACCCGGGGCCACACCTGCTGGCTGTGCAGTGTCAGCCTGGCTGCAGGGACATGAGGCTGCGCACATGTGAGGATGGGAGGGCAGGGGACCCAAGTGACCCTCAGAGGAGGTAGAATCAGAGGGAGTCCCACGTCTCTGCCAAGTAGACAGTGCCTTCCTCCAGAGACAGGGCAGGAGGGGGGCACAGGGAACCGTGGCTGGGCCTGGTCAGGGCCCGAGAACTCTGACCCCTGAAGGCAGGATGGCCGGGGCCCAGGCAGCCCAGGGCGCAGCCTTGGAGGGGAAGGTCCGGAGGGTGTCCTGGAGGGACCTGGCCAGCAGGAGTGCACCCTTGGCCCCGCACCGTTGTCCACCCCCATGTGCTAATTCTGACCCCCCAGCTGGACCTCTGCTTTCCGCACTCCTGGCCCACAGCCAAGCAGCTTTTCCGAGCTCTGAGTGCATCCTGGTCATTACACGCCAGTCATGCCCTCAAAGCCCCCGCAGAGGGGCCTGCCTGCAGGGGCCTGGGGCTGAGGGCGACTCTGAGGCCCCCACGCCGCCATCCCTCATGCACAGCCTCTGTGGACACGACCTGCTGCCCACTGTCCTCCCCCGACAGGGAAAGGCCGCCCCTCCCTACCCAGTGCTGCCCACTTGGAGGGACAAAAAGTGGTTGAGGTCAGGTTTCCCGTCCCTGTACCCTGCTCCCCAGGCCCCTCAGTGGCCACGGCCTCACCACCATATGTGTGCCTCTAAATCACACGCAATGATGACCTGTCCCCGCAGTGGGAACAGAGCCAGTCCTGAACAAAACCTGTCTGCACAGGACTCCCAGCACCTGGGCTTCGTTTCAGTAGGAAGAGACCGTCGTGCCGGAGAACTGCACATGGCACAGAGCCCCAGGCGCTCGGGAGCAGGGCCTCCCTCCCTCCTGACCACTCTGCCTTCCCTCTTGAGCATTCCCCCCACTGCCCCCCCCAGCCCCCACAGCACCTCGGAGCCTCTGCTAGACAGTCCCGCCCACCTGCCCGCTGGAAACTCAGTGGCTTCCTGTCACGGGAACCCCAACTCCTGAGCTGGGCACCCCATTTCTGGAATGCTCAGATGACTGCAAGCGTTGACAGGCCAAACTGCATCTAGTGCCTTTCAGATGCTCCCTCTCCATCTACCCACAGGCTGCCCAGTCTGACCTTGTGACCCTGCAACCCGCACAGCCGGGTGTGGGACTTCTGCGAGAGGCCCCGGGGCAGCCACACTCACAAAGCCTGGGGCCAGGGGAGCAGAGAGTGTGGCAAGGATGGAGGCTCAGTTCTGCGTACCCACGCAACCCATGTAGGGAGGGGAGAGGCAGAGACCACAAGGGGGAAACGCAGGCTCCAAAGCAGGAGAGATGTCCGTCTGTCTGTCTGTCAGGGGTGCACTCTGACCCCCAGAGTGGAGCCAGGGAGGCAGCAGGTGCCCGGGCAGCGCCCGCAGAACGAGCTGCACCCAGGCGGTCCCGGTGTGCGTTTCCGCCGGGTTACCTTCCCCTGGGAGATCAGGATTCCCCGCAGGGTGTCGAAGCCCACGCACGGCCCGAGCCCGGCCTCGCCGAGGGCGCCCTCCAGGTCGAACATGGGGATGCAGGGGCAGAAGAGCTCAGACAGGTGGTGCAGCAGCAGCAGCCGGTTGCGCAGGGCGACGATGGGGATCTCCTGCAGGTGGTTGTACTCCATGGGGACCTGCAACATTGGCACCCGTTAGCGCGCCTTGGTATCCAGTGTGCGGATGAGCACTGCTCTCCAGATGGATTTTGTCTTTTAAGATATTTATTTATTTATAGACAGAAGGGAAGGGGAGGGGAGGGGAGGGGAGGGGAGGGGAGGGAAGGGAAGGGAAGGAGAAAGGGAGAGAAACATCAATGTGCTGTTGCCTCATGTATGCCCCTACTGGGAAACTGGTGGAAACCTAGGCATGTGCCCTGACTGGGAATCGAACTGATGACCCTTTGGTTCGCAGACCTGTGCTCAATCCACTGAGCCACACCAGCCAGATGAAAACATCGTTTGAAAAGCAGAGATACACTTGATGCCTGCATCTGCTTTGAAAACTTTGGTTGCAGCCAAGTGACATAAACCAAGGAGAAGACTGATAACATTGGTCTGTACACACAGAGTTCACTACAGAACGGGGGTGGCCTGTACTACCAGAATGGTTTTCCATGGTTCCAAGGATTCTGAATGAAGACGACACATTTCATCGACACACAGCCTGCTGGATGACGTGAATGTGGAAGTTCTCAAAGCGCTCATTTCAACAGAGTGAGCCTGAGTGGTTTCTAGTGGGGTGCCCGGCTGCACCCAGTCCAGCACGTAAACAGGAGCGCTGCCTGACCATGCATGCCCCACCCACCCGCCCACCAGCACTGACCTGTGCGGGCAGCTTCCCCGCGCTGGCAGGCTTGCTGGTCGACCAGGCCAGAGTGTGCGCCGAGCCGCAGGCCACGCGGTTCACCTTCTTACCCTGAAGAGCAGCGACCAGCCGAGGCCTCTGGATGGCATTTGTCGTTCCATCCCCCAGCTGCCCCTCATCGTTGTCACCCCACGTGTACACCTCACCTGTAGCAGGGAACACAGGGCGTAAACTGGGCGTGAGGACCAATGTGTGAGCAGCTCCTCCGTGTTCCCGCCACAGAGGGCTGTCACTGCCATCATCAGGGGCAACCTCCAGGTGAGGCTCTCTCTGGGGGCTCTGACCACAGCGCCAGAGGGACACACCTCTGGGCAGCCCTACGGCCAACAAGCCCTGTCTGGTTTCAGACATCCCATGGTGTCTCCAGGGTGAAGGCACGGGGGGCAGCTGCTCTGAATCAGAACAACACAGTGAAACAGATGGTAATAGTGGCTCACTTCCGGTCAAGATGGCGGCACAGGCAGACATGGCTCACCTCTTCACACAACCACATCAAACTTACAACTAAAATAGAGAACAACCATCACAGAGAATTCTCAGAAACCAAGTTGAATGGCAGTATGACAGCTATGGAATTAAAGAAACCACATCCATCCAGACCGGAAGGAGAGGCGTAGATATGAAACAGGCCGGCCCCACACCCATGTGGGGTGGATAAAAATTCAGGAGGGACATCTTGGGAGCAAGGAGTCCCGGCCCCACACCAGGCCTGCCAGCCCAGGGTCCCAGTGCCAGGAAGATGAGTCCCCACAACTTCTGGCTACAAAAATCAGCAGGGATTGAGTCGGTGGCAGAATATGCTGGAGTCCCAAGCAGTTCCTATTCAAGAACCCACACATGGACTCACCTACTCAGACTCGCTCCCTCTGGGCCCCAAGCACCAGGGTGGTGGCTGGAAAGGCATCAGTGGCATACAGGGAGAAACTGAAGTGTCAGGGGCGAGCAGAGGCTGTTGTTCCCTTTCTAAACCCTCCACCCACAGGCCAGCAAGCTGGTGACATATCTGAGACTCTGCCAACCTGGCTAACTCTGTTTGACCCAACTTAGGGATCCCGAGACTCCAATCCAGACAACTATGGGCCCACCCAAGATGCTTTTCCATATGAATGGATGATCTTGGCTCCTAAACCCTATCAAACAGGCAGCAGCTGGCCTCAGTGAGCCCCCCGCCCGGCACTAGCAGCAGCCAGCCTAGGTTCACAGCTGGGCTTCCCCTGGGAATCTCCCAGCCCAACACAAGGAGCAGCCATCTCAGATTGCTTTATAGCTCAGACGGGGTGGCCCCAGGTGAAACACAACTGGGGGCTGACCTTGGCCTGCACCACCCAGGAAACCCCAGGGCCAGCACATCCAGTGGACAGCTACAGACCACATTGGAGCACCACCACCCTGGCCCCGCACAGTGACCCTCCACAGAGGGCGGAGGTTGGAGGTCAGTGGTCACAGCCAGTCCTTGCAGCTGACTGGTCCGGTCAATTCCTCCCATTGATCTGCCAAGAGCAACCGAGGCTCAACTACAAGAAGAGGCTGTACTCAGCCCTCACAAAGGGTTCACCCTGAGTCCCCAGCTTGGGTGATTGGGAGGCTATGCCACTGGACCCTACAGGACACCTGCTACATGAGGCCACACTACCAAGACACAGAGTCAAAGTAGCTCTACCTAATACACAGAAACAAGCACAGAGAGGCTGCCAAAATGAGAAGACAAAGAAACATGGCCCAAATGAAAGATCAGATGAAAACTTCACAAAGAGCTAAACTAAATGGGGATAAGCAATCTATCACATGCAGAGTTCAAAACACTGGTTATCAGGATTCCCAAGGAACTTAGTGAGGACCTCAGCAGCACAAAAAAGATCCAGTCAGAAATGAAGAATACACTAATTGAAATAAACAACAATTTACAGAGAAACAACAGTAGAGTGGATGAAGCCAAGATTCAAATCAATGATTTGGAATGTAAGGAAGTAAAAAACAACCTATCAGAACAATGAGGAGAAAAGAGAATCCAAAAAAAATGGGGATAGTGTAAGCTGCTTCTGGGACAACTTCACAAGGTCCAACATGAGCATGATAGGGGAGCCAGAGGGAGAAGAGAAAGAGCAAGACACTGGAAATCTAAAATGAAGGAAAACTTCCCCCATTTGGGGAAGGAAACAGACATGCAAGTTCAGGAAGCACAGCGAGTCCCAAACAAGATGGAGGCAAAGAGGCCCACACCCACACACATCATAATGAAAATGCCAAAGGTTAAAATTAAAGACAGAAATCTTAAAAGCAGCAAGAGAAAAGAAGTTAATTACCTACAAGGGAGTTCCCATAATACTGTCAGCTGATTTCTCAAAAGCAACTTTGCAGGCTGCAAGGGACTGGCAAGAAATATCCAAAGTCATGAAAAGCAGGGACCTCTAGCCAACACTGCTCTCCCCAGCAAAGCTATCACTTAACATCGAAGGGCAGAGAAAGTGCTTCCCAGACAAGAAAAAACTAAAGGGGTTTATGATCACCCCGAAACCATTATCATATGAAATGTTCAAGGGACTTACTCAAGAGAAAGAAGACACAGCAACAAACAACAAGTGTTGGAGAGGTTGTGGAGAAAAGGAGACCCTAGTGCCCTGTTGGTGGGACTGCAGACTGGTACAACCACTATGGACAACAACATGGAATTTCCTCAGAAAACTAAAAATGGACCTGCCTTTTGAGCCAGTAATTCCACTGCTGGGATTATATTCTAAGAACCCTGAAACACCAACCCAAAAGAACCTATGCACCCCAATGTTCATAGCAGCACAATTTACAATAGCCAAGTACTGGAAGCAACCTAGATGCCCAACAGTAAACAAATGGATCAAAAAACTATGGTACATTTACACAATGGAATTCTATGCAGCAGAAAGAAAAGAGCTCCTACCCTTTGCAACAGCTTGGATGGAGCTGGAAAGCATTATGCTAAGTGAAATAAGCCAGGCAGTGAAAGACAAACACCATATGATCTCACCTTTAACAGGAACCTAAACAACAAAACAAAGAAACAAGCAAAATATAACCAAAGACACTGAAATAGAGGACAGGCTGACAGTGACCACAGGGGAGAGAAGAGGGGATTTCAGGGGACAATGGGAAGGGTTTACAGGAACAAATTTAAAGGACACATGGACAAAAACTAGGGGGAGGGAAGTGGGGAGGGTTGGGCGGGTGGGCTGGATTGGGAGTAAAAGGGAGAAAAATGTACTTGAACAATGGTTAAAATAAAAAAAAGAAAAAAAAAAAGAAAGAAAAAGACGACCCAAACCATGAATGATAAAACGTAATATCAACTACTGAATTTGAAAAACAAACCACGCAAACAAGAAGAACAAAGACAGAATCATGGATACAGAGAGCACTGTGATGGCTGCCAGACAGGAGGGGCCATGGGCAATGGGTGAAGGGGTGAGGGGATTAAGAAGCACAAACAGGTAGTTACAGCGCAGCCTCGGGGATATAAAGCACAGTACAGGACCTGGAGCAGCCAAAGAACTTACACACATGACTCATGGACACAAAGGTGTGGGGACAGCCTGAGGGGGTGTGGGGTGCTGGGTAGAGGGGGAAAGAGGGAAAAACCAGGACAATTGTAATAGCATAATCAATAAAATAATAATTAAAAAAATAAATAAACCCAATGGTAACGGTCTAAACAGCCCAGACGGGTTCTGGAAGTGAACAGAACACAAAAAGTCATTTTCTAACTAAGTAAGACCTGTCTCTCCAAAGGAACACGAGCCCACCCCACGGTTCATCAGTAATGAGAGTCCCCATCCAGTCCCCTGCGCCAGGCCCCCACCATGAGCCCCCACTGCTCTAACGGGGTGGTCGCTCCTGACTGCACAGAGGTCAGTTCTCTGCAGATTCCTCGGGCCATGCCGCCAGGCACCACCCTGCACAACTCGGCCTGCAGGCACGCAGGCGCCCTGCCCCTTCCGGCTCTCCACAGGTCAGCCCTAAAGCCATGGGGTGGCGGTCAGCGCACAGGCAAGGACAGGACACGCTCTCTGTGGAGACGCAGCTGGGGGCAGGGAGTCAGCATTCACGAGTGACAAGAGCGTCCCCATGGGGGCACTGGGGGCAGAAGCTGCCCGAGGGGGAAGGGTCCACGCAGGGCACAGTGCAAAGTCAGTGGCGGCATGCTGGTCCCCCCGAGGACCGCCACCAGATCCCTCCATCTGGAAGGAGGGGGCCTGGGTCTGCCACCAAAGAGAGAGAGGAGGTACCCACGTGGACAGAGAAGACACGGCAATGGGCCCTGTGGAGCGGAGCTGGAGCCTGGGGGCCTGGTGCGGGCGAGTGCTATGGACATGCACACACGGGTACCAGGCCCCCCCGGTGGCCAGCTTGTGAGCCATCCACACACACACTCCGTCCCCGGGGAGGGCCTGGGAGCCGTGGCCCCCAGTGGCACTGAGCACACCCAGCAGAGTCTGTTGCCTGAATGCTGCCCTCCTGTGAAGGCACCAGGCTCCCGGGGGGACAGTCCAGCCCACACGTGGGGCCTGGAGAGGCAGCAGGACCAAGCGTCCTGCTGTGTGAAAGTACCGGTGAGCAAGAGGGACGCTCTGGAGACACAGCTGCCCAGAGAGAACGTGAGAGCATCCAAGAACGGCACCCAGGGATGAGCGAGGGCCGTCCTGGAGTGGAGACAGGACGTGACAGCTCGGCGCACCGAGTCGTAATGTGAACAGGGGTGACGACCAGGCAGAGCCACAACCGGTGTGGCCTCTCTGCCCAGGAGCTGTGTTAGGGCGTGGGGCAGGGCCGCTCACAGGACAAGAACAGCGCCCAGGAGACAGGCGCCAGGGCCGCGCCTGGCTCTCCACAAATCAAACCACGTTCTTGGTACCAGCTTCCAGCTGTTCTGTGAATGTCAGCTGTCTTTCACATTACAGAATTAAAATAAAGCAAATCAAAATAAAGCAAATAAAAGGCACACCTTCTCCTTCGGGTCCGCGGGTCAGATCCACCTGCAGGCCCGCTGGGCCAGCACCATGGTGTGAACAGGCCACCCCTGTCTGGAGGGTGTGGGGGAACCCGCTTCTTCGCTCATGCAGCTCTCTCTGGGACCTCGGCCCCTCCTCCTGGCTGGCTGGCGGCTGGCAGCTTCCAGGGGCCACCGCATCCCCCGGAAATGGCAGCACAAGCCCCCCTCACACTTGGTACACCTCCCCTTCCCAGTCTCTAGCCCCATCTGTCCCTGGGCTCCTGTCCCCTTTCCACTCTGAAGGGCCGCTGTGATTTCACCGGGCTCACCCGAAAATCCAGCACAGCCCCTGTACCACAGGGTCAGCTGGGCAGCGATACCAATTCCACCCATGAAGTCCCTTTGGTGGGCTGCCCGAGACCACCCCGGGTTCGATGAGTGGAGGACTCCCAGGGCCCCGCACACGGTCACACTCAGAACCTCGATCCCTTCAGCAAGGGGACACGGGGCACACTCAGCCGAGGGAAAGGGCACCAGGCGGGGTCTGGGGGGCACCAGGTACCAGCCTGTCCCAGCGGGGCCCCATGGGACACACCAGCTGGGACAGCACGTGGGAGGTGCCGGTTGCCCGGGAAGCTCCACAGGGTCCGGTGCCGAGGGCATCCATGGGGCTGGTCACTTGGGCACCCCTGCCTGCAGGGACCCCGGCTCCAGACCCCAGAGGGGGAGCAGGTCTCGGCTGAGACCACGTCCTTGGTGCCAACAGTTCAGCGCAGAGAGTCTTCCTATCACTCAGGGAGTGGGGTGGGGGGCACCCTCCCGAGGTCAAGGTTCCCAGAGGCCGGCCGAGGGCCCACCGAGCACACAGGACTATCTGAGGCTGGCGCTTTCCTCTGCGCAGCCACTCAGTGTAACTTACTCATGGGGGCCGCCCCCAGGGGCTGGACCCACCCTCTCAGGACACAGATGACCACCCCCACCCTGGTCATGGCCGCGCAGGTCCCCCCCGCAGACCCGGAGAGCCAGGGCCCTCCCACCTACCATCCTCCGTGCAGCACACGCAGTGCAGGGAGCCCGTGGCAATGGCAATGACCTTCTTCCCCTGCAGCCCCTGCACCTGCCGCGGCCTTCTGACGTGGTCGTCGGATCCGTGGCCCAGCCGGTGGTAGTCGCCCTTGCCCCTGCACACGAGGAAACCCGGGGCTCAGCGGGGCACCCCCTCCTGGCACAGGCCCTGAGCTTCAGGAACCGTCTCTCAGCCCACCCTGGAGGTCACCGACCACCCACCACGGGCAGCGAACATGACCTCGAGTGAACAGCCCGGTCCCGGTGGGGTCACGCAGTCTTGCCTACCAAGTGTACACGGTGCCGGACTTGGTCAGGGCCACAGAGAACTGGGACCCGCACTCCACCTTGACGACTCCGAGGCCCGTGAGGGAGTCGATCTGCAAGGAAGAGGTTCAGTTAGACGGACTCCAGGAAGTGCCTGCCGGTGGCCGCCCCACGAGACCCAACCCCATCCAAAGGGGAAGCATGAAAGCCTTTTCCCTGTCTCATTTTTTAATCCTAATCTGAGGACACGTTCACTGGTTTTAAAGAGGGGACGGGGAGAGAACAATCAATGAGAGAGAGAAGCAGCAATTGGTTGCCTCTTGGTACATGCCCCAACCAGGGATTGAACCCGCAACCTTCTGGTGTACAGGACGATGCTCTAATCCGCTGAGCCACCCAGCCGCAGCCTGTGTCAAATACTCACCACGACCCAACACCCGCCTCCACCCAGCAAGCCAAGGTTCTTGGGAGGAGCAGGTGGCCCAGCCCTGCAGACACATGTGCTCACAGGCGGCCGAGAGCCCAGGCCGCCGCAGACACACGAGTCACAGCGGGAGCTCTGGGACCCTTCCCCCCAGAACTCACTCTCCCCACTCGGTTTCTCTCTGGGGCGTGGCGGACCCTCCTCCAGCCAGCCCTGCACCTGGCTGCCCGCAGACAAGAGCACCAGGGCTCTGCCTGCCTTGCGTTTTCCTGGGCCGATCCCCTCAGAGACAAGCTCGGTCAGGCCAGGGCTGCAGCCCACCTCGGCCCCTCATAGCCGGCACCTGGGGACCTGCCAGGGCAGGGCCCACGACCTGGTCGTCGTCTTTCCTTACTACCTGTGGCCGCTCTCAGACGTCAGTGCCCACGTTTAACTTTTAACTAATGAAAGCCTCACTGTCTTCGTTAGTGTCCTCCCGGCCCCACCCCCGCTGCCAGCACACCGGTCATGGCATCCACCCCCTCACCGTCCCACATCCTGGTCCCCGGAGGCGCAGAGCCTTCATCAAAGCCTCCTCATGGAGAGAAAGCCCACGGCAGTTTTTGCACAAATGTGGAAGCCCAAGTGGCTGCCTCGCCCCAGGCTCGTGCGGAAAGAGAGCAAGAGGGGACCGTGACAAGGGGCAGCCCCACGTCCCTGGGTTCCCAGCAGCGCTTTCTGAGGCCGCCACAGAGGAGGGTGTCTCCTTACAGCCCCAGGCGCAGCGCGGCCCCCTGGCCGGGCCTCCCGCACCCTCTGTGTGAGGCGCTGTGTCCACACCCCTGGGTTGAAGCCACGAGCCGCTCAGCTCCTGAGCCCGCAACGAGGCCAGCACCACCAATGGAGTGAATTTTCTTTTTAGTCTTCACATATTAAAGTGGAAACTGGAGCAGCCACACGTGGCCAGCGGCTGCTGCCCTGGGCAGCCCTGCTCCAGGAAGAGCAGCTGCGCAGCTCGGGCGGGGCTCCTGGGGACGTGCGGGACTCTGGTGGCGGGCGGCCCCGGGCTCTGTTCCACCCACACCAGCCCATAGCCCCAGGGAGAGGCCCCCACGCAGACGGCTCCTCGTGCCCTGGCACCGCTCCCACACCCCCAGACCCACGGCAAATCCCGACACCACGGCAGCCCTGACCATTGAGCACTAAAGGCCGTTCCTCAGTCAGCATGTGACCGGAACACATCAGTGAACGTCACCTCTGCCAACTACCCATTTGCAGGGCAAAGGAGTCCCACAGGTCAGGGAGCAGCCCGGGCAGTCAGCCAGGGTGGGGCAAATCCATCTGACCCTGACCTGTCCCCGACCTGACCCAGGCTGCGGCCTCTCGGCTTCTCTAGGGATGTCCGTGTCTCAGCCAAACACAACAGCTCCAGCACCACGACTGTCCACTGTCCACTGCGCAGACAAGCTGGTGGGTATGAGCAAGTGCTCCCCTTTCTCTCAAAGGTCCACCCTGCAGCCCCAGCCAGGCAGCTCAGCTGGCCAGAGCGTCTGTACCCCCAAAGGTGTGGTTCCATCCCAGTCAGTGCACGTAGGAGACACAACCAATTGACAGTGTTCTCTCTCTCTCTCTCTCTCTCCCCCCCCCTCCCTCCCCCTACCCCCTCCATGCTACATGGAAGCACGGGCTCTGTGGCACCCACTAGATCAGAGAAACTTCCCACGAGAGCATGAGCAGCATTTGGTCCACAGAGCCCTGCCCTTCTCTGTGCGGAGGCCCGTCATGCTGTCTGCACGAGGGTAAAGGCAGGTGGACTGCGGCCGGGAGGCGCGCAGACTGGAAGGGGTGGCACGCCCAGCCCCGGGGGCGCCTGTGAGGGGCCGGGGCTCCGGGTCAGCTTGGCTAGGGGGACCCGGAGGCACTGGGCACCACAGTCGATACCTTCATGGGCACTTTGCAGCCGTCGCTGCCCCCTCTGCCGAGCTTGCCGTAGTCGCCATCGCCCCAGGACCACACGGTGTCGTCGTCCGTGAGGCACAGCGTCTGGGCGTCTCCACTGCCGCAGGCCACGTCCACCACACGGTGGCCCTGCAGGGCCTCCACCTGCAGAGGAAAGCGACGTGGAGGACACCCGCCCGTGGCATGTCGGGGCGGGGGGGGGGCATCCAGGGGAGGGTTTTTGCGTGGGGGGGCGCCCACTGAAGTCCTCACAAAGGCCAGGACGTTTTAACGACCCCGTGGGACAACACGGAAAGCTCCTTCTTCCAGCGGAGCTCGCAGCGTCTCAGCTGCAGCAGGCGGTGCCCCCCCTCCCCCCCACTGCACCGCCCGACCACACGGGCCTTCCAGAGCACATGGCGTCTCCTGAGATGCCGAGTGACACTGACCAGTAGAAATAAAAACACCTTTCAGGCACTATCCTGTTCACACGACCCACGGAACACAGACCAAGACAGTTTCCATTTCCACCAAAAATAAAGCCCACCCGTACATGCTGAGGCTGTGACCCCCCCAGCTTGGAGACAAGGAAAGCTGCATCCCCGGCCCCAGTGCTGCCACCTCACCAGCTTGGGCTTCAGCTGGTCCTCGCTGTCGCTGTGGCCCAGGCGGCCGTACCGCCCCTTGCCCCACGTGTACAGGTCCCCGGCGGCGGTGACGCAGGCGCTGTGGGCGCCACCGGCCGCGATGTCCACCACCTCGATGCCTCGCAGGGACTCGATGACTCGAGGGCGGTCGCAGGGACTGCAAGACAGGTCAGCAGATGTAACGGAGAGTTTAGCTCTCACACGTCCTCGCACATCAGGCTCATGGACGTGTCTGCCGTTCACTTGCTCAAGGCAGACCTCTCAGTCTGCATCCTTCAACTCAGCTTTTTCTGGTTTCTCTATTTTTAGTTTGACTTTTGCTTTTTTGAAATTATTTTTTGTTCTTCAATTAGAGATGGTGTATGGTATTAAACTAGTTTTACGCATACACCCTAAAATATTAGACATTATATAACTGACTGATCATCCTGGTAAGTCCAGTGCCCACCTGGCACGGTGCACAGTTGTCACAGCATCACTGTGTTCCCTGTGTCACATCCACGTCACCGCCCTCTGACCACCGGTCTGTGCCTCTCAACCCCCCACCCCTCCCATCTGGGACTGTGGAAACCTCTGCCTAAGTGCTCCTGTTCTGCTTGCTCATTCATTTTGCTTAGATTCCATTGTTGATAGATATGTATGTATTGCCATTTTATTGTATTTTTATCCTCCTCCTCCCCCTCCTCCCCCTCCCTCCTCCTCGCCTGTCCCTCCTTCTCCTCCTCATCTTCTTCTTCTTCAAGAAGACCCTTTAACATTCTTGTAATACTAGTTTGGTGGTGATGAATTCCTTTAGCTTTTTCCTGTCTGAGAAGCACTTTATCTGCCCTTCCATTCTTTTTTTTTTTCCTTAAAGATTTCATTTATTTATTTTTAGAGAGGGGAAAGGAGGGAGAAAGAGAAGGAGAGAAACATCAGTGTGTGGTTGCCTCTCATATGCCCCCCAGTGGAGGCCTGGCCAGCAGCCCAGGCATGTGCTCTGACTGGGAATCAAACCAGCAACCCTTTAGTTCGCAACCTTCACTCAATCCACCGAGCTGCACCAGCCAGGGTTGCCCTTCCATTCTAAATGCTAGTTTTGCTGGGTAATCTTGGCTGTAGGTCCTTGCTTTCCATCACTCTGAATGTTTCTTGCCAGTCCCTTCTAGCCTGCAAAATTTCTGCTCAGACAGTCTAATGGGAACTGCCAGTTTTTCCCTTGCTGCTTTTAAGGGTCTTTGTCTTTAACCTTTTGCATTATTATGATGTGTCTTAGAGTGGGCCTCTTTGGGTCCACTTTGTTTAGGACTCCCTGAGCTTCCTGGGCTTCCATGTCTATTTCCTTCACCAGGTTACGGGAGTTTCCTGTCATTATTTTTTCACATAGGTTTTCTTTTTTCTTTTTTTTTAAACAAGGTTTTCTTTTGTTAAGACTCCATTTACTTATTTTTAGACAGAGGGAAAGGGAGCGAGAAAGGGGGGAAGAAACATCAATGTGTGATTGCATTTCATGCACTCCCAACTGGGGACCTGGCCCGCAACCCAGGCACGTGCCCTGGCTAGGAATTGAACTTGTAACCCCCTGGTTCACAGGCCAGTGCTCAATCCACTGAGCCACACCAGCCAGGGCTCACATAGGTTTTCAATTCCTTACGCTCTCTCTTCTCCTCCTGGCACCTCCATGATGCAGATGTTGGTACACCTGAAGTTGTCCCAGAGGTTCCTTACACTATCCTCATTTGGGGGGATCATTTCCTCTTTGCTGTTCTGATTAAGTGTTTTCTGCTTCCTTTTCTTCCAAGTCTCTGACTGGATCCTCTGCTTCATCTACTCTGCTGTTGATTCCCTATAATGTATCTTTTCACTGGAACCCTGGGCTGGGGTCTGGCGTGGGGCTGGGACCCCTCACTACTCTGGAGAGACCTCCACAGCTGAGAAATCCCTCTTGATTTTTATCCATCACACGTGGGTGTTGGACAAGCTCATTTTGTGTCTCCGACCCTCCGACCAGTCTCAATGTGGCTTCTTCTTCATGCCCCTAGTTGTTGGACCTCTGTCCTGCTAGGTTTCAAGTGCTTCTGAAGGACAGCTGCTCTGTGGTTCAGCTGCAATTCTGACATGGATGTTGGAGGATGTGAGTGCCGAGTTTACCTGTGCCACCATCTTGACCGGAAGCCAAGTCAATTTCTACATCAATCAGGCAGAAGCATTCAGACCCGAACTCTAATTCTCATCATTTGCCACCTGTCTTTTCGTCTGAGCTGCCCTAAGGCCAGAGCAAGGGGACTTGCAGACCTCGTCAGGAGCTGGATGGCAAACACTCCCTGACGGGCCAAGTCTAGCCAGTGGCCTCTTTCTGAAGGCCAGTGAGCCGAAAATGGGTTTTGCGTTTTTAAAAAGTTGTTTTAAAAAACACTTGAGAAAAAGCATATATAACAGAGATTATGTGGCTGGCCTGAAATATTTACTACTATCTGGCCCCTTTGAGACACAGCTTGCTACGAACCCACACTTCATTTAGGGAGTTGTATCGAATGAACGCCAGCCAGCCTGCAATGTGGCAAGCGTTGATAATGAACTTGTGTTCTTATTAGTGAGTGCTGAAACTCTAATAATTCTAGATATAGGAGATCCTAGCTACAGAATCGCAAATATGCTTCCCCAGTCCGCGGAATGTCTTTTCAATTGCTTCATGGTGTCTTTCAAAGAGCAGAAGTGAAGAATTGTTATTAGGAAGTCCACGTTATCCTGTTTTTTTAAATTGGATTGTGCTTTCTAAGCTCTACCTAAAACCCTTTGTTTGATCTATGGCCACAAGGGTTTGCTCTCATGTTTCCTTCTAGTTTTTAGTTCATTTGTTTGTTTTAAACATTCTACTTATTTATTTTTAGGTGGGGGGAGGGAAGGAGGAAGAGAAGGAAAGAAACAGCAATGTGTGGTTGCCTCTAAAGTGCCCCCTACTGGGGACCTGGCCCACAACCCAGGCATGTGCCCTGACTGGGAATCAAACCAGCAACCCTTTGGTTCTCAGGCCAGCACTCAATCCACTGAGCCACACCAGCCAGGGCTCGTTTTCCATTAATGGCTATGAACTGTTTGAGTTCCTTTTGGTTATGGTACAAGGTAAGCATTTAAGTTCACTGCTTGCTGTGTGGTTATCCAATCATTCAAAACCACATAGTAAGTTGTCTTTGCACTTTAATGATTGTGTGTTGGAAACCGAGAGGGAGAATCCCAGTTCCACTTTCCCGTGGGGGGTGGGGGGGCTGTGAGGGCAAACCAACTTCCTGCTCGGCTCTGTTGCTCCCTTTAATGTTTTTATCTGTGACAACACCCACCCACCCACGGCTATAGTCACCCATTCACGCCCACACCCACGTTAACTGTCGCTTTCCAACGAGGCTTAAAGTCGGGAGGGGCCAGTCTTCCAACTTAGCTCCTGATTTTCAAAGTTGTTTGGACTCCGCTACTGCGTCCCACATCCACATGAATCTTACAATCGCTTGTTGGTTTCTGCAGGAATTTTGAGTGTGAAGGGCTTGAACTGCAGGGCAACTCAGAGAAAATCAACCCGTCGACAAGATTGAGTCTTCCTTCCACCCGTGTGACCTCTGGGCACCACGCAGCACCTCAGATCCCCAGAAAATCACTGATCTTCTACCTGGGGGTCTGTACACTTTGTCTACCTCCTCCCCCATTCCTGGCAACCACCCATCTGCTCACAATGAGTTCAGCTTTTCCAGATTCCACATATTAGTGAGACGCATGCCTGATACTTTGTGATTAGACAAAGAACATCGTGACATTTATCTTGCTAGGTATTTGATATGTTTGTTTTCATAAAAATATTCTTGACGTCTGCCCTGGCCGGTACGGCTCGGCTGGTTGGAGCATCCTCCTGTAGACTGGAAGGTTATGGGTTCGATTCCCCCTTGGGACACATACCCAGGTTGTGGGTTTGATCCCTGGTGAGGGTGCATATGAGAAGGCAGCCAATCGATGTCTCTCTCCCCACCCCCCCGCCACTCCCTTCCTCTCTCCCTCTCAAAGCAATGAAACAAAATGTCCTCAAGAGAGGATAAAAATATATATATATATTCTTGAACTTTGATTTCTACAATACAGTTATGTTACTTAGAAACAGTTTAATCCTTCCAGGCCTTGCTTTTAAGCTTCGTTGGACATTCAGAGCCACGGTGAGTCCGTGGCACATTTTCTGCCCTTCCGCACCAGTGCCCTGTGAGTCACGAGGCCCAGGCGGCAGGCTCTGCCTCCAGGAGCTCTGGGGACTGTTCCTGCAAATCCTTTGGGGGGCTTGCCCCTCGGCCTCAGGAATGCTCCCCACACACACGTGACTGTCAGCATTCACCTCTGCAGACCAGTGCGTGCACTTTAGTGCACTTTACAGCATGCCAGCCAATGTCTTAGAGCTGCTGTTTCACATGTTGTGGCTGGTGCTTTAGTTATTTGAGATACAAAGGCCCCTGTTGCTCCAACTCAGCAAGTAGTTCACATTAATTTTTAAAAATAATGAGCTTGGGCCCTGGCTGGTGTGGCTCAGTGGATTGAGCACAGGCTGCAAACCAAAGGGTCACCGGTTCGATTCCCAGTCAGGGCACATGCCTGGGTTGCAGGCCAGGTCCCTAGTAGCGGGTGCACGAGAGGCAACCACACACTGATGTTTCTCTCCATTTCTTTCTCCTTCCCTTCCCCTGTCTCTAAAAATAAATAAATAAAACCTTTAAAAAAACAGGAAAATAATGAGTTTGGGTGCTTTTTGGTTTCATTTTTAAACTGTCACGTGTACATTACTTCACCCTGACTCCTTCCCCTGCAACCACAGTTTTGGTACCACACATGTGACCAAATTGCCAGTGTGATTCAGTAGACAGCTCGGGATCAGGGATGGAGGCTTGGGAGAGGAAGACGAAAAGAAGCTCGTCACACTTAGTACCTAGAAATCGAAACCGCAGCCTGGACTCGCCCCTGCCAGGGTGTCGAGCAGACAAGACCACACCTACTGTCCCACGAACTTATGTCTGCCCCAGAGTCCTCACCGTATAAGCAGGTTACCATCAGTGTTGCTCTGAGAAGCAGGCGCCAACACCCCACGCAAGCACACACACACACTAGAGAAGGAACACGCAGTGCCGAGAGAATCCCACTCGCACGCCTTACCTGCGGTTGCCGTGCCCCAGCTTCCCGTCCTCCGCCTCGCCCCAGGAGTACACCTCGCCCTCCGACGACAGGGCCAGGCAGTGCTTCCCCCCGGAGTTCACCGCCACCTTCTTGATGAGCACGTGCTGGATGGACTCGAGCAGTGTCGGCGTGGACACCGACTCCGTCCCTCCCACGCCCAGGCGGCCGCCGGCGCCATACCCAGTGGCGTACAGCTGAGGGGAGAAACAGCGACAGAGGCGTCAGATTGAGTCCAAAGAGTGGCTGGAACCCAACTGAGGCACTAGACGTTTCTACCAGAGAAGTGATGTTGAAAACGAAAAATCACAGGAATGTTAAGACTTTATTTGGGCTTTCTCAGAGCGCTAACAATGAGAAAAAAATGTTATGACTATTAGAAATACCAAATTTGCAAGTGTATTTTGCAAATAAGGTCTTTTTCCCGTAAGCATTTCTATTTTTGTGTAGAATGCGAACTATAATACCAGGAAAAAACAAAAAAAGACTGAGTTATCTATCACATGCAAATCCGTGATAATAGCACCCAGAGAACACCCATAGAAAAATGATAAATAATATTTCAGAGAGGCAGCATATAAATCACAGAACAGAATACACTATTTTTCTTTCACTCTAAGTGGCTAATTGTTTTGGGACACAAAATATCTCTATCACTAATTCTTAAAAAATCAAACTGCCATTTCCAGATGCAAGCCAAACATCCCTCCTGCAACAATTAAATGCTGCTGCATATCGTTCCAGATGCCTTGCTGTGCAGAAAGGAAACAAGGAGAAAACGGGAAGTGGAACCAAGAACACAGGTAGATGTAAGAGCTGTGGCCACCTGCTGCCCCAGGAATGCAGGTCTGCAGATTCCAGCACAGTGGGGAGGGGGGGGGGGTTATTCGGAGATTCCGTAGAAAGCAGGGGCTCCGGGGGGCTCAGAGGGCCGGAGCAGTGAAGCGCAGACCCCCCTGGGGCCCCAGTCAGGACTCGGAGGTGCAGGCAGAGTCGTACAGAGAACACAGGGTGGGGGGAGGGGAGAGAAGTGTTGGAAAAACATTGAGTCTAGTCTACGGCTGTACCACCCTGGATGCACCCAATCTCGTCTGAAGACGTCACGTCTAGGAATTTACCAGAGTGGTCCAAAGACCACTTCTCAGGGCCAGGAAGCCCACCCCCACCCCTTACTGCCTGGCAAACACAGAAAACGGGCAGCGTAAATTTAAAAAGCTGACGTGTAAACACATCACAGTGAAACTGTAGATCACTAAAGAGAGATTGTAACAGCAGTCACAGAAGAAGATGTATTATCTTCATCTGGATAAAAACTATTGTGAGTGCTGACATTCCACTGGCAACAACGAAGGCCAAAACTCAAAATAAAACTCCTAACAGGCCAACCAAAAATAACAATCAACAGCAAACTTTCTGCTCTGGAAACGGGGCTGGCAGGTTACGGCCTGTGGGCCAGACCAGGCCCCCCACCCGCTCCTGGAACGGCGTCTCATGGGAGCTCGGCTGCGCGGGCTCACGCACTGTGGCCCGCCGGCAACTTCCACAGTGGCGACAGGGACCCACGAGCCGCGCAGCCGAAAACACTGCTGTGCCCCGGGCAGAAAAGGTTTGCAGCCCTTATGCTAGGAAAGGATGAGATAAAGACACTTTCAAAGAAACAAACAAGAACAATCAGGATTCACCAACAAAATACCCCATGGGAGGAAATTGACAGTCTATGCTTAAAGCAGAAGAAAAACGGTCAGACCCCCGAGGCGAGAAAAGGTGGTGAAACAGAGACGTGCGCAACACTCGGGTGAGCCCAGAGGAACTGCGGTCTGTGTGAAAAAACAACCCAGCCTCTCACCAGAGGCTTAGGGTCGTGCCAAACCCCAGCACAGCAAGGGGTCAGTGTCGGTGTTACTTGGGTGGAGGACAGAAACACTAATTAACTTTAGATTCTAAATACTCGGATGCATGCTAAAGTAACCGTGAAACAACTAAAAGAATTCTCCAGAAAACAGAAAAAAGAGGGTATACTCTAGCCCTTTTGATGAGGCCTGAACACCCCTGATTCCCTTGGTGGTGGCCTCGGAGGTGGATGCTTAGGGTCCCTGCTTGTGGCTCCACCCATGTGGGCGGGACCTACTGTGTGGCTTCCAATGGAGGGAAAGGGCAACAGGTCCCCCAAGACTGTGACCTCCGTCTAGCTGTCACTCCCTCTTGCCCCCTCCTCCCCGCTCAGTGTGACAGAGCCAGCTGCCCTGCTGTGAGAGGGGCAAGGACAGCGCCCAGGGACCCCTCCTCCTACAGCCTCCCGGCCGCTCTGGGAGCAGGCCCAGCTGAGCCAACGCCCACGCCCTGACCCAGGGAAGAGGGAGACAGTCACCCCGACTCACCGCCACGTTAATCCACTGAAGGAGAAAACCTCCAGAAGAGCATTTTTAATGCAGAAAGAGTGTTTGGCAAAAGTCAACCTCCACTCATGAAGACGGACAGACCAGAACTCCCTTAATCGGACAGAAGCTGTCTTCGCAGACCCCACGGGGCACGTGGGAGGTGCCCTCACCTCGAGGCCTGGACCCAGCCAGGGCATGCCGATGCGGGCACCCCTCCACCGGCTTCCCTCCACAGCCCCACCCCCAGCACTGCGAGCCCCCTCCCCCACAGAGACGGGGGAACCAGAAAGGAAGGAACAAGATTCACGGGCACATCACGGCTCTGCATAAAGAAGGTACAGAAAACCTCGAAACACACGAGAAAGAAAGGGGCAGGATAAAGCAACTAGACGTGGGGTCAATGCACACACACCAGCTGTTTCTGCACAGCACCGGAAACATTTTAAAGGACAGCATCACGATAGCGAAGAAGAAAAGGAGTGCATCAGACAAATTACTGTATTGGAAACAGCTCTAACCTACTTGTATGTACGCTGTGTTCCAGGGGAAAAGACCGGGAAGCTCAGAACACATGAAAGCTCACGGGGGACTCTCGTGGGCTCACTGCTGCCCGCACGCTGAGGCCGCCAACCCCGGCAGAGGGTCTCAGGAGGGACCCTCCCACGCACCGCGGGTCACGCATGCCCTGTACTGCAGCCACCGCACCTCTCGGGGCCGGCGTCCACGGCACAGAAAACGCCCCCTCACCTTCCCATCAGCTGTGACCGCGAACAGAGTCTGTTCTCCGCCGATTAGCTGCACGGGTCGAAGGGTGGCCAGGGCTTCACACGGAGTGGGCACCTTAACCTTGGCCCCTTCGATGCCTCCGAGCTGGCCCCTGTGATTGTGTCCCCAGCCGTAAATGGTGCCGCTGCCGCCGGCCGACAGGGTCCAGTCGTCTGGTCGCCTGGAACGGACAGGGAGAGAACCGCTGGCGTGGGCGAGGCCCGCAGGGCAATGGGCAGTCTCGCGCACAGTGGGTCTCGCGCGCAGCGGGTCTCACATCCGAGGCACCGACCTGTTCATCCACTGCACCAGCTGCTCGTCCTGCTCCCTCCTGAAGACGTCGTGGCTCTCGTGCAGCACGTCCATGCTCTCGCTGTCGGCCATCAGCTCGCGGACTTTCTTCGCCACCTACACGACATCACGGGGGACCGTGAGTACAACAGCCGTGTCCGTACTACAGTCAGGAGACACGGGGAGCCTCACACGAGAACACGCGGGAACGCCAACACCACCGTGGGTTCACGGCTACTGAGCAAAACCAACGACTGTATCAAGTCTGAGATGTGAGAAACATCTATCCGTTTATCTTGATTTACAAAAACCTCCACTGACAACCACAATGTCAGTTTATGAACTTTCACTGACGTGCTTTTTTGTCTTTCCAACACTCCTGGTCTGGGCACCAGAAACGCTGCCGTGTCTGGTAACGTCGGCACCGCTCTCCCCTCTAGGTGCACGCAAAGCCAGCGTGTTTGCGTTCCACGCGCGACTCCGAGAGGACGCGCTGCACGTACCTCGTCGAGGAACAGCCGGGGCAGCGGCGCCCTCTTGTCCAGGGCCACGGCCACGCGGGAGGCCGTGCAGTACCTGCGGAACCACGCCCACTTGTGCGTCTCGGCACAGCAGGGAAGCGTGTCCAGCTCCAGGTCACAAGCCAGCGCCACCAGCACCTGCAGCCGACACGGGGACGCTCAGAACAGCAGCCAGCGCCCCCCGTCACCAACACCGCGTGCCACGGAGGCCCACCCTCACGGGGTCCATGGGGCCTCCTTCAGGAGCTCCTCCCTCCGGGCCTCCTGCCACGTGCCCAGGGAGTGTGTTCCCATCCCTGCCCGACACTCAGGACCTCAGAGCTGACGGCCACCGCGGCCCTCCCGCCGCAGCAGGCGTGTGGCGGAGCACACACGCTAACCCCCAAAGTAGAAGGGCTCAGGCTGCAGTCACTTCTGGAGCATTTTCAGGTCATACCCCATCAGCGTCTGCCCCTGTGCTCAGGAGGCCCAACAGGGGACGCGCCCCATGGGACAGCTCGCGGGCTCTGCCACACGTTACACCGAGGCCAGGTTACCTTGAAGAACGGGCTGTGGAGCAGCTGCTTGCCGCCCCTCACGATGGGGTCCTCGTACTCAAACTGCCGCTCCAGGGCTTCCGGGAGGCCTTTCACCAGAGCGGCCAGGGCGCTGCCTGTAAGACTCTAAGCAAACAGCCCGCTTACAGCCTCGCCCGCACACCCACAACCCAGGGACAGGGAGGGATGGGCACCTAAGAGTCACGTGTTTTATCAAACTGGTACCATTTGCCCTAAAACACGAGCATTGATATTTTCAAATAGGAAAGAAAAAACCTAAAAGGAAGTGACAAACGCTAAATAAAAGGGGAGTTCAACATTCACCAAAGACTCTGGTGTGGCTCAGTGGATTGAGAATGGGCTATGAACCAAAAGGTCATCGGTTCGATCCCCAGTCAGGGCACATGCGTGGGTTGCGGGCCAGGTCCCGGGTAGGGGGCGTGCAAGAGGCAACCACACATGGATGTTGCTCTCCCTCTCTTTTTCCTTCCCTTCCCTGCTGTCTAAAAAAATTTTTTTTAATTCACCAAGGGATCCTCGATTTCATTCAGTACAGCAGCTCCCACGGAGCCCGTCCTTCCCCGGCCCACACACCCATCTCCCAGTACGGTTAGGGTCGGGCATCCCTCCGACACGACCACCTGGCCCAGCAAATCGAAGACTCGCTGTGAAGTCCAGCAACCCAGTCATCCAGACGCCGCTGCTTGTAAAACCAAGGCCCTGACAAAGGCCGACTTACTCTCATGTGGGAGTTCCCCGTTTAAGTGACTAAACCAACGTCTTATTCCCAGAGGGCCAAGCATCTGGGGACCGGGCAGTCCTGCTCCATACCAAAGCTCTCGCCTCGCCGTCACTGTCCCCCAGCAGCCGGTGGATGTTGATGGATTGTCCGAATTCAGTCGTCAGCAGCTTCCGCAGCCTCTGCAGGGCCCACATTCTGTGACTGGCGGCTGCAGGGAGCGGACAGAACGCGTCAGGAGCTCGGCCGCGGCCGCTTTCCCATGGAGTGCGACAGGCGTGGCGGCCATTTACCTAGGGCGCTCAGCTGCGCGCACGCCGCTAGCGACGCGGCCAGGCGCGGGACGATGCTTCTGTTGGAGGCCAGATTGAGCCGGAAGTCGAGCAGACACGTCACCAAGTCCATGGACGGGCAGGAGAGCACACAGCGGTCGGAAAGGAGGTCTTTAGGGCCTGAAGAGTGAACACCACACAGGTCCCCCTGTCAGACAAGCCGGGGGCACAGGGACCCTCACGCCCTCTGACTGACGGGGAGCAGGCTTCGTCCACCGAAGGCCGTGGTTAGAGGGCTGCCCACGGATGGACCCACCACCATCCACGTCGCATAGCTGATCTTTACTCTGACATTCTGTCTGAAAACCAATGACGGAAGAGCCACACCAGCAATAGCTGCTCTCCCGCTGGCGAGGATGGGGTGCCACCAGGGGGCAGCTGGGGGTCCTCCAAGGTTCAGACCCGGCGCAGTGGGGCCCGGGCACAGCAGACACCCCCGCACAGCAGGAGAAGGCAGACCCCAGGCACTGGGTGACACGGTGGGCGCCGGAAGCCCCCCTTACCTGCCGCCGGCATGATGGGGTAGACGGTGAAGCGCCAGCCCCACCCGTTCACGGACCCGTCGCTGATGAACTTCCACTTCAGCTCGTCTCCCGGGATCCGCAGCTCGCTGGACCAGTCGGACCACTCTCGGCCTGGGTGGGGGGCACACCCCAGCGTGAGGCCCAGCCCACCCTGGGAGCCGCACAGGCTGCCTTATGGACAAGGCAGAGCCCTGCGCGCGCTGCCTGAAGAACGCGGTGTGTTCCGACTCAAGGTCCCCCAGCTCGGCGTTCCCACCATTCCAGGGAGTCTCGCTTTCACACGTAAAGCGACCCTTCCGCCACACAGTACCGAGTCCTGGGCCCACTGAGGCAGGTGGGTGTGATGCTGACGGGAATGCACACATTCAGCTACCGTGTGGTGTGAGAGGCCTGCCCAGCCCACACCCGGGTCAGGGCCACAGGGGACTGGGGGGGGGGGGGGGGGTGTGACAGGATGGCTGCTGCCCAGGGAACGGGAGAAAGAGCCCCAGCTCCCCCACAGAAGTCGCCAGAGGGCCGCCTCCCGCCAGCTCTCTGTCTGGGAGGGCCCTCTGTGGCACTGTGGGGTGGCCTGGTGGGGATCCCCGCCGAAAGCAGAGGTGACAGGCACAGCACTGACACTACCAAAGACCAGTCGGCTTTTGTCATGCTGCCAGGAAAACATCCGTGCTCGTCCCTGGCTACTCTACTTTGCCCGAAGGTTTAAACCGGGGTTTAGCTAGAGAGCATCGTGTAAGATATAGGAAAGCTCTGCTGGGACTTGGCCAGGCCCGTCACGCACACTCAGGCTGTGGCTGCTCTCGCTGGAAGGGCAGCGGGGATAGGTGATGGCAGGAAAAGGCTGCGGACCCCGGTTCGAGAGGGAGGGCGGAGAGCTCCCAAGAGGCACACAGACACCCCTACACGGACGGAGAGGCCAGTGAAAGGGCACCAAGTGAGCTGCCCAAACAGAGGGGTCTGGTGCCCGTCTACTGAGCACGTCCACTCCAGCGCTCTGTACACACGTGCCAGGCACCCACTCCGTGTGCAGTGCCTGACCGCACCCTATCCCTAACCCTAACCCTAACCGCACTCAGTTAAGAAACCCATCCCTTTAAGAAGCGTGTAGCCCGTCCACCGATACCTGGCAGGGCCCACCTCTCTCACTGTCCTTATGGCACCACCTCTCACTGTCTGGGGGCAGCTGGGCCTCCCAGGTGAACGGAGTCCCCAGCCCCAACCACTCTCTGGCCTGTCACCCAGGAATCCCGCCCACCCTGGGTGACACGCACAGCCACTCGGATAATTAAACTCACTGAAAGCACTGGGAAAAGACAGGTAACACCTACCATCGTCCCAGGCTAAACAGCTCACTGCCCCTCCCCAAGCCTCCATGACCAGAAGCGGTGCCGTGCTATTAGCGACCTTACATTAGAGCAGGCCTGCCCCCTGACCTGCCTCCCCACCTGAGCGCACGGAGACGATCCTGTTGACGCCGTCCATGACGGTGAGCGGGTCGTGGCGCCTCTCCGTGGAGCACTGCCGGTCAAACTCCACCCGGAGTCCTTCTGCGCCTAGAAGGCAGGGGAGCACAAAGCAGAGTGACCACTCCCGCCCGACCCGGCGCAGGACAGGCCACCAGCCACCACGCACCACACGGAAACCGTGAAGCCAGAGCCTCGGCGTCTAACAGCACAGGAAAAGCATGAAGTCGGGCAGGACGGGCCTCGAGACAGAGCCTGGGACGGACTGCCCTGCCCCCACAGGAGCCTGGGCCTGCGAGGGGGCCGCCAGAGGGCGAGAGAGCCCGGTCAGCTCGCTCTGAGATGTCACCTCTGGGTCGGTTTTCGGGCTACCACCCAGTCACCAGACCAAGCTTTATTATCCCGTCCCGCATTTAGAACCACATCCGTCGAGCACCTAGCATTAGATCGAGTCTTCTGTGGGCCAAATCAGCTCACAGAGTTCACGAGGGGGAAGGACCTGGGGATGGTGGTGAAAGGGGGGTGGCGAACCTTCTCCCAAAACAATGCAACATTGTAAAAAATGAGGCTTCCAGGTCTCGGCAAATCAGTTAAAGGCAAACTAGAAACTGAAAAGTGTGTATTCATGAACTAACTGCTAGACTGAGCTGTGGTATTCCCGACGGGGGGCGGGGGGGGGGGCTGCTCCGCCCTGACCTAGGGTGGGGCTCTGCTGGTGTGGGTGGGGCGCACCTCTGGGGAGTGGCTGATTCAGGGCTGGGGCAGTCAGCACTTGGGGAGGATGGGGAGGGCAGACCAAGGACCGGGGGAAAAGCCAGCATTGCTGCAGGCCTGGCCCAAGGCCACGGAGTGTCTGTGTGAGTGTCAGACCCGAGAATGACCCCAGAAATGTAACAGGGAGGCCCTGGGCGTCAGGGAGCACAGAAGGGCTGAGTCGGGTGCTGCGGGGGCCTGGCCGAGCTGGGGCGCCTGGGAACAGGGAAGGGCCGGGCATGCGCATGTGAGGAAACCACAGGAACACCGAGTTCCGCGGCTCCCCTGCTCCCACCCACACGCAGGCCCATCAGCAGAAGGGGAGACCGATGGGCTTGGGCACTCCGCTGGGCAGACATGGAACTAGCGGTGGAAGGCAGGCTGGGACACGGGAGCAGAGCGCAGTGCCGTGTGGGAGCCAGGGTTTAGGGAATGATGCCAGGCTTGTTACAAACCTAGCACAAAACCACCTATCAGTCACAGCATAAATCGTCTTAAAACATCAGACTTCAGATGACACGGTATGTTATCTAAAATGTCCAGTGTCCAATTAAAAGCTGTGACCGACAAGCGCATGAGAAGTATGAGCCACACTCTCGAAGAAATCCAGTCCATGAACGGCACCTCACTCTGGCCCGCCAGGTGCCGGGCCAGCAGACAGGAGCTGCAAAGGAGCCATCCATGTGTGCAAGAAGAAAAGGAGAAAACGTGGTAACAAACAAAAATGTGAGAAGGGACTGATATATACAGAACCTCAATAAAGAGAAAGGAACTATGAAAAAGTACTGAAATAACATTTTTGGGATGGAAAGTACAGTGACCAAAAGGAAAGATACACCAGCTGGACAAACAGCAGATCGGAAGGGGCAGGAAAAGGACCCATGAACACAAAGACTATAAAGTTGCTGACACTCTATCGGAAGAACATGAGAAAAAAAGACTGAAAAACAAATACAGTCTCAGACCCCCAGGAGACAGCATGAAGCATGTAAGCATATGCACTGCACGCTAGAGCAGGGGTGCAGACCATCCGACAGACAAGCCCAGGCTGAGACGGCTGCACGGGTGAAGTCCACCACCCACTCAGAGAACAGCACTGACCCCACCTACCCAGACGCCTTCCGAGGACAGAGGTGGGGGAGCACTCTGCAATTCAACCTCTAAGGCCAGAGTGGGCCCAGTGGCCAAGCCAGACAAGGGCAACACAGGGAAGGAGAGCCACAGAAACAACTCACGACAAGAAAAAAAAAAAAAAAAAAAGGCAGGAAAGCTACAAACCAAACCATTCATGAAAAGAGAGGCAAAAATCCTACATAAAATGCTAGCGCTGCTTTCCATCTGCTCAGGGTCCTGGGACCGACCGCCCATGGACACACTGGTAAACCAGCCCGAGGGCGAGGGGCAATGTCTCTCCATGAGGTGTGCAAGCAAGAAAGGCAGGGGGCGAATGGAGGAGCACCACGTGGCAATGCCCACGGGCCAGCGGCCTGGGTGCTGAGCTGCCGACATCATCACAGAGGGGGGACCAGCAGAGCCTGAAGCTTCCAGATGCCGGACCACAGCCAGCAGTCTTGCTGAAGGGCCCGACTCCCTGGGCCTCCGAATGCAGCAGACGAGCGGCCAGACGGGCCTGGGGGACCCACGGGCTGCAGTGCGGGCAGAGGGCGCACTTCCAGGCCCAGGAAGCCCAGCAGGTCAAAGGCCCACGTTCCCCATCAGGTGAATCAGTGAGGAAAGGCAAAAAGTTAATAGAGAAACTTAACAGGTAGAAATCATCAATTAAAACAGACTTAAGAGAATACACATTTGGGGGATGGAAACTGCCCAGAAATGCTGGTCAAGGAGGGCTCTAAGTTGGGGCTCTGTCACTCTGGTGGGGGGGGGGCACAGGGCTTCCGGGACGGGCACCAGGCTAGTTATGGACCTGAGTGCTGGCCCTGGGCACCCGTCTGGTGGTCATTAAGAGACGTTCATGATGCCTGGTTTTCTGCCATGGTTTCTTTGGAAAAGAGACGAGCCTTTCTGAGAAGAGCGGGGAGAAGTGACTCTAATGCGACTCTGCTCTGTGCACTGGTGATGGCCGCTCCTCGGACGCGGCTGCAGCCCCTGCACCCCAACCACCCGCAGTACCTGGGATCTTCACGGTGCCGCTGGAGGACGTGTCGTCCGTGTAGGGGTGGCTGCTCTCCACCACCACGGGCTGGGAGGACAGGCGGCCGCTCTGCGAGTCGGTGGCGACGTCCTCCAGCTCGGTGACGCACAGCTCCAGCAGCATGTCTGCCACCTGTGGGGAAAAGGGCGATGCAGGGGGGGGGGGGGGGGGCGTGCTTGGGTGCCGCCTCTGCTCTCCCAGCTTCCAGATCCTTCTTCGGGGGCCGGGTGGCAGAGCAGAGCACTCGGGGGCGGAGGTGGGGGGTTGAGAAATCTAGTTCCCATCAGGGCCCAGTTTCCTCAGGTATGAAATCACAATGGCCCAGGGCTTGCATGGGGGCGGTGATGCTCATGGGTGGCCCAGGTGCCGGGAGCGGGACACAGACCACTGGGCACGTGCCAACTGAAGGAACAAAACACCTATGATTGCAACAGTATCTGTTCACCCCAGACGAGAGGAGCTGGCTTCGGGAACAGACATATTGAGGGGAGGAGCAGAAAGGTGATCAAAATGGCCAAGACCCTAAAGGCACGGGGAGATGGTGGTGGCGGTTGGGGGGGGGGGGGGGGGGGGGGGTCCAGAGTGCAGGACACAAGAGGAGCCCTCTAGCCATGCAGCCAAATAGCACCAGAGTTATGACCCCAGAGCCAGCGGGGGCTCCTGACCCTGGGACAGGAAGGACTAGCCACAGCTGCTCCACAATCCACATGCCCAGATTCCGCCCAAATGTTTTAGTGTCTCGCATTGTTTAAATAGTCAGTACTGGTGATTATAAACTCCTTGGTTACTACGTTTAAAAACAAGCAAGAAGATGTCATTACAGCAATAATGCATCTACCTACACGCAGTTTTTTAACTTGGAAAGAAATAAAACTATTCTCTGTTCTATTCTTTTCAAAAACAAATGTTTCCTTATACTAAGATGACCCACAGGGGAGCTCAGGGAGCAGCAGAAGGATTAACCCTGCTGACATCTAAGCACTATCGCTGCAAACTTCAGTGTATGTGTCTCTCTCTCTCTCGTTTTTAAGAGTCCCCACTATTAGGGCCGGGAAGGACCCAGGAGCAGCATCCTGCCACTGGCCAGGGTGGTTTGAAGCCAACCCTACCTCTGTTCCCCACTCCCCTTGAACCTGGCGTGTGTCACGGAGACGTGGACACCAGTGTCATGCCACTGCTGCTGCAAAGCCCGCCAGGGCCCTCTGGGCTGCAGGACTTTTCTCTGTGCTGCCCAGCAGCCTCACAGGAGGGTGACAGTGGGGTCACAGGCACAGCTTTGCCCCCAGGGCACTCCGGGCCCCACCCCCTTTCTCCCACCCACGCACCCACTGCCTGAGTAGCCCTTAGGAACGACCTCTGAAGACACCCGCTGTCCCATCTGTACCCAGAGGGGACACCTGCGCTGGGAAGCGGGTGCAGCAGGCATGTGGGTGACACTGCAGGGCCCGCTGCCTTCCCCAAGTGTTCTCGCCCGAGTCCTTCCTGCTCACGATAACCTCGTGCGAAACCAGTGTTTCACTTGCGCCTACTCCCCTTCATTAACCTCCCAGAACGATGCCAAGTGACTCGCCTCGGAAAACTAGAAAGCAGGGGACTGTAGCGCTAGTTCTTCCTGAATAAGCAACAAGAAACAACAAGTCCCTGAAGGATCTGCGACACCACCAGCTGTGTCCTCCAGGCTGAGCCACGGTCCTCAGCTATTTTATGGTGCAGGGGCAGCGACATGGCGCCCGGAGGAGTGGACAATGCCACATGAGACCCCCTGGCAGGGGGAAGCCTGCTGTTGGACAAGTCCCTACAGAAGCCCAGGGTCCTCAGGGCTGACCGATCCTGTTTCTAGAACATACTCAGGTAACACCGACTTCATACCCCAGACCAGCCATACATGGTCTTGAATTCAAATTCAAGTTCAATTTAAAGAAAGGGAGCTTCCAGTTCCTCAGGTGCGCCCGCCACGTTTCCAGTGCTCAGTGACCATGTGTAGGTAGTGGCCGCCACACTAGAGGCTCAGCACAGGACATTTCCATGGCGGGAAGTCCTCCCAGACCCAGCGCCACCAAATACTGGAGCAGTCAAAACACTGTGGTACATCAGAGCACAAAGAGTTACATTAATGGAACAGAAAAGCCTGTGAAGGAACCCAAATACACACGGAATTAAGAATATGACAAAAATTTGTTTTCGAATTCCTGGAAAAAGATGAACGATTCAATTGTTGATGCTGGGGCAACACGTTTGCTATCTAGGAAAAAATAAAGCTGGATCCATCCTTGATGGATCCCTTCCATCAAGACAAATCTCAGCTGGCTCAAAAAGGCAGATATAATAAGTAAAATCACAAAAATGATTAGAAAAAGTGGATGTCAGCCCTGGCTGGCGTAGCTCAGTGGATTGAGCATGGGCTGCAAACCAAAGTGTCGCAGGTTCGATTCCCAGTCAGGGCACATGCCTGGGTTGCAGGCCATGACCCCCAGCAACCGCACATTGATGTTTCTCTCTCTCTCTTTCTCTCTCCTTCCCTTCCCTCTCTAAAAATAAATAAATAAAATCTTAAAAAAAAGAAAAAAAAAGAAAAAGTGGATGTCTTTAAACCCCTTTGCGGTGGCAAGCATACTTTCAGCATAACGCAAAATCCAGGAGCCGCAAACAAAAACTGGCAGACCCGACATCGTGTCTGCCACAATTAGAAATGTCTAAATAGCTAACCACGTCCAAGTGATGTCAAAGGCGAGCTGGGGGCAACCCTGTGGCATGTTTGACAGAGAAGGGACTTGTTTTACCCAGAATCCTCCTTGACTGCTGTCTACTAGAATGAAATCAAGCACCAGATAAGAGGGAACATGATGTCAACAGCAGCTTTGCCCGCGGAGAGAAGGGACCACACCGCCCGCCTGGGGCTCACCTGGGGGTAGGCAGTGCCCATGCCGGACAGCACGGCCGAGAGCACCTCCCTGCCCTTGTCCCCGGCCCGGCCGCACACGGACAGCTTCAGCAGGTCCACCAGCACGCGGGTGTCATCCGAGACCAGCAGACTCGTGAACTCGTCCAAGGACTGAGGTTCTGGGCCTGAGGCTTTATTTTGGCTTTCAACATCCTAAAGAGTCCAACAGTGAAACAAGGAATACTTATGTTACGAGACAGCCACCAGCTTACCCAGAAACTCAAAGGGTGGGTGACCACTACAGATAAATAAGGGACCTTGTATGTGACATTGAAGACCGTGAAATACCATATTAAGAAATACCCTAAAATCTCTGCCTCCATGTACTGTTTCTAAGACCAATTAACTTTACAAATTAATAACAGCATTTGTCCGAAGGGATGCTTAAACTATAAAGAAAGGACAATTCACACTATGACCAAGTGCATCTCACAGCTGTTCCCTGCACGGCAGGCTGGTAATGAGGTCATGCATGCGAAGTCTATCCCAGCCTGTAAGATAGGCTGGGGCGTTTTCTATCAACTATACTTGTACACGGTATTTTTGTATATTTTGTCTAGATCCTCCTCGTAACTCTTGCCTAGAATCTTACTTGAAGTGACTCATTGGCATGCAAAAATAAAGCAAGAGTCTTCATTTATGTCTGTGGATCTTGGAAGAAATAGTATCTGCCCAAAAAGACTCCTCATTGTCAACTGAGCCCAAAGTCACAAGCAGAGCCCAGAGATCATTGCTGATGGAGACCTCTCCCACACATGCTACCTTTCAGGGAAGAGCCACAGACACAGCTGCCAGCGCCCTGCCCCCCCTCTCCCCCAATGCACTGAGACCTGCCCCATCAATTGGTGCTGCACCAATAGACCCTCATTTGCATGCATCTCTGCCAACCAATCAGATCACCTCATAATGACCCATCAGAAGGTGTGTTTTAGAGCAATCAGGACAGTGCCAGGTGGACCAATGAAACTATATGAATTTGGATTACTCATTTGCATAAAATGGACCAATCAGGGGCAAGGGCAGGCTCATTCTCTATAGAAATGGGCCTTCCCTTTGTCTCAGGTTTGGAGACTGCATTTCCTGTTTAAACTTCCTGAATAAAGTTTATCCTTTCACTGTACTCTAGATGGGGGTGAGGGGGCGGTTCTGTTGGCATTAGATTGGCGGCAGTGACCTCGTGTTGACACCCCCCTCTCCCCTTCAGCGGAGGAAGGGAGGCACGTGCTTGCCTGGGGAGGCATCAAGGCCCCAGTGCACCCACCCCCTGAGGGTGTCTCGCCAGGCAGCTGCCCCCAGCCCTGCTGCCCAGCACACGGGAGCCTCCAGGAGGATATTAGTGTACTGATGTGTTACTATGACATGGGCACCCACACATTTATTCCCCCACTCTATCCGCTAAGAGAGGCTGTGAACGAAAGACCCCAATAACAACGAGCACACGGAGGCCCAAATCTGAGCTTCCAAATACTGTTCTCCACTAAAAAGAACCAAGACTTCGTGCAGAAACATCTGGTCTCTGTGCTGGAGCGGGAAGCAACTTGCTGAGCCCAGAGTTTGGTGTTGCGGCAGGAAGCCAGGAAACACTCAGAGTGATGGGCACCACGTAGGAGGACAGATGCTACCAACTACTTACAGAGGAATTAACCCCAATTCTTCTCTCACTCTTCTTGGGGGGGGGGGGGGACAGAAAAGGAAGGAACGCTGTCCAGCTCCTTCAGTGAGGCCAGCGTTATCCTGGTACCCAAACCAGGCAAACACATCACAAAACACAAACAAACACACACAAAAACTACAGATCGGCACTCCTTATGAGGCAGGTGAAAAAATCTCAACAAAACAGCAAACCCGCCCAGCGACATACAAAAGGGATACACGCCCCAAGTACAGAAAGGGGGATGGCCTGGCCAAACCCTGGGGCGCCGAAATGGCACTGAAGCATTGGTTTGTCCCGGCCACAGTCTTCACTCCCTGGAGAGGACACTCGGAGGGAGAGGCCAATGCTCACGAGCCCCGGGAGCCACCTCAAGGGCCGCGACATCGTCTCCAAAGCTTACGATCCAGCCTATCGGAAGGAGCCGGGGCTCTGGGGAGAAACGGCTGATCCCCGGCAGGGACGTGACAGTGAAAGGGGAGTCTGGAACGCACTGTGGCACCACACGTAAGGAGGGGTCCACACAATCACGGGGACACGTCAGAAAGACAAAGGAATCAGCCGAGCGGGGCTCCTAGTGGCTAAGTCTGGGACGATTTGGTTGCCAAATGATGACAGTCATGTATTAAATAGGATCCCACGATTCTGCACCCAGACAGACAGACAGACAGACAGACACAACGAGGAGGGAAAGCTCTCCCTTACAGGAGACGGACAATTATAGTCCTGAGGACACAATGGATTTGGAAGCACCACCCTGTGACAATGACCCCAGCGACAATGCGTTCAGCTGCGCTCATCAGTGGCTCCTGCAAACCCGCGGGCGAGACGCCATGAGGAAGCAGGTGCTCTCGTGGGCTCGCAGTGTCTCCCGGGTGTACCTTCCCACGGCAGGCTTTTATGTCAATAAAAAGCTTCTCCAGCAGAAAAGCCTGGCCCACACTCTGCGGCGAGTGGCAAGAGTGGACAGCACCAGTGAGGCAGCAAGGCAGCAGTGCGCAGACCCCGAAGGGGTGCACAGAAAAGCCGTTCCAGTGTGAATACCAGAGACACACACCAGGGCGGGACGGGGCAGGGTGCGGGCCTAGACCTAGAAAGGTTACAGTCGGGAAGAAGGGCACAGCCTGCATGGGTGGGAGGGTTAAGCGCCCTGACCGGAGGGACACCCACTGCCATGCTGAGGGGGAGGGTTGTGCCTGCGGCTCTGCCACCCACGGAGCAGGCCTGCTGGCAGCTGGGGACACAGGGGACAGTGACGCCAGTAGATGCCTCGCCCTATTCTATGTGCTACTCCTGCCGCCCTCGTGCATGTGTGAGGTTATTGCAAGAGAAAATATTTGAGAAGCCCCTTGACCTCTTTGGTTTTCGTCATGGTTTCGGCAATGATGCTGGCAGCTCCTGGGTCATCGGTCACCGGGATGAAGGGCCGGGAAGAAGCTGAGGAAGCAGACGGGGTCACTGCGGAGGGGGTGACAGCGTCCTCGGAGGAGAGAATCTAGTTTAAAAAATACACAGGAAGAGCAAAAACTCAGCAGCGCGGCACAGTTCCCACACGCCTCCCGAAAGCCTTACCTGACCACCTCCCCGCCCCCACCATCTGGAATGTTCCCAGGTTTGCAGCAGTGACCAGGTGCTTGTGCCACCGACGCCCCCGGCCCAGCAGAGTCCGGGCAGCCCCTCGAAGTCAGGCGCCTTTGCGTTCCCAGGGAAACCCGGGACTATTCACAACAGGTCCCATGAGGAAGACTAACATGACCTCACATCTCTTCAAGCTGGATTTTCCCCAAAATGAGTTACAAACACTTTTGGTTTTATGAGCTACAGGTTTGCAAGAATTGCAAAGGACTGTGGACTTGCATGTAGCAACTTTTTAAAAAAAGATTTTATGTACTTATTTTTAGACACAGGAGAAGAGAAGGAGAAAGAGAGAGAAAGAAATATCAGTGTGTGGTTGCCTTTCTCTCGCCCTCTGCTGGGGGCCTGGCCCACAACCCAGGTATGTGCCCTGACTGGGAATCGAACTGGTGACCCTTTGGTTTGCAGGCCGGTGCTCAATCCACTGATCACACCAGTCAGGGCATGCAACTTTTTAAAAGAATAAATCTAGTTCTGTTTACATGCTAAAAAGTCTTTTTAAATAAAATATTTTCTTTTCTTTTATCCTCACCGAAGAATATACTCACTGATTCTAAAGAGAAGGGATGAGAGATTGAGAGAGAGAGAGAGAAAAAGGTGGACGTGAGAGAGAGGCTTCAATCGATCAGATGCCTCCTGTACACACCCGCACAGGGGACCGAACCCACAACCCAGGCATGGACCCTGACTGGGAATCGAACCTGCAACCTTTCAATTTCTGGGACAATGCTCCAACCAAGTGAGCCACACTGGCTAGGGTATAGAATATTTTCTAATTCAAGCCCCAAACCACAGCAGCAGGCAGGAAAACACTCTGGATTAAGTGACAGAATGACGAGCCTTCCCTGGCCCTTCCCCTTTCTGCTCTCACACTGCCCGTCTTTATTTTTACCTCCCCTCGCTTTTCTTGCCACGGACTGGGACTCAGCCTCTCTTCCACGTCAGCGGCCAGCACACACTCGTCTCCGTTCATGGGACTGGCCATGGCCGACACGTCGGAAGCGGGTGCCGAGGACGAGAACGAGGGACACTCCACTGGGGCGATCATGCCGGCCGGCATCAGGGCCCCCACCACGGCGTCTCTGTCGGGAGAGAAAGCGGGACCTGGGGCAGCTGCCCTGCCCAGCGGAGGGCAGCAGGCCGGATACCGGCCAGGTACTACCCGAGGGACTCCATTGTTTGCACAGGATATATGCATAAAAGTTTTGGAAAAACACGGAACATCTGAATGCCCATGGTCAGAACAAGAGAAACTCTGCCCATCACAGAAGTGACAGCAGAGCGAGTCTCTAGATTTTCCTGCACAATGTTCCTGGGCTGTTAGAGCCAGAGGGTCATTTGGTGTCTGAACCGCATCCTAGGGGCGCCTCACAGGAGGTGGCGAGCACCCCCGTCCTCTTGTGTGGTCTGTGGCCTGTGACTGCCATTCCTGGGAGTGCTCACGCCTGCTCATCAGGCCCATGACCACGACCCACTGAGAGTCGGTAACTCCTGAGGCCTTAGCGTTTGAATGAAGGGGATTTCAAACAGCCTAAACACCACCGAGTACCAGTGTCAATGAATTCTTCCTCTGCCCCCAGAGATTCATGCCTAATGTACAAATCTACCTTAACTGGATTTTCTGATTCAAATTTCAAGCATCAAAGTGCATGTCACCTAAAACTCACATTATTTAAAGCCAATAAAACCACACTGTCTGAGACACGTCATTCATCAAACAAAGGACAAACCCCCCAGCTCACGTGACTGCAGGATCTCTGACGCCGGCAGGCAGCCTACCTGGCATACATGATCTGCAGCGCGGTCAGGATGTGGGACAGGGCCTGCTGCTTGGCCAGGTTGCCGTCCAGGGACAGGAGGATCTTGGCAAGGGAAGGACGATTTGGCTTGGCATTGCTTGCACCGCTGATCTTGTTACTGGCAGCAGAGGAGTCGGCGTCGGAAGGCACGCCTGCAGAGGGAATGAGAGTTTGGGTCCGGTTTTCAAGGTCATGGTTGGTTCATTTCTGTGATTTAAATCTTTCAGTTTAGTTCCAAAACACAATGCAGTCTGCATTTTGGTATTTCACAGGTGAGGTGGTAGGTTCATCAGTGACTTCTCAGAATACAAAGAATGCATTCATTTTATCTTATTTACACTTCTATAACTTCTATGAAGTTATTTTCAGCAGAGATTCACTGTCACTGCAAAACAATGTAGGTACTTTGGCAAAATTCATTCATAACAATCTATGTCACATGTACAAACTACAAAGATGTTACAATAACTACCTATGTGTACTTACCATTGAAGTGTAAGACTATGAATCTATAACAACGGCAAAAAGACAAGATGCTCCCAGTAGCCCCGGCTGGTGTGGCTCAGAGAATTGAGTGTGGGCTTGCAAACCCAAAGGGTTGCTGGTTCAATTCCCAGTCAGGGCACGTGCCTGCGTTGTGGTGCCAGGTCCCCAGTAGCGGGGTGTGTGAGAGGCAACCACACATTGATGTTTCTCCCCCTCTCTTTTTCCCTCTTTTCCCCTCTCTCTAAAAATAAAATGAATAAAATCTTTTCTAAAAAACAAAACAAAACAAAACCCAGATGATCCCAGTAAAGTCTTCCTGGGCACAGGTCTCAGCTCACTGCCGAGGGGGTGGGGGATGGCAGCGTCTTGAACACAGGAGGCGGAGCTCTGAGTCAGCAAGGCCCCCGTGGCTGCAGTTCACAGGACAGGACCTGAGAGGAGAGGGTTGCCCAGGAACACCCTGAGAATGTAAAGTGCCCCATGTACCCCAGCTGAGGTTGCAGCAGAAGCTGACGGGTGCCTCTGAGCAGGGAGCTGCCCGCAGCCATCAAATGAGCTGCACGAAAGACAGGCAGGCCCAGCACGTCGGCTGGGAAGACAGTGAGGGCCCAGCCCAGCGCCTGCTCCACAGGTCACGTGACGAGATCTCGTCACTCACAGGGCACCGGGCGGGCGCTCTAAACTTGCTACCATGCTGCCGCACCGCACGGAAGGAGTCAGAACATACAAACAGGAGTTACCTAAATAGGAAGCACCTAAGGGGTCCCTCGCGGTCTGGAACAGGACGGGCTCGTGGACGGCAGGCGTTGCCACGTCGACCGTCGTCCACGCCACACTGTGCGAGGACCCGCAAGCCACCCGAGTGATCTTCTGGCCCTCCAAGCCCTGCACCAGCGTGGGCTTCCTGTTCACGGTGGTCGTGCCATTGCCCTGCTGGCCGTGGTCATTGTCCCCCCAGGCGTATACCTGTTGGGGAGAGAGCCAGAATTTTTCTGCACTTCAGAACACTCTGTTTCAACTCTAAAAATCTTGCCAATGACTATAAATGATCATTGACTTAATAACCTCTATTGCTTAGAGGAAGCGAGAGGGGGTCTCCTCTTCATAAATGCAGTAACTTACTTTTTCCTATCCTATTTTGTTTTTAATCCTCACCCGATTAAATCAATATTTAATGATTTGAGAGAGAAGAGAAAGTGAGGGGGAGGGAGAGAGAGAGAGAGAAACATCCATGTAAGGAACACTGATTGGTTGCCTCTCACATGCGCCCGGACTAGGGATCGAACCCACAGTCTAGGTTTGTGCCCCAACTGGGGATCAAACCCACTACCTTTTGGGGTACAAGACAATGCTCCAACCAACTGGGCTACCCGACCAGAGATATTTTTCCCTTTATTTGCAAGGAAAAATGATCACAAACAATATGCTCAGTTTTCAAGTACAGCAGTAGTCCCCCTTACACACTTTTCTGCTTTCCACAGTCTCAGTTACCCTTGGCCAACTGCGGTCCAGAGCCACTCGAGGCAACTCAGGCTGCAAGGAGGGGCCCCACCCCGGACAGGACATTGGTGCATCGCAGGGCCACTCATGGGCTCAGACGGGGACAATTCTGACATGTCAATGAACCTAACATGCCCATCTCTGGGATGTGGGAGCACCCGGTCAGACATGGGGAGCACTGCACACAGACAGCGGCCCTGGCCAGAAACTGATTTTCTCCCTCATTGATGTTATATCAAAATCACACTTACTGCAACGTTATCCAAGGACCCACTGCACATACAGGGCTCAGCACGACCCATGGTCTCCGATGTCCAGGGGGTGTTAGAGCACACCCTCCACAAATAACGGGAGACTCACGCAATTCCCTTCTTGGCTTTACAGAATCAGAAGCTATAACTGACTTTTCATTCATTTTGATTAAAAACCAGTGTGCTGCCCTGGCTGGTGCGGCTCAGTGGATTGAGTGTGGGCTGTGAACCAAAGGGTCCCCTGTTCGATTCCCAGTCAGGGCACATGCCTGGGTTGCAGGCCAGGTCCCCAGTAGGGGGTGCATGAGAGGCAACCACACATTGACGTTTCTATTTCTCTCTTTCTTCTTTCCTTCCCCTCTCTCTAAAAATAAATAAATAAAACCTTTGGGGAAAAAAAAACCCAGTGTGCTAATTTGTTGTCACACATGAATCTTAACAATGTCACGCCCATGAGCCTACCATGGCAGAAGGGACTGTCAAAGCAGAAGGGACCCGGAAAACACCTGAGGAGGACCACTCTTTCGAGGATGAAGCACGTCCATTTCCCCACTGGCTATTCATCGATAAAGTAAAATATGGCTCCTGCCTTAGCAGCAGGAGGGCCCTCAGTGGCAATCTCTTCACACTTCCCTGGGGACTTCAGAGTCGGAAAGCCCGCTCTGTTACAACACGCATTGGTAGGGGACACTTTCCTGGTGTCCCCACTGTTGACATGGGGCAGATGCATGCAGGAACCAAACAGACTCGGCCCAGCTCCTGGTCTGTCAATCTCAAGACACACCCCACCCCACTGGGAGTTACCCCTTTGACAAAAGGACCCGTCCCGACCTCGGCTTACCTGCCCTGCGTCCGTGACCGCCAAGCAGTGCAGGGCCCCAACGGCCACGTGCACGATCTTCTTCCCCCTGAGCCCTTCCACCACCTGTGGCTTCCGCACATGCACATCGGAGCCGTGGCCCAGCCGGAAGTAGTCCCCTTTGCCCCTGCGGGGAGTGGACAGTGTGTGTCAGGGTGTGGTGGCAGCCTGGCGCTGTGCCACAGGCAGACGCCCTCTACCAGGGCACTCGAGCCAGCTCCATGCCAATGCCGCCCACCGTGCCCAAGTTCTCTGACATGACGCTGGAAATCCATGCACTGCTCTTCTCCAACAAGATCCCGTGTGTGTTTCCCAGCATTAAAGTTACCAATGCAAGTTTTCGTGTACAGAAATCAAAAACATGGCAGACAACCTCAAATGCCTCTGACAGGTCCTGTCTCACAGGTGTCCTTCTTTCTAAGCTGCCCCCGGGGCATGACACTCCCGATAAGCCCCTCACGCTGTCCCTGTCTGTGGGGTGCCGCACTCCTGAACTCTTTCGGGAAAAAATAAATTGAAACTCTTTCTTCAACCCATGTGATCCCCTGGATTCTAAGAAAGCTGAGGCCACCTCACACACACCTTGCCCCACCAGGAGAGACACGCTGGACTAAAACCGGCTCGGTGTTGATTTGCAAACAACTCAGTTACAGTGGGAATCTCCTCCTTTAACACTGTCAGTGATCCTGAGTTGAAATAGATATGGGACAAGGGTGCCAGCCTCCCCCCAGGGTGGGAGCGGGAGAGGGCGCACAGCTGCATAGCAGGCGCGTGGGGGCAATGGGCAGGGCACATACCATGTCCACACCACGCCCGACTTGGTGAGCGCCAGGGAGAACTGGGCGCCACACTCGATCTGGCACACACCCTGCCCGTTCAGCCTCTCGATGTTTTGGGGCACGTTGCAGCCCTCGCTTCCTCCCCGGCCCAGCTTTCCAAAGTCGCCGTCGCCCCAGGAGAAGACCAGGCCTAGGTTTAAGGAAGAGAGGCTTCAATCCAGAGTCTGCCCATGTACCCCCACCGGGCGGGGCGCGCAGGGGCGGGGCGCGCAGGGGCGGGGCAGGCACACCTTCATCGGTCAGGGCCAGGGTCTGCGCGTCTCTGCTACCGCAGGCCACCTGGATCACTCGGTGCCTGAGCAGCACCTTCACCTGCTCGACCGCAAATGGGAGAACAGTCAAGCCAGGCACTGAGCCCATCTGAAAGCCCATCCATCACACACCCATCTGCACGGACTTTCTCAGACTAGAAGCTTAGGTTCTCTGGAAATCTACCGATGGTAAGCGTTCCTTAGGCTACAGACATGAGCGTACTCACCATCTTGGGCTTCAGCTGCGTCGTGTTATCGCCGTGACCCAGGCGGCCGTACTCGCCCAGGCCCCAGGTGTAGAGCTCCCCGCTGGACGTGAGCGCAGCGCTGTGCGAGCTCCCACAGGCGATGTCCCGGATGCGCTTGCTTTTCAGCGCCTCAATCAACCGCGGCTTGTCGCAGTTCCTACAGCAAGTAAGGACAACACTCCCTGTGATCGACTGGCTTTGTTTTTAAGGGGGAAAAAAGCAACATCTACAGGTCCACTTAAATACAGGCACACCTCCACACAGAACGTGTAAGGCAAAGCCACACTCTGGGTCATGTTCCAAATACATTTTAGGTTCGCTTCTCATCAGTCACCGTCCCCCCACCATTTACTTTTCTGAGACAGAACGATCAATAGGCACTGGCCATGACCACCGGTACCAGCCTGGATTAGCAAGCGACGGGGGGGCGCATGCTTACAGCCTGCTGAAGTGTCCCAGCTTGCCATCATCGCCTTCCCCCCAGGAGAACACCTTCCCGTCGACGGTGAGCGCCGTGGCGTGCCGGCCACCTGCAACGAGCACACGGGGGCAGCCGTCAGAGGCGGGTACATGGGGATCACGTGTAGCTGCCTATTCTGGCTGGTGTACAGGAGGCACTCAAAGAACACGTGTTACATAAGTGAGTGAAAAACGGGACCGACGTTTCAGGGAGACGGATACATAACCTAAGCGAGCTTTTACTAAACTACAACTACAAGGGTGAAATCCTAGAAAGAATTTCACTTGTAAAGCAGCAGCAAAATCATGTCCTTTATTAACGGGACTGCTGCTAGGTGAAATCCGTCAAGATCGACTTTCAGAAGGACACTCAGGAGGAAGGACGCCTGTTATCAGGCAAACCCTCAGGTGCAAGGGCAATCGAGCCTGTGAGGATTGTCCCCCAGCCGGGACCCATGTAGGCCAAACGCAACCGCGTGTAAGTGGAGTACCTCGCTCTTCCCAGACACGTCAGCCCAGGCTTTCCCCAGCAAGAACCCATCTCCAGCCCCCCCACCCCCTGCAGGAGGGTCCCCAGCGTCCCTGCCAGCTCCTGGGCCCCCAGGCCTCCCCCACACGTCACGCCGGGTTCCTTACCACAGGACCCAGGTAAGAGAACAACAAGGTGCTCAGCTAGAAACCACACTTCCCAGACCCCTCAGCCCAGAGAGGATGGAGACAGAGACGAGAGACAAGTGCGGCTTGTAGAAAAGAGCTTCAGGTGTGGGGGGCTGTCAGTGAGGGTGGACTGGGGGGTCCGCTCCACCTGGGCATAGAGCTGCCATACAGGCCCCAGACCCACCCTCAGGGGTTCACAGGGAAAGCAAGCGCACACCTTGCTGGGGACCCCGCCCACCAGGAGGCTGAGCCCCTCAGCCCAGGCACACGCCAGGCTTTGTATCTGTATCAGTTCCCGTCTGCAGGGACCTCTCAGGGTGCTGTGACGGGTCTGCTAAGTGGAAGGCCTGTGATCTTTGAAAGGATTGTTCTCATCACTGGGGTGCACACGCACGCTGGGAACCTAAAGGCAGCTCCAGGCTCCTTCCCGGACAGAGCGTACACCTCCAGGCACAACCCGGGGAGGTTTCAAAGGCGCTGGCTGTGACACTGAGCCCAGGGCTCCCAGACTGAAAGCCGCCCCCGGGGGCCATCACTGGCAGAGGGGCCCCGGTCCCTGGCGGAGCACGGGTGGCAGCCCCGAGCCGGTACCTGAGTGCACGGCCACCTTCTTGACCATGTAGTTGCTCAGCGCCGTGATCTGGCGTGGGATGGGCACGGTCCCGCTGGACATGCCCAGCCCCAGCCGGCCATTGGTGGCCTCTCCACAGGCGTACACCTTCCCCTCCAGGGTCACTGCAGGAAGCAGAGCAGGGACAGGTCTCACTTCTCACGCACAACAACTGTTTCTCAGCACTAAGCACAACTCTCAGAAATGTTAACGTTGGAGCAACCGTACCTGCAAACAAGCTTTTAGAGCCGCCGGCCACCTGAACCACGTTCAAAGCAGACAGCGTCTCGGAGAACGAGGGCACCTTTATCTGGAACAGGATGTTCCGTGACAGCAGAGGGAGAAACAGCAGTGGGAGAAAAAAAGACGTTTCCTTTACACTTTTAAAATTACAAGTAGTCTTACTAGATGACACAAGGAATTACTGTTAATTTGCATGATGACATTAACCAGAGGTTACTTTCTCTTAGCGATACACACTGAAGTGTTTTAAGGATGAGATGAGGTGCTGAGGTTTACTCTACAATGAACAGGGGCAGGGTGTGTAGAAAATAAAATCGAAGCTGTGACCATCTGCTGGTGACTGCTGAACGCTAGGACTAGGACATGGGGATGCTGGGACAAGGACCTGGTCTCCCTACATGGTACGTTTAAACACGTCTGTAACTACAGGTGAAAGATGAACGCATGTACTGTAAAGATTCAAACAAACATCTGAGAAAGTACACTGTATCTCAGGTCATGTCCTGCTTATTCTTACTGACTCTGGCATCTCTAGAAAGTTTAAATTTCCCGTTCCGATGCATATGAGTTTATTTAAAATTCTCAGAGCCCTCAGGGACCCCTTCCCACTCCCACGGCAGGAACCGTCTTAACAGTCGCTGCGAGGGTGGCAGAGGTTTGCACCACAGCCCCTAGGGGGCGCTACACCTCTCCTTCCTGGGCATGTGCCAGCATGGGCGTGTCCTCGGAACCCCCCAGCTGCCCCTACCACCATGACCAGCTCTCAAGGATTACTGCCCCTGCCCACCTCTGAGTGGGTCAAGGGACGTGCAAATAAAGATATAAATGCATCGTGCTTGAAAGAACAGGCTAAAATAAGTATGTTCTAATGTTCCTGCTCAGCATCCCCACAAAACAGGTGATGAGAAACCCTGCGACAATCAAGTCACAGAGGAACTGCCCCCGGCACTGGGAATGGCAGGCACTGGTTCGTGACGCCCCGGGGGAGAGACCCTGAGAAACAGAAGGGACACCGGATCCCTAGCCCGTTCAGATGCACCCTCTGTGGCAGCGAGTCCCTGAATCACATCGCGCTCACCTCTGCACGTTTACTTGCTGTTACGTTTGTGGTGAGCAAACTGTGCACGTTTTGAAGGCAAGATCAACACAGTTACAGACTATAATTATCTTCTATGTGCTCATCAAATCTTTTCAAAACTGGATCTTCTCGTTTATAACACAGTAATAATGCAACTAGACCTAAAGCGCACTATCTGCCCAAAACGGAGGCTTTCCCGAAACGAACTCTGGCAGAGCCTGTGCATCCACGGCAGGACTACTCTGGAGAGCGGATCTGAAAACCGTCGTAGGGGAGGCTGGCCCTTCGGCGGGCCTCCAGGACGAGGGCAGCGCGGCCGCGGGGACGTACCTTGGAGCCCTTCAGGCCGCCCAGCTGGTCCTTGTCGTTCAGCCCCCACACGAACACCTTCGTCCTGATGGTGGCTGCCGACTCCAGCCCCGCCGCCTTCTTCCTGACGAGGCTGCCGAGGGAAGGGACACGGACAGAGCCCGTCAGCGTTCAGACATGTTTAAAACCAAAGGAAAGCGACCACACATGCGCCCAGTTTGCCAATCACCACGAGAACTCTTCTGCATCGTTTTAGCACAGTAAAGCCCACAGCAAACCCCACAGCAAACACGGGCATTAATGTTCCGCAGGCTCCGCCTGCTGCCTTTTAACACTGAAGTGTCATTTCCCCCTGTTGTCTGGGTGGCGACCTTTCTGTGACACACCATGTTCGACCCAGCGGCTGTGTGCAGGCTCAGAGCGGCCCCTGCCCGTCACCTTGACCCCCCCCCCACACACACACATACAAAGGTGTGACTGCACAGAACGCTGGCTAAGTGGCCCAGGAGTCACCGCTGGGGCTGGCACTGTGTCCGGTCATCTCTCCCCACCCCCAGAAGAAATAATGTAGCACATGTCGCAATGTGACCTCTGAGGCACTCTAACGCAAAACACCACTTTCTTCCATTTCACTGTCCCCAGGCTCAGGCCCTGCCTCCCTGCCCCACCGATCAGAGGCTCCTCCCACCGCCTGCTCTGTCCGTCCCTCCCCCTGCCTGCCCACAGTGGGCTGCAGGCCTCATCAACAGAGCACTCCTGGTCCGGAACTTGGGGGACCATGAAGTGCGTGGGACAGGGCTGCATTTCCCAGGTGGATGGTCTGATGCCAGGTGCTGACCACGTGCTTCTTCCGCGTGTTGTTCCTGGCTTTTGCTTGCTTTGTTCTACTTTGGTAAGCCAGGATGGAAGCCCAGGGCTTAAGCAGGTTCTAGATGTGTAAGGTTTCTTTAATATTGACTTTTAAAAATATATAGGAAAACTCTTTCATCGGCTACAGGGCACTGGAGAGTGAGCCCATGCACACTGCAATTACCTAAAACATCTCAGAACACGTTTTTAGCTGAAAACACGCACAGGACGCCAGGAGTGCTACTCCGGACATACAGTGACTGGTGCCACCTGCACATCGACCAGCTGGAATGGGGCCGTGGGTACAACTCAGGTAGGAGCTGCCCCACGGAAGATGGCCTGGACCACCCACTAGCCCTCCAGTTATCAGCGAATGGATGATACCCCACAGAAAAGGAATTACATTCAAATATCTAGAAGTTCTTTTGTTACTGTAGTCTGTTAGATCAAAATGTCATCAGTGAGTTTTTGGTTACTTCACATCCACAGGTCACGTACTGATCACATTTGCCCAGTTCATTGAAATAGCTATTGAGGAAGAAAGCACTAATCTATAATCCTTTCCCTTATGAAAACTCTATGATTTACTTAAGTAAACTGGCGTTTTCCTTAATTCATGTACGTAGCTACAATTGGTTTGAAGTGTACCGGACAGTGTTACACCGATTCTAGGTATGGTGGTGTCACACACACTTCCCTTTCCAACAGCTGTGCAAAGGTTTCGGAATAAAACAAGACAGAACCCAGACCCACGATCACAGGGCCCTTGAGAAATCCCTCGAGCACAACCACAGCTCTCGCCATTCGTGACACAGAGCCACTTTCCTGGCAGAAGACACACAGCTGAGGCCGCATGCAGGAGAGCAGCGGCGGGTGGCAGGCCGGGCCCGCAGCGCCCCTCAGCAGCGCATCTGCGACGTGCAGCGCATCTGCGACGTGCAGCGACAGACTCTGCTTGCCTTCTGACCCAGCAATTTCATTTTCAGCAACTTAACTGGGAAAAGACAACTTACCCGAGGAGGGTGAGGGTCGCTGTTCGCTGCTGGGGGACAAGCGGGGCTCGGACAGCCCTTCCTCCCCGTCAATCCCGCATCCACACCGGAGCACGGGAGCCAACGCAGGCAAACCCGGCAGCCCAGCCGGCCTTCCCTGTCCTCAGTGCAGGCTGCTCCTCGGCCAGACACACCCGTCCCGCCCGCTCCGCTCTGGTAACCGGCCTTTCCCGGGGTCTGCCTCTGGAGCGACTTCTCCATGTTCCAACACATTGAGGCTCCTGGGCAGCCTCAGAGCACCGAGCGCTCCCCCTTCCTGCCCGCCGGTCGCTGCAAGGCCACTTGGTTGTGTGTGAGCCTCTCTGATCCCACTTTGTGCGCTCCCCACGCCCCCCAGCACCCACAGACAGAAAACAGGGCCAGGCCACGGCAGGCGCCCCACAGACATGGTGAGCGCATGCCCGTACCAGTCACCAACTCGGGGGAGGACACAGGAGTGCACTGGGGGAGGAGACCCTGGGAGACCCTGCGCCCGATGACGCTTCACAGCCCACACCAGGGTGCAGGAGGCCACGGCAGCAACAGCGTGAGTGTGTGTGATGCCACTGGGCTGCACGCTTCCACACAGTCCGCCTGGGAAACTCTGCCACGTGTGTTTTATCACAGCACATGTCCTGAATTCAAAAGTGAGCCATAAAACACTTAGCAAAGAAGGCTCTGAAACGTACCCACACCACACCACGTCCACAGGAAAACACAATTAGGAACAGATGAAGAAAAAACAAGGATACATGTACTGAAGTATTAGGTGTGATATTTCAAGTAGAATAATTAAACACATCCAGTTCCCGTTTTTAATGGGATTTTTCTAAACACAACGTGTTCCCTACACTCCACATGTCCCTGAAATTAATCGAATGATCATTCGTGCCAGCCCATCCACACGTGTCTACCGTTCCCACGGGTGTCTGTCTCCTCTGCCTGGGAGACACCCGATTCAGTACTGGCATGTGGAAGTGCCAGTTTGGAAATCAGCAGCAGCAGCAGAACCCAGCACCTCTCACCTCCCATTGCTGCCTTTCTCGTCCTCTTCCTCCTCGTTGTCGGACGCCAGGAACGGCACTGCGGCCAGGTCCTCCTCCTCCGGGCGGATGCGCCCCAGCAGGACGAGCCCGTGGATCTTGCAGTCGATGCCGGAGCTCCTGCACTGCTTTATGGCGATTTCGATGTACCTGTGGTACTGGACACAGAGACAGTGAGCTGCAGACTGCTGAGGAGGGCGGGACGCTACACACGTGGAGCACGTGCAACGTCAGAGCTCCCGGACGTCTGTCCCGGGGACGTCGAGCCAGCAAGGAAGTGTCCAGCCGTGGGAGCAGGGTTGGCACCCCAGGGTGCAGGACTCACGCGGGTTTCCTCACAATAATGAAACACTCTGAAGCCTCACTGTGCGACTGTGAACCTGTCTGTCTCAAAGCTTTCTCGAACCAAGATGTATTAAGGAAGAAGATCAAGGTCAGGAAGTTCACAGAGCCTCCATAGTTTTTAAAGCGTAACAAAAATATGTGAGTATCTATAAATCAGAGTGAACAGTATGAAGAGCCCTGTGACTCCATCACGTAGCCGAACAGCCATGAAGGCAGGACCGATCGTGCTCAGGTGTGGGTTATCCTCAGGGAGTTCAGGCAGCGGGCTGCTCAGAAACCGTGGCAAGCAGCACTGAACTAGGGGCATGCAGACGATACCTCCACGCTGCGGCCACCGCAGCCGAAACAGGGTCCCCTCATACCACCCAACACGCCGCCAGCGATCGGACTGCCTCATCAGCATCTCTGCGTCGCTGGTTTTTTCAAACTGGGGTCCCGAGGAGTGACAACCTGTCTGTGATGCCTTTGCCACCGCGGGTGGAAGCTGGCTCCACCCCCGCCCCCTATGCCGTGTTGGCATTACGGCGCTGCCCCCTCGGCCCCCGGACTTCCCGCGAGCAGACCCACACAGCGGGACGCACACGCTGCAGCGCCTTCTCCTCGGCACCTGCTCAGACCGCAGGTCTCTCTGCGATGTCACAGGAGGCAGAGCTCGACCAAACCATCGGGATGCGTAACACAGACTGAGAAATGAGAAATTCCACGGGAGGGAAAGACCCAGTCTCCTTCTCTCCTTGGCAAGGGAGAGGCCAGAGGATTGAGAGTTCAGTGAAGTGGGAAGCGCAGGTATCGTGTGAATCACGCTTCCCACGACGGACCGCAAGTGGGCAGGAATGCGGAGTCTGGGAAACCGCAACACGGACGGGAAACACGGGACATCAGTGATGGCGAGGCGTGCTCACGGCGATGCAGCCACATTGCTTAGTCCTTATGAGACAGGAATGCTCAAGCACATGCTACTGAAATAAGGGCATTTTGGGGACCTGCTTCTGAAGCGTCCAGAAGGGAAAAAACCAGGGGAGGGGACAGATGGAGGGAGATGGTGAAACGTGATTTGCAAACATGTTGATAACTGTTGAAGCTGGCGTTAGGTTCATGGAGAATGCAGCATACCTTCCCTTCCTGGTTGTGGTAGAAAACCCCCATACAAGCCTTTTTTATAGGGAAGGTAATGCTACAATGTCCGGTAGCTTCACAGAATGGTAATATTCTGGGTTGTTTATTTTTTTCAGTCCTCCCCTGAGGGTATGTTTTTATTGAGCTGAGAGAGAGAGGAAGGCAGGGGCCGGGGGGAAAGACAGAGAAAGAGAGAGGAATGAACGCTAATGTGAGACAGACACATCGATTGCTTGCCTCCTGTACGTGCCCCAACCAGGGATTGAACCCACAACCTTGTGGTGTATGGGATAACAAGCCAACCAACTGAGCCCCCTGGCCAGGGCTATTCTGGTTCTCGAGTGGCTCGGAGAGATGAAGAGTAGGTTACGAGTTTTCTGATTATTCAAGATGCTTCCTACATCTCGTACACGTGATATACACTATTCTATACTCAGCAAATATTCTATAATAAGTTGCTGTCTGAAAGTTGACTGGATTAAAGTTAATGCATCACTTAAGAATAATAATCTCTATCATTGATTTAACTAACTCTGTAGCTGTTGATTTGCTTAAAATACCAAAATATTCAGGACTATAATTAATACATTAGACAAGTAGTATTTAGTTACCTAGTGTTAATAAAATAAAATGAACTAAAATTCAGTATCCTTTTCCAGACAAACTCAGTAGTATCTTTCATTTTAACAGTTTGCCAATACACTCATCTATTAACACCACTGGCATTAACTAATCCGACAGACAGTACGTCAGGACACGATTCAACGACATTCAGGAATGACTGGTTGCCCCCAATTCTATTTGCTGAAGACTAAAAGAAAATAAACAAAAACAACAAGCCTCCAGGTAACAGAAGGCTGGACCATCAACTCTGGGGCCTCGGGAAAGGAGCTGGCGCATCCCAGCAACTCCAGACGCAAGTTACCAACCCTTCACCCTTGAACAATCAACCTACCACTGTGGATCAGCTTCCTTTATGTTAACACACCTTGTCTGCCTGTATCTGCACAGACCAAAAGTAAAAATAATAATGAATGGTAGCCCTGGCTGGTGTGGCTCAGTGGATGGAGTGCCAGCCTACAGTCACTGGTTCGATTCCCAGTCAGGGCACATGCCTGGGTTGTGGACCAGGTCCCCAGTAGGGGGCATGCGATAGGCAACCACACATGGATGTTTCTCTCCCTCTCTTTCTCCCTCCCTTCCCCTCTCTCTAAAAGTACATTTTTTAAAAATCTTAAAAATAAATAATCTTTAAAAAATAATGATTGCTGAACTTCGTTTACTCATTTAAAAATAAACTCACTGAATATCAGATAAATAAAAGTCAATTCTTTGAAATCTTTATCCAGTATCATTTCACCAAGTACTGTCCTCACGAGACAATGATATTGACAGTACAGAAAACCATCATAATTTGTATTACTTTAAATGTATTTATCACCACGATGCTGACACCATGTGGAAAGATGTGAGAGGCGGTCTCGCCGCTCTGTGACACAGGGCACTGTTTAAAAGGACCTTCATCGAGCGTCTCAGACAGCGGTTTCAAGAGAGACCACACACTTGGACGTGTTTGGAAAACCCCCTTCTCACCCATCAAAACCAATACAGCTCAGCGCCTCACAATGAGCCCAGCACTGGCGGCCAGGAGGTGTGCAAACAAAACGGCAGCTGCGATGTGGCGTGTGGTCCCAGAAAACCGTCGCGCACAGACAGACACGGTCAAGGACAACGCTGCCCTGGGTGCACAGAGCAGCCCGCCTGCCTCCTCGCAACTCAGCCGGACACCCTGCGGCCGCTTCTTACCAGAGGGAGGGTGTAAGGTGTCTGCTTCCCTTTCCAGCTGATCTCACAAACAGTGGTTCACATGCCTAAGTTTAAAGTGAATACAGTGCAAAGCGTGGGGTGGGCTCAGTATCCGCACAGAAAAGGTCAAAGAGGTCAGCTCATCATCATCTGCAAACCATCAGCAGGGGGCACCACCGCACCCACTTACCTCCGTGCAGTCACTCAGGAGGGGCACGGTGGTGTCGGTGGAGTTGATGTTGATTGTCTTCAGTTCGATCAGGTTATTCAGGGAGTTCCCACCTGGAAGGGAAGGGGGCGGAGAGGGGATTAGACAGGCAGGTTTTGTTGTGCGACAGACGAGGGCCTCTGAACGCATGCACACACTACCTGACACCACGACCAGGGAGGGCATGTAGCTGCTGTCCGCCGGGTCAACGGTCATTTTCAGTCGGTGAACGAGAACGTCGGGGAAAATCTCCAAACGGATCCAGTGCTTAAAGAAAACAATTCTCAGTTAGTACATTTCAGCTGCAACAACAGTATCACTGAAGCCCTGGCTGGTGTGGCTCAGTGGACTGAGCGCTGGCCTGGGAACCAAAGGATGGAGGGTTCAATTCCTAGTCGGGGCACATGCCTGGGGCCCGGTCCCCAGTAGGGGGCGCATGAGAGGCAACCACACATTGGTGTTTCTCTCTCTCCACCCCCCTCCCTTCTCCTCTAAAAGATTAAAAAAAAAAATAGAAGCAACTGAAGCCCGAGAATACATCACAGGGTGTGGCAGAGGAAACTCGCCTCTGCACTGGCAGAAGCTACGGCTGCTCTTCCTCCACTCCCTCACTTGCTTCTCAGGACCCAGGGTGGACCCCGCTCAGCTATCGAACAGGGGGCACAGGGGTCCACATGGTGGAGAGAAAGTCCCTCGCCCCACGTCTGACCTGCATGTCCAGAGTGTGGGACCCCACATGTACATGCAAACCCAGTAACATCCCCAAGGTCAGCCAGGGCGGACGAGAGACATTTCTAACGAGAGCGGAATCTGAAGCAGATGCTCACAATGGGGAGTAAAGACAGCACCTTACTCATTAACGGGTCGGTGAGATAAAACCTGTCACCTGTGCTGTTTAAAATCTCTGACAACAAAAACTGGATAAAAACTGGACGGCACCGTTAAAGTAATTAATGAGCTAAAGTACAAAATGAGGACCGATGGGGCCGTCACAGCGTAGCCGAGTAGGTTTCCAGTGTTTACCTGCAGCTCTGAGAGGTGCAGGGCCGACAGGTGAGGGGGAGGGTGCAGGGCCGACAGGTGAGGGGGAGGGTGGGGGGCCGACAGGTGAGGGAGGACGGAGGGCCCTACCTTCCCCTGCGAGCCGGACGACTGCCAGCAGGGCTCGCTGCCGTCGATGAGCCGGGAGGCCTGGTTCCCAGAGGACGACACGGTGAGGGACTTCACCATGCGGGACCAGCTGTCCAGCAGCGTCCCGGGCGGACCGCTGTGGCACCGCTTCAGCTGCCTGCCGGACCGGCCGCAGAATATGGCCGACTGCCCTGTGTGTGGGGACCAGACAGGTTAGCACAGCGGGGCGGGGCCTTCATGACCGAGACGCTAAGAGCTTCATGCCGCGATGAGCTCCTTCCTGCACGGCAACGCTGAAGCTCTCACACCGAAAGGAGCTAATAAAACGACTTCCCAAAAACCCAGGCAAGACGCTCTCTAGCCGCTAGGAGGTGAAGTTCACACTCTGCTGTGGTTTGTGCCACGTGGCCCTCCCGGCAGCACCCAGAGGCACACGCCCGGGGCAGGTGACACAGAGCTGGGGAGGAGCCCAGAGGCTGTGCGTACAGGGGACATTCCTACTGAAGATGCCTTTACAAGGCAAAGCACAAACAAATGTGCAAAGGGCTTCCTCCTCCACTGGGGGTGAATCTGAAGACTCCTCCCACCAAGGAAGCCTGCAAGGGGCAGACAGACACTGAAGGGTGAAGGAATCTCGGGACCATCAGTTACTGAGGTGGCGGAGGATAATGGGACTGGGACTCGAGGGTCCGAGGGAGGCCAAGGCGGGAGGAGGGATCCAGGGGTGCTGCGCTGGGGGTGAGAGGCTGCTTTTCCCTGGGGCATGTGGCACTCTCCATGGAGAACCCGCAGGTACTCTCGATAGGCTCGTGGGGGGTCTCACGCAGGGTGGGGGGTCTGGGAGTAGGCCAGGAGCTGGAGTCCAGAGCCCACCACCAGAGGGGGGCGGTGACCACAGGAAATGCAGACTTCGGGCTGAGATCCCAGCGGGAAGAAGCCCGAGAAGGAGGGCAGACTGTGCAGGGCCGTTTGACGGTTTCTGCAAATTCCGGCTCCAGTGAAACCACACTGCTGGGTGCCACGGGACCAAGGGAAGCCTAGAGAGTTCCCTATCCCAGTTACCAGAGAGGCCGACCCTCCCCCTGATCTCTGGAGAGATCTCTTGGGCCTCAAACTGATTCGAGAAATAATTTTTGAATATGACGTCCAGCACACAACGGTACGAGAGGACTCCAAAGACCGTGACTGAAAACCACCCGGAAGGACAGACAACAGAGACAGACCCACAGGTGCTCCAGGTGTTAGAGTTACAAGATGCAGATTTTAAAACAACTCCATTTTTAAATGTTCAAAAAAGTAAAACACCGAATAGTTCGGCAGAGAATCAGAAACTGTGTTAAGAAACAACAGAAAGACTAGAAGTGCTCCAGTAACCCAACGAAGAACCCACGGAACAGGTTTACTAGCAGACATCACTCTGATGAAAAGGCAATGAGTAAAAAACACCCAGAATGAAGACTGGGGAGCGGAAGTTTAGAGAGCGTGAACAGGAAGGGGAAAGGCGTACAGGAGAGAGAGCCTGTCCAGCACAGCCGTGGTGACGCTGGTGTTAGCTCACGAGTCTGACCGCGGGGGTCCGTCTGCAGCGCACCCATGCACCCAGTCACCACACTGAACCCCTTACCTCGCATGACGTTGTGGGTCAGTTATACTGCCATAGGGTGGGGAGGAAAATAAATGAAACACAAAATAAATAAAAAGCCCCACTGACCCAAAGAGACAATGTTACGGAGCACAGGTCTACGCACACGGAAAACGTGTGTCAGGGAAACACGAAAGACCACCTCAGACGCAGCGCCAGGGGCAGCGCCAGGGGCAGTGCCGAGACTGACCGGCGTGGACGGGGCGGCAGTCACCCCCTCGGACAGCTTCCACAGAAATAACGTGACCTGAGCAACCGTGGAGCAGTGTGCACAAAGTGCTGGCAGACACCTCGCTGCACAACAGTTTTCAAAAATGAAGGAGAAACAAAGAAATTCTCAGGAACATAAAAACAGAATTCATAGCCACAGAAAAGTAAAGTATGAAGGGCTATTCCTCAGGTGGCTGGAACATGATAATAGGTGGAAAGTGAAAGATGCAGGAAGGAACAGAAAAATTACAGTGTTAAGTATGTAGAAAAAATCTGAACAAATATGCAATAAATACTAATGCCTTGCATGCCTTATATGTGTGTATCCTGACCGGTGTGGCTCAGTGGGCTGGGCATCATCCCACAAAGCAAAAGGTTGAGGGTTTGATTCCCAGACAGGGCACATGCCTGGTTGCAGGTTCGGTCCCCTATCGGGGTGCCTATGAGAGGCAACAAATCAATGTTTCTCTCCCTCTTTTTCTCTCTTTCTCTCTCTCTAAAAAACATAAAATCTTTTTTAAAAATGTATTATGTGTAAAATTTTAAAACATGATCATTTAAATCAGAACAAGGGCAAAGTTAAAGGGATCTAAGGTCCTTGCTTAGGAGGAAGATAAAACACTAAATAATAGGTTTTAATAAGACAAAGAAAAGTGTGTTATAGTAAAAACCATTATTGGTCCAAAGACAGAGTGGAGAAAAGGAGCCAGGAAATGAGAGGACACATACAAATACTGAGAAACTGTTCAATATAAATAAAAAACATCAGCAATTGCCTTAAATATAAATACCTAAATGATCCAAATAATAGACAAAAATCATTACATAGAAACATTTTAAAACTGTTTACAATGTATAAGAAATATATCTAGCCCTGCCTGGTGTGCCTCAGTGGACTGCCAGCACAGAAACCAAAGGACCACAGGTTCGGTTCTCAGTCAGGGCACTTGCCTGGGTTGCGGGCCAGGTCCCCAGTAGGGGGCGTGTGAGAGGCAACCACACATTGATGTTTCTCTCCCTTTCTTTCTCCCTCCCTTCCCCTCTCTCTAAAAATAAATAAATACAATATAAAAGAAAAGAAAAGCTCAAATCAAAATCATCAATTAGGATGGCTGTAATGGGAAAAAAAGGAAAATAAACATTGCTGAGGCTGTGGGGGAAGCGGAAGCCTCTCCACACCGGGGGCAACAGAAGAAGGTACAGCGCCAGGGAGAGCCTCCGGCAGCTCCTCCCGAGGCCCTGCAGCTCCACCCCAGTACTGAGAGCAGGGACGCCCAGGGGTCGGTAGGGAATGTGCACACGTCACCCCTGACTGCAACAAGGTAGGAATAACCCAGTGACCGTGAAAACATACACAAGGAACAAAACACAGTGTATACACATGATGGAACATTACATAAATATGAGAAAGAAATGGATTTCTGACACATGCTGCCATGTGCATGAGCCCTGGAAGCAGAACTCGACGTGAAATAAGCCGGTCATGCCCTGGCTGGCGTAGCTCAGTGGATTGAGTGCAGGCTATGAACTAAAGCATTGCAGGTTCGATTCCTAGTCAGGGCACATGCCTGGGTTGCAGGCCACAGCCCCCAGCCCCCAGCAACCGCACACTGATGTTTCTCTCTCTCTCTCTCTCTCTTTCTCCCTCCCTTCCCTTTCTAAAAATAAATAAATAAAATCTTAAAAAAAGAAAGAAAGAAAGAAGCCGTCACAAAGAGACAAATGTGGGCGGTTTCATCTAGGACACACATGGCAAACACAAGGCCCACGGGCTGAATGCGGCCCGGCACCCTGTTTTATCCGGCCCGGCACCTTGTTTCTACCCGGCGGCAGCACCGAGCTCTTGCTTAACTGTTCAGGAGTAGTTACACGTATACAGCCCTAAAATTACATTCAGCCTCTGAAGGCAATCTCAAGGGTGATGTGGCCCCCAGTGAGAATGAGTTTGACGCTCAACTTAGGAGACACTTAGAAGCATCGAATTCAGAGACAGAAAGCAGATTAGAAGTTGCCAAGGGCTGGGGGAGGAGATGAGGGGCCTTTTTGCTCAACGAGTACAGAGTTTCTGTCTGGAACGATGAAAACATTTTGGAAATAGTAGAGACGGTGGTGTACCGATCCCTGAATTGTACCCTGAAAAATGACTAAAATGGCAAAGCCTATGTTGTATAAATTCTGCCACAATAAAAAAAAATATAGAAGACATACAAAGAAAAAGACTTGCTCTCTATCTATCCGAGTTCACACCCACGCAATAAACCACATTATTAGCTACTTGGGGTCTTCGTAACGTTCTTTATGGAGAGACAAGCAAGCAATTTCCGTGGCCCCGCATTGTTGAAAGAAAGCCAGTCATCAGGCAGGTGGGACCCTCTTCCGAGCTTCATGGTACCCTCTGTGCGGGGCCCGCTGCCTGAACGTGACCATCAGAGAGCAAAGTCACCGCCTCGCTGTCACAACAACAACCTCACCAAGAACACAACTGTCCCGCCGTACCTGGCTCGTTTATTCTGCCGAACGTGTGCCTGGTGTTGTGCTTTCTGGTCTTGAAACATGTTTCACAGAAATCGAAGTCGTCACAGTTCCTGCACTTGAACCTGGGCCCGTTGATGGGGAACATCTGGCAGCCGTCGCACCTGCGTGGAGAGCAGCCGTGAGTCGCTAAGGAAAGGAGGAGGTGCTCACTAAACGTCATTCCACTGACAGCCACCCCGCCCAGGCAGACCCGGCCACAGGCAGACGGGGACTCACGTGACGCCGGGGTGGATGCTGGGCACCAGCTCCATCTCGGACAGGAGCCCCGTCCAGTGGGACTGCTGCGGGAAGTCCACGATGACGTCCTTCCCGTTGGCACTGAAAGCTGGGACAGAGCAGAACCGCCTGAGACGTGTCTGTCACTAGCAAGAACCTGAAGTATAACCTAAACCATACCTTGCCGTGTGACCTGCGTGTCCCAAGGAACGTTTCCGTCTCAGAGAGACACATGGGGACTCGAGGCCCTGACCTGGGGGATCAACTCCACACTCAGAAGGAAGGGTCACGGGGTGAGGGGTGGGGGTTCGGGGAGAGACTTGGGCCAGCAGTGACAACTGTGGAGGCCCGGCCATCGGTACAGGGAGGCTCACTCGACTCTATTCTCTACTTTCGGATGCTTCAATTTTTCCACAGTAAGGTGGGTTGGTCTGTGATCACACCACGTCAGTCACCCACCAGGACCTCCGGGAACGCCAATCACGTTAATGACGTGAAGACGTCTCTTGCCCTCCGATGAGAGCCAGTGCTGCTCCAAGCAGTTCGTTACCTCTAAGCCAAGTTCTGACTTTTACCCTTTACCCTTGGTTCGATTTGTAAAGCTTTGAATAATCTCCTAAGAAAGATGTGAACCCCGAGTGAAATGTTCGATAAGCCACTTGCTCTTGTGAAACTGAGAGACGCCCCCGCCCCGGGCAGCCCCTCCACTGCCGTGGGACAGGAGGGACTTTCCCACGAGGCTCGAACAGAACGGAAGAAGGCGGGATCTCTGTGACACTACGTGAGTCTAACGATAAACTTGCGGCGTACGCACGTGTAATTCCTTCCCAGGCAGCTGCTACCATGGACGTACCGCCCCTTTGAAAGCACACTACCTGTCCGACCTAAACTCTCAGCGTCATGGTAAATGTGAAGTGAGGAGAAGTGTGTGTTTCCAGGTTCCTAATTCCCACCATTTGCACATTTCCGTTAAATTTAGTACTGAATTTTTATTGAGCATTAAGGAAAAGAGAAAAATGGTCCCGGACAGAGGAAGCTGGTCCACATGCAGGCCACTGGGCGGAGCACGCGCACAGCCCCATCGGACCAGGCCCCCGGGACCACGGAGAACACGAAACCACCCAGGCGTGTCTGCTCCAGTTCCAGTTGGCCCACACCCCAACAGCCAGAAGCCCCGGCTGGCACGCATGTCGGCTTCCTCTGCCAACCCTGACTTCTCCCCGGCTCCATTCTTCCAAGATGTTCACTAAGATACCCCTTCTTAGGGGTACCCCACGAGCCCTCTGGGACGCCCCTTACAGGCAACGCCCCGGTTTCCAGGGCGCGCATGCCCCCGAGACACAGCGCGTGAGTACCCCTCCCTCAGCTGCAGGTGCGCTCCTGTGTGGGGGGCACTGACCGGCCACAGAACACTGTCTATCTATCATGAGGTGTTCTGCACACTTGCTTTTCTGACCTTGAGAAAAAAACAAACAAACAACAACAACAACAAAAACGGGAGGTCCTGTCAGCTGAGAATTGGGAGTCCTGTCTCGCAGAGACTTTACCTTTCACGACGCCCACGCTCTGGTGTGTCACGGACCCCCACTTGTACTTCGGCGTGGTCACCGAGGCTTTGACGTGCACCTTGTCGCCGATCTTGATGTGGGAAGGGAAGCTGGGCGGGGGGTAGCCTGCGGGGGGCCAAGGACAGAGGCGCTGCCGTGAGCACTCCAGAGTGCTCATGGACTGGTCCAGACAGTCCATGAGACGGGGAGAAGGCCGGGGACACGCACGCCTGGCGGCTCACCTGCCAGCTCCACGTGGATGTAGCGCACCCAGTAGGTGCCGCCCTTGTGCTGCCAGTCACACTGCACGTTGAGGTCGTGCAGCCCGTCCCGGTCCAGCTTGATCACCTTGCCCACGTCTCCCTCGCACACCTCCTCGTACGTCCGGCAGCACCGCACCATCATCCCCACCTCGGATGGAAAGCGAGGGACAGATGTGGCCCAGCGCACAGCGCAGATGAAGGAACTGCCACTAAGTCACGGTTTTACTCCTGATGGGGGGTGGCACTCAAGGCCCTTGTGTACAAGGGGCACCAGGGCTCCTTGGAGAGCCTTGGGCTCGCTGTTAGAGGCCGAAATGCACTGGTGCCAGAAAGCAAGGGAGCACCCGCAGAGAAACGTGCCCACTCCAGAGAGCGGCCTGATCGAGGGGGCGATGACTGAGATTCAGCAAACCCAGATGGGCCAAGGAAGTCCTCTCAGAGATGGAGAACCAGCTTCTGGCCACCCTCGTCAGGACCAGGGCAGCAATCGGCCATTCAGAAAACCCATGAAACGAAAAACAACACAAAACAAAGCGTCTATCCTGCCTTTCCTATAGAAATGGTGTTATAAAAAGTAACCAGAGTTGATAGGAAAACAAAGAAGAGAGAACAGGTCTCTCTTCTTTGAAGTTTTCTTCAAAGAAGAGAGACCTGTAGCTAACAACTCGGAAGGGACAGCAGGTAGAGAATCGCTACCCAGCAACACACCGGGCCGGGCCGGGCGAGGGTGCTGGCAGCTGTGGAAGCACCAGGAGGGACAACAGAGGGAGAGAGACAGTCTGAACGGACGAGGCCAACAGAGTCAGGGATGAGACCCAGCCCAGCGACACTGCAGGTGGGTCCCTGTGGCGCCTTCGTGCTTAAGAGGCCACCTGGGGCTGGACCCCCCAGCCATCACTCCATGCGCACAACACGCAGAGGGAGGAGGAGGTGGGCTGGCACAGCTTCCGCCACAGATACACGGCATGAACAGAGAGAAGGCAGGGAGACTGGTCTGCATTAGGAGACACTTCAGAGACACATCGCCCGAATGTGAGATGTATGAGCTGGATCGTGTATCTGAATTTTTTTTTTTAAGTCCCCCAAAAAGGTATTTTTGAGAACACTGGGAATATCTGAGCAAGCACTGGATATGAGATGGTATTAAGGAGTTAGTGTTTATTTTGGTAACAGTAATATCATGTTAAAAATAAAATCTGCTCTGGCTGCTGTAGCTCAGTGGATTGAGCATGACCTGTGACCCAGAGGGTTGCTGGTTCGACTCCCAGTCAGGGCACATGCCTGGGTTGCAGGCCAGGTCCCCAGTAGGGGACACACAAGAGGCAGCCACACATTGATGTTTCTCTCCCTCTCTTTCTCCCTCCCTTCTCCTCTCACTAAAAATAAATAAATAAAATCGAAAAAACATAAAAATAAAAAATGTACAAAAGTAAAAAAAATAAAATAAAAAATCCTTTCTCTGTTAGCAATACATACTGACATGTCTACTGGAGAAAATGAGATGATTTGGGGGTTTTCTCTGGAGTGACCTCACAAAAGAATTAGCACAAGAAAGGGTTTAAGTGAGTAAAGGACTACATGACAAGCACAACTAGATTTTATCAGTTAGAAGGCAATGGGAATGACACACGCAAGCAGACACGGACTTGAAAAAGCATCCGATGGGGGGCTGACCAGGAAGCACACGTTGCTGTGGCCACGTCGCAGTGGCCCAGCTACTGCTTGCTCTCTGGCTCTGTCTCGGCCCCAACCCCCCACTCTCAGCTCCCAGGTCCCCGTCTCCAGACACAGGGATCCCCTGTGCCCCCCTCTCCGGCCACTGACGTCCCGAGAGGCTGGAATGCTGGCTGCCTGAAGGGCTGAGTGAGGCTCCCGCTTCCGGCCACGACTCACCTGAATGTTCTCCCTCACGTACACAGCGTAGTCATCGTTGCTCAAAAAGTCTGCCCGCTTTTTGTAAGTCTGGCTCTCGGTTACCACAGCACTGGTGGACTGCAGAGGGTGAGACAGACACTTTTTTTTAGAATGGTGAACCAGATAAACCCACTCAAAAAGAAAGAAGTGTGTGACATACGTAATCTTAAGATGTAAAGCATGAAATATTTACCATATTTTTCCCTACAAATTTTTCTTTTTTTTTTTTTCCGAGCAGGGAAAGGTTTATTCATGGATAAGGTCTACCTTGAGAAGATGAAACAACTAATTCTAAATACATTTGAACAGCTAAAATTCTTCATTTAGACATCTTTTTTTAAAAAAAGATTTTATTTCTAGAGAGAGGGGAAGCAAAGGAGAAAAAGAGAAGCATCAATGCATGGTTGCCTCTTGCGCGCCCCCTACTGGGGACCTGGCCAGCAACCCAGGCATGTGTCCTGACTGGGAATTGAACTGGTGACCCTTTGGTTCACAGGCCAGCACTCAATCCACTGAGCCACACCAGCCAGGGCTAAAATTCTTCATTTAAGTAAGATTAACGGCAATAGCACAGTAAGCAGAAAGAGTCTCAGAAACTGAAAGTACAGAAAATTCCTGAGGCAGTTCCCAAGGAATCCCACAAAAGAATTTACTCAGATCAGAAGTCAAGGTGTCATATAAAGCACAATTTTTTAGTACAGTATTTTCTAATGCCTACCCAACCCCATCAGATGTGGGAGCGAGGGTCTGTGTTAAAGCCAGAGCGCCCCTGCATGCCCAGTAGGACTGTGGAGAGACCCCTGGAGCAGCCCAGAGGTGCCCGGCACAGGACAGGCGGGTGCGGGGGCCCACACATGGAAGCACTGACCATAGCGTAGGCCATGTCGTCGAACTCCTCCATCACCTCCTCGTCCGAACAGTCCTCTGAGCCCGTGTCCATGTCCGAGAGATCCGTGACCTGCGCGTCAGCATGGTCCAGCAGCCAGCCCACCAGGGCCTCCACACCTGCGAGCGAGCACACACAGCACACCTATAGTAGCCCCACGGCACCCACCTGCCTGCGGCCCTCACACACCAGCATCGCTGGCTGCACCTGCGGGCACGAGGCAGACACCGCCATGCGGCACCCACGAGGGGGGCGCGTACCTGGCAAACCTGCGGCGTTCCCGGAGGCGCCGGTGAGAGACTTGAGCGCAAACTCGATGTTCCGCCTGGGGAAGCCCATCTCCATGAGCTGGCGCACGGTGGGCGGCGCGGGGGCCGGCGACTGCTTGCGCTTCTTGGCTCGGACGGGGCGCAGGTGCGGCGCGGGCACGGGCGTGGCGGCCTCGCTGGGGCTGCCGTCCTCCGACGCCGGGCTGGACGGGTGCGTGCACTCCACTGCCAGGCACTGGCACACGGCCAGAGCGGCCGCCTGAGCAGAGGACAGCGGCGATGTGAGGACAGGCGACTGCAGCCTGCCAACCGTGACATGCGGGGAGCCCCGACTCGCGTGCGCATTGAAAAAGGATGGTGCAACCCGACACAGGCGCCTCTCGTAGTTCAGTGCAGAGGGAAAGCACGATGGCCTGTGAACTGCCACCTGGCACGCACAGAGCCTGGGAATTTAGCCAGTTCGCAATGTCCTCTAGAGAAAAGGCTGCAGAAGCAGCCGCCCTGAGCGCTGGGCAGGGCGTGAGCTGAGGGCGTGAAGGCAAAGTGAGGGGCCCAGGGTAGGGAGGGGGTCCCCCCTCAGGACGAAGCGGTGCCTACCACATCCCGCTCCCCCTCTCTGGACAATGAGCCAGAGATGACACGGGACCCATGTGTCACCCAATTCTCTCTCAGCCGCGCAGAGGACAAAGCACCATGCTGTGGGCGAGGCAGGAAGAACAGTGAGGGAACCACACCAGGAAACGAGGTGCTGGGGCTGGGCAGGGCAGCTCCGTCCCCTCCACCGGCACACACAGCGCCCCCTCCCACCCCGCCACCTGCCCGCAGCCTGGCCTCCGTCGCAGGCACCCTCGAGGCGCTGTTTGATCAAACTGAGCGTGGAAGAGACGGGCTGGGAAGAGACCCAGGGCTGCCAAGTACCGAAGTGTCTGCAAGATAGACTCCCAAGCCCTGCACCCGGTGCTCATGGAACCCAGAGCCACTACAATGCAACACTCGACATGCCTGGGATGCTATGAAAACCGTCAGGTACAAGAGGAGGCTGAGCCAGGAATGGAGTGTAACCGAGAGAAAAGACCGCGAGAGCAGCCCCAACGTCAGAATCAGCAACAGAGAAATGTGACCCAACTACCAGAAGCTCAGGGACAGCTGCTCGTGCCTCAGAGTGTGGAGCACGGGAGATGCACACAACTGGCCACGCCGACACACCACGAGCAATGGCCTCACATGGAACCTCACTGCACATCTGCCAGCCATGCGGGGACAGACGTGGACCAGAACAGGGCGTGCAGGGCAGGAAGGAATGCCACAGTCAGCGGTTCCCAAACTGCGAGGGGCAGGGGCAGAAATCAAGCCAAGAGAGGCAGGGCACACAAGCACGAGCCCAGGGGCGCAGGGTGAGCACGCACACGCAGGCACGCGGTTCTCGGTGAGGACCACGGGGAAACAGCACTCGGCCCTGCAGGCCGAGAGCACAAGACCTGCCACGCGGAACCACCACCACGGGAGACAGACACGGGACGTGCTCTCCGGGACAACAGCCCTTCCCAGTCCCCAGAGGACGGACCCTCACTCTGCCTTCCTCTCCTCCTCTCTTCCCACCACGGGGGACCCCCAGCATGACTCGGGGTGCACTCTGCCCAACACCCTCCTCCTCAACGCCCAGTGTCCTCGTCCGTCTCTGCAGCTGCCTGGAGATGCGGCTACGCTGAGGCCACTGCTGCCACCTGGAGCTCTACAGACCTAAGCAGTGGCTGGCCGGTCACTGAATGCCCCCCACGCACCACGTCTGACCTTCACCCGCCCCCCCCGGCCCTGGGCGCGACCACGCTCTGGGGACTGCCGCCAGCCTCCCTGTGGGCGGCCAGAGGCAGCGGCCCTTCCCTCTGGACCCTGGCTGCCCGCCCGCAGGGCCCTGGCCACTGAGGACTTCCACCAGGCGTGTTCTGCCTGCCAAGCTGGGCACCTCAGCTGTTCTGTCTTCATTATTTTCTCCGAATTGTTTATATATTAAGCAGGAAGAAGGCTTTTTAAACATATCGAGTTCCCCACATCTCAGGCCCTGACAGCTGCCACCCCAGACCCGATCACGTATCATCTCCTCTGGGGACACGCGCCCACAGCCTCGGCCGCCAAGCAGCTGGGAGTGCTGAGGTGGGCGGGGTGGGGGGGAGTGAGGGGGGTGAGGGCCCAGAACCCGGCGGTAATGGAGCGTGTCCCAGAAAGGCTTTGGACTGAGGGGACAAGCAAGCCAGTGCGACCCTCACAGGTCAAATGACCTCCTTCCCAAGCAACCTTCCCTGGAAAAAGATCCCTCTGTGAATATTGGAGCACTAACCCATGCTGAGTCTAAGTAGCCTTTTTTTAAATAATTCACAATGAGGCTGAACTCCAACTCCTCCACTCTCTAACTAGTATGATGATGTTCTACAACTCAGAACCAATGTGACACGTCAATTAAAATCCACGACATGTCTGGGAGGCCCCTGAGCTCCACAGGGGCAGAGCCTGTCCTTGGGCCACACGAGGCACAGACACCGAAAAGAAAAAAAGGAAAAAAAAAAGAACATAGAGCAAGAATGTTCTTGAGCGTGAATGCTCTATGAGCAAGAACATTCACATCCAGGGAAGAAGCCAACGTTCACCCAGCGCCGTGCAGGGGACCGAGCCGCCGGGGACACTGCAGTACCTCGAGCTCCTGCTTGTCAAAGATGGCCTTCACAGGGGACGGCTGGGTGGCCGAGGCCAGCAGCTGCTGCAGGAGGATCATCGGGGGCTGCGGCCCCTCGGGAGACATGTCCCCCAGGTCCGGGGACGCAGCTGCGCCGTCATCTGGATCGGAAAACAGAACGTGCGTGGCATTAACGATAATGCACCAGGCGTGCTGAGTGGGTAGGACCTCTGTCCCCTCACGCGCTAGACAAGGCAAACCTGCAAGGCCCAGATGTCCACAACTAGCCTCTGAAGAGGTTCCCACCCCCTGCTTTTTCAGCTGAGCCCTTCGTCAGGGCACCTGTGTCCTTGGAGCCGGCTCGAGCCCCAACCCCTCGCACCAGCCCTTCCCACCTTGCTCACCGCCCCCCCCCCCCGCCGGCACACTCACTGCTCAGCCGCCCATCTGGGGCCCCCCGTCCCCGAGTGCATGCTCCGAGCCCTGGCTCCCCCTGCCAGCCCTCATTCATAGCATGCTCAGGTGCCATCTGTCTGTCTGCCTCCCACTGAACAGCCTCGAGAGGCGGCCAACGCCCCAGTCTGCCACAGCCCCGGCTGCGCAGCACCTGGGCTGGCTGGGTTGGTTTGGTGACAACTTCCACTAATCCTCTAACTGGAAATCTTTCCCTTCAAGGGCCAAAGAGTAAATAGTTCACAGTTATCAGCCATATGGTCTGCCACTGAAGAGAGATAGTGGCCAGAGACAACATGAATATATCCCCATGAAATGGGACCAAACCAGGTGGCCGGGCGCTTCCTCGGGCTGTGACCCAACTCAGCGCCACCGCGTCGGGGACCACACGGCAGCCAGCCGGCCGGACTCCCAAGGCTCTGGGGCCTGACCTCCCACCGTGCTGGGCTACCTTCCAGGTCCCTGCCCCCTGGTCAGCCTCACCTCCCACTCAGCACATTAAAGTGAACTCACAATACCCACGCCCCATACCCCACGGGACTCTCCCACATTCTTAGAGGTACTCCTCACTGGCCTCCCTGAAACAAGCCTGAAATATCAGCCACCTTAGACTTCTCACTGCTTTTCCAGAAGTTTCTCATCTAAAAGACTACACTGTCCATGCCTCCTGGAACCTTTTCCACACTTCCTGTGGGAGATACCTTCTCGCCAGGCAGAGAAGCGATCCTCCTGCCCCCACGATCCTCGTGGGGGTGCTTGTTACAAACACCCCTACATCTCACCAGCCAACTGCTCATCCTTGGTGTCGGCCCTCCCCCGTGGGTCCTGCCACAGCTTTCCACGTGAGCCTGCCTCTCACCCGGGCCCCCGTCACAGAACATCTCGGGAGTTTCCAGCTTTTCCCAGAGTCACCCACAACCCAAGCTCCTCCCAGTCCCTCCACCCACCAGAGATCCCTGGTCCCCTGCCCCAAGGGTCTGCCACACCCTTCAGAGCCCTCCCCAGCCCCAGGCTCCTGGCGTCCCCAGGACATCCATGGAACTGTGTGCACACATCTGGGAGCACTGGCCTTGGACAGAGCAGGCTGGGTCCGAGTCCCCACCCACCCTGACCGCAGAGAGTAAGGGGCACAAACAAGAACTGTCTTATTCACATAATACTCAGCACACTGTCTTTCCACAGATAATTAAAAAACATTTCATGGCTTCGGTATTTTCTGCTCAAAAAGCTCATTGTAGAAAATGGAAGTCACTTTGAAAGTTTAAAGAAAGTCAGCTGAAGTTCCCTGGTCAGTGTCTCAGTGAGCAGATAAACCTACAGCCCAACCACAAACAGGGACACCCCGAGACGTGCTTGTCTGTTCCTGTTCCCATGGCAACGGGCCTGTGTGAGTTTCACCACCAGCAGCAGCTGCACTGAGTACTCCACTGCACAGACGCACTCCTGGTGACGGGCACGTGGTCGTCTCTGGATTCGAGACAGAACATGGCCACCCAAAAAGCTGCAATGTGCGTCTGCAAATGTGTCTTCGAGCCTCGACATGTGGCGCATTCCCACAGGGGACTTGCAGTCAGCAGGCACACAGAGGTCAGTGGACACACACACAGGGAGTACACACGTTTCCTCCAACAGCCACCAGAGGGCAGCAGCAACACCAGCCCCAGGAGCAAGGAGTCCAGGCAGTGCTCCGGGCCCCGAACCAGCGCCCAGGGCCCTGCTGCGGGGCAGGCTCTCACCCTGAGGTCAGGGTACAGCCCGAGAGTCTGCATTTCTGGCCCACCTGTCTCGTACACTGAGGAGCCACCTCTAGCTCCCCACCGTGGAGCGCCCGCCCTCCTCGCCAAGGTACCTGTCTGCGTGGCCACGGCCTCCTGCACGGCGGGCTGGGACAGGATCTGCCGCAGCTGGTCCTGGTGGGACAGCAGCGCCCGGCCTGCCTTCAGGATGTACAGCTTCAGCTGCTGGCTCCTCAGCAGGTCCAGGTCCACCTGTCCTGTGGGAGGACAGGGCTCAGTGGAAACTGGCACCCCGTGTGGGCACTGCTCCCTGCGGCTGCAATGCCGTGTAAATGAGGGCCGCCCCATGGGAACCAGCTGACCGGGCCACGAGCCATCAGGAACAGAGGCCTTGTCTGCCTCTGAGACGGGGCCCGTGGCCTGGGGGGCCCAGGGCTGAGACTGGGGGTTCAGGAGAGCTCCCCTGCCTCCCTGGTCTTCTCCTTCCCTGCTCCCCATACGACTACCTCGGTGGGCCAGGCTAAGGATTAAACAAACAGTTTAACACAGAACTCTGTTAGCTATTCTCAGTACAGTCCAACGTTTCCCAAATGGCTTAAAATTTTTACCCAGGGTGCCACCTGGGCACCCTGGCTGACACTCCCTGCCCACAGCTGCCTCCTCGTCAGGACGGCCACCCTCCCCAGACCAGCCTCTGTCTAACTGGAGGACAGAGCAGTGCCCGCAAACCACCAGGGATCGGGCGGAGGAAGTGCCCGGCACGCAGGCGACCCAAGGAGCTGAGCGCAGCTGTCACAGTGGTGTTCCCAGGCAGGCCAGGCCAGAGTCCCCGGAGGCAACACAGGAGGCCAGGGGCGGCAGGGGACGGAAGAAGCACAGGTGGCCCTCAGGCACCCAGCTTGACTCCCGGGCAGACGGGCTTGCTCCCTGTGACCAGCTAAGGGGAGGGGCGAGCTGAACTCCACACGGGTGTGTGCGCCCTCCAGCCAGCACAGAGAACTAGAGGTTCAGAATTGAAGGAAGTCACCACCGCCAATGCCACAGCAGCCATCACAGCGATGGGGGAAACAGGAACTCAAGGAGATGGGGCAGGGGGAGCCGGAGTTGGAGGTGGTGCCACAAGGATTCCCCACAGGCGGAGGACAGTCGGGGAGGAGAGGGCCCAGAGTGCACTCGGGAGCATGGTGAGGAAGATGGAGAGGCCGGGGTCCAGACAGGGAGCAGGAGTTCGAGCCCCAGTGGTCCCCACCCACCATCCACAGGTGTGAGGCAAGGCGGGTCCCAGAGCAAACGTCCCCACGGGTGCACAGGGAGCGGGTGGGAGCGACTCATCCCCAAACGCTCGCTCAGAATACACCGGGGCGGCCACCGCCAGCACCGAGTCACCCTCTGCATCCCTTACGCCCGCCTTTGCTCAACAGCATCGGTCCATGTAAGCCCCGACAGTGGCCACGCACTAACCTAAAAACCCCTGTTTGGGTGACTTCTTTATTTTGTGCTTTTCCAGTTTGCTTCCCGCGAGGTTCACCAGCTGCGCCCACACAGAGAGCATGGGCTCTGTGAAGGGCAGGTTGGTGATGCTGAACGCCACGGCGGGCAGCTGCGGAGAGAGCGAAAACCGTCACCGCGTGGCCCGGGACAAGGACGGGCAGAATGTTCCGGAAGTTCGCATAACCACGAGCTTAATTCTGAGAGACCTGACATGGCCAGAGTCTGCTGACATCTGAGAACGATCATTTTAAACGACAATGCTAAAGGGAAGATGTTTACATGTATAATAAATATAACCTAAGTTTCTTTTTTCATCAGCTTATCAACAGCACTTATATCAGGATGGTAATTATTATCTACTTAGGCATTTTCTATACATTTCAAGTATACTATATAATGTATGTGTATTTCTAAAACAATCAAAAAGTGTTTTATAGAAACACACAGTCAGAATACAACTTAGGTTACATGAGGATGACACAAACCCCTCCCTCTCCTGGGCATCTCTAGTTCAGATTTCAGATGACAGTCACTGCTACAGAAACCATGTCACACAAAACAATCAAAAAGCATTTTCTACATTGGTTATTTTTTTAATTAAAAAAATTTTAATGTTGGTTATTTTTTTTAAATATTTTATTTATCTTTTTTTAGGGACAGAGGAAGGGAAACAGAAAGAGAGGGAGCGAAACATCAATGTGTGGTTGCCTCTCACATGCCCCCTACTGGGGACCTGGCCCACAACCCAGGCATGTGCCCTGACTGGGAAACGAACCCGCAACCCTTTGGTTCACAGGCCAGTGCTCAATCCACTGAGACACACCAGCCAGGGCTCTACATTGTTTTAAAGGAACCATTTTTAGGCTTTTTAGAAAGTTGAACTACTCGACAAAAATAAACTTCAATTACCATTTTAAAATAATGTAGAGGCTCATGATGCCTGTTAGGTTGCCGCTGCCCTCGCCCGTCTTTTAGGCTAAAACAAGGCGTGAACTACTAATCTTCATAACCCTGGGAGCCAGACCCTACTCATCCGGGTCACACAAGGCAAACCAGGGAGAAAGGCAGGCAGTGTTCCTGCGGTTGGGAAGCCTCCAGAGGGCAGCCGTGACCCACAAGCCCGGCGCTGACGTGAGAGCGCGGTTCCCACAGAAAACCCCTTTGCCTGACCACCCGGGAACGGGCGTGGGTCACCTACCGGCCTCAGCTGGCTCAGCGGGCAGACGCGGCACGCCCGCATGTCGGCGAACTGCACGGTGATCCTGCCCTTCGGGGTGATGCGCGTCACGGTGCCTTCCCCAAACTCCTCGTGCGTGACCTGGCCCCCCAGTCGCAGGCGGCCGTCGATGCCCCCGATGACAGCCAGGACGGCCATGAGGCCGCTCACCTCGGGGCTCTCGCAGTCCAGGGGGCAGTCCTCCAGCAGGGCCTGGGGTGGACAGACAGCTTGGGTGAGACGGACGGGAGCCGGGGAGCTCCTGCGTCCTACCACTTACAGGAGGGGCAGATTCACTTTTATACTCATGTCTTCAATAACTATCACCAGTAACACGTACTTTAAAATGCATCTCTGGAGAAAACCCACAGCATTTAAAAAGATAAGCTCTAAGTTACAGTAACGTTCCGCGGAGGCCAGTGCGCAGGCGCGAACGCCGGGCACCCACCCCGTCAGCCGGCTTGGCCCCGCAGCCGCGGCTCACGGACTGCAGCTGGGAGTTGATGTGTTTGTTGATGAGGCCGTTCCACTGGCCCAGCGAGTGCAGCGTGCGCAGTAGGGCCACCGCCTCCTCCGCCAGGGTGCTGCTGTGGGTGGCTGTCAGCGAGGCCTGGGGCCGGGCCCTCCGCCTCCGCAGGGTGGACTCTGCAGGGAACAGACAGGGCGCTAGGGGGCGCCCGCTCGCCCCGCCGATGCCACCAACCAGGACGTGGGAGGCGGGCGGCCCACCTCTAAGAAAGGGGACGTCGGAGGAGCAGGTGGTGAGCAAGCTGCCCAGGAACCCGAAGAGCTTCTCCACCAGGCCCTTCATGTCCTTCGCCCGCTCGGTCTTGTCCCACGACGGGAGCACCGCTTGCAGGAGATGCAGGGCTAGGATCTGCAGGGGGCGAGTCAGAACGGCCAGCGTTAAGGACAACCAGCATGTGACACGGGAGGAGACGGGAATTTTATTTTCTCTTTCTTTCCTTTCTGTTTCTATAATGGAATTAATCCTGTGAGAATTCTGATGTTCCTTATTTTACAGCCAAATCACAGCCAAGTCAATTAATGGCATAGATGATCAGAGGTTTAAAAAACGAGCTCCTTTACAGATGCACGTACTTATTCAATTAAAAAATAGCCCTGGCTGGTGTGGCTCAGTAGATTGGATGCAAGCCTGCAAACCAAAGGGTCACTGGTTCGATTCCCAGTCAGGGCACATGCCTGGGTTGCGGGCCAGGTCCCCAGTAGGGGGCGCAAGAGGTAACTACACATTGATGTTTCACTCCCTTTCTTAACCCTTCCCTTCCTCTCTCTCTAAAAACAAATAAATATAATCTTTAAAAAAAAATTCGTCTTAGTCTGATTTTCAAGACCTTCACCCACAACCCCTGGGAAGTGGATGAGATTTCACCCCTCACAGAAAAGCCCGTTGAGGACCGAGGCCCCTCGCTCCTGCAAAACCAACATCGGAGAGTGACCTCCTAGCTGCTAGGCGGGATGCTGCCCATTTCTGAATCTCTTAATAAACCCAATTGCATCTCCAAGTTTTTACAAATCTGCTTCGTGTTGGTTCGAGTTCTTTTCTGCACTCACTGCTGAACCCAGCCCCCTAATACTGAGAACCGGCAATGTTGGCACCTTCACGCCACTCCTCCCAGTGATCCCCAAGGTCCCCAAAGTGGCGCCCAGCGGGACAGGCCAGCAGGCACCATGTTACCTGGCGCTGCAGCGAGGCGGCCGTGAAGGGCGCGTGTCCCTCGACGACCCGCATGAGCAGGGCAATCCAGGGCGGGGAGCTGAGCGCGGCGCACATGTGCGGCGTGAGTGCGATGCTGCGCACGAAGCCCAGTGAGCACCAGCCGCGGTGCTGCTCCCGGCTCACCAGCCGGCTCGGCGAGGCTGCGGGCGACAGGGCCTGCTGACATACACGCTCCAGAGTCACCCGCCTGACCTCGATCGACGTCCAATAATTCACCCGCTCCTCCTTTCAATAGATAAGCTGCCTGGCAAATGTACGGTAAGTTCACGCATTCAAAGTGAGACAGAGAAGCGGAAGAAGACTTCTGAGCTGTTTCAAGGAACATCTGACATTTCTAAAACCTTTAAAGGTCGTGTAGTAACTCACACTAGTTAGGAACTATATGTCCTGTTTCCAGGTCGTGGGAAAATGATTCACAATTCAATAACATGATTTGTGGGAGTGCACCTGTTACACCTTTCTTAACATTCAGTGTTTTAAACATCCCCTCTAATGCTCTTTCTACTTACTCTGCACTCAGAATGGCCAACCCGAGCATAAGAAGCCTGTGTTAACAGAAGAGCTTGATCCAACTGAACTCAGCTGAGACCCTACCAATCTGCTCTGCCCTCCATCTGGGTCTGGGCCACCCCCTGCCCTGTGGGGGCCCCGCCCCCAGGGTCCTGCCCCCCTGCTCTGCCAGCGTAAAGGGGCATAGGCTCACTCCTGCACCGTCACACCCACCCGCTCTCATGCACACAAACACCAACCTTCACATGTCCACTCACACCCCACAAGCACACATACTCAGTGTTTACACACTTGAGTGTTTACTCAAACACACTCAGTTGCAGACACATCCTCACTTCACACACCCGTGCCTGCATGCTGTCTCCCTCACTCACACAGTCTCTCATTCACACCCAACTCACACATACTCACAAGCACTCTCACACGTATACACTCATACATGCACTCAAACACGTGCCTGTACATACACACTCACCCCCCACTTCCTAACTGATTCTCCCCAAGCCCTCACACACACTCCAACACTGCAGGGGGCTGAACGGCATCCCCCCAAATCCGTGTTCATCCAGGACCTCAGCACGCAACCTTATTTGGAAACAAACTCCACACAGCTGTAACGAAGGTCCTGGATGTGGGTGACCCTAAACGCACCGGAAGTCCTTCTAAGGGACAGAAAAGGGCACACAGAAGCACAGGGGAGGCGTCCGTGTCCCTCAGGATGTGGCCTCACTCGGAAATAGTCACAGAAACTGTGACCCATTAAGTTACGACGAGGTCACATGGATGAGAGGACCCTAATCCAAGGGACCTGGTGTCCTTACGCAAAGGGCAGTGTGGAGGCAGATGCTCCCCGCTGGGGAGAACGGCCTGTGAAGATGGGGGGGAAATGTACATGGGAGGGATGTCCAAGAGGGTGGGTGAACCACTGCAGCGGGTGGAGGGGGCCTGGGACGAAGGCCCTGGAGGCCCTGGAGGGAACTGGCCCTGCTGGCTGACACTGGACCTTGAACTTGAGGACCCCAGGACGGGAGACGGCAGACCCTTGCACTGTGTCAGCCACATATTTGCGGTGCTTTAGCATGGCAGCCCGAGCAGACTGAATCAGCTACCGAGTCTGTGGTGACTCAGACCCCGGCGCGCCCACAGACCCCGCCACGTACAGGTCTTGTCCGCCGTCCCACTCTCCACCAGCGTCCGCAGCAGCCCGCACAGAGTTTTGGTGGCCTCGCTCTGCATGACGTCGGCATGGACACCCGAGGAGAGACACAGAGTCTGCAGCAAGTTCACGGTGCTGGTCAGCAGCATGGCCGTGGGGTGCGTGTTCCCGTCAGTCTGCTCAGCTTCTGGATTAAAAAAAACACCAGAACCCCTACTTCCAAGTCGAATTGGCAGGCGTCCCCGAGTGTACTTTAAGGGACTTACCATCAGATTCTTCTTTTTTTACTCTGGAAAGGGAAGGAGCTCTTTATAAGAAAGGTGCAATTCCAGGTGCGCTAAATGCCCACCTTCACCCTCTCTGTGCTCACCATCCACAAAGAAAACAAGTTTCTTAAATTTTCAAAAAAACAATCACAGCACACAGCTCGGAAGCACCGAGACAATTGCAAGGACCCACTCCCTGAGGGACAGGACTTAACAAAGGTCAAAGCTCGGCTGCTGACAAGCTGGCCACCCCCTGGATGAAGACGAAGTCTGCAAGGACAGGGCATCACAGGCTCGCCTGTCCAGGCCCCTGACTTTCAGACAAGAGGGTACGTGGCAGCCACGCCCCCTTTCTGTCACTTAGCCAGGCCCATGAAGGCTCCCACTTCCCTGAGTGAAGCCCCGGGCGGAGAGCTGGGAAGAGGAGGAGGAGACCAAGCCTGGACACCGTGCAGGCAGATGCAGTGACAGCAAACCTGTGCTGACCTGCCAGGCGGGCCCACACGGCTTCACAGGCGCCACTGCCGAGAGCCCACAGAGCAGGCGTCGCCTGTTTACTCCCGAGAGCCTCCTGCCCACAATTGCACTCGCAGAGACCAGCCCTCCCCACCACCGCACCACCCCTGCTCTGCCGCACTCAGCCTCTCAGCTCCCCACCCCTCACCAGGGAAGTCGCGTCAGCAGCCTGAACACACTGCACGTATGGCCAGCACCTGAGTCCTACAAGTCAGGTCCAGCCGCCTGGACCATCCCACCAAGACCAGCCACAGGACGCCACTCACGCATCCCAGGGTCTTTTGGGCCCGTCTAGAAAAATGCCATGAAGTGCTCCTCTGAAAACCGTGGACTTCCTTAGACAAGACTTAACTCTGGGTCACTCCAGATTCTCACCTCTGCATGTCTCAAGGCCATTCATACTAAGGAGCAGCATTTAGTTAGTAAAGGACTTTGGAGGGCAGGTGAGAGGAAGAGGCAGACCCAGCCCAGGTTCTGACTGGGCTCCAAGCAGGGCCAGGACCCGCCTCCCCACAGGCCCTGCCTCCCCACCAGGCTCCGCCCCCCACTGCACTCTCTCTGAAGGAGGAGGAGAGGTCTGTCCCGTGCAGTTGCCACTGCCCAGAGCCAGCTGTGCTCCTGCGACACAGCCACATGGGGCTTACATGACCTGTAGCCTGAGGAGAAGCCCGAAGCCACAGAGCACCGTCTGCAGCAGGGTCCTGACCATGTGCCCTCACCCAGGTGAACAGGTTGACCACCTGGCATGCAGACTCGGCATGCCGGGCTGGGCTGCCCTGGCCCCAGGAGCCCCCAGGCACCCACCTGAATCGTCCTCTGTGTCCGAGTCTTCGGCCGAGGCCTGCGCGGAGGCCGGCAGCTCCGCCAGCTTGAGGTCATACTTGCCCTCCTTCCCCATCCTGTAGGAGTTGGTGCTGCCCGTGTCCCACTGGACCCTGATCCAGCCGTCCTCCCCCAGCTCACCGATCACACGGCCCAGGCCAGGAGGAGGTCCGTCCTGCGGACACCAAAACAAAGATCAGCTACGTGGGTGCGCACCCACCTTTCCCGTCCCGCAGACAGGGCCTAGGAGAGCAGCCGAGTCACTGAGCACGGCCCTCAGTCTGCAACATGCGCCGTGCACTGAACAGCACCACACACCTGCCTCCCGCTCCATTCCCAGATGGGTGCAGGGCAGACATGTTGTCTCAGGGCGCTCCCTCCCTGGGCCCCTGCAGGGACGGGGCTGCCCCGCTATGCTGGCACCCTCTCCTCAGCCCTCTCACTCCCTCACGGGGCTTTGCAGCCTGGAAACCTGGAGTGAGCACCTGTGTCTCCTCGCACTGTTCGCTTAGCCCTGCTCCCGTCTCTCATTCCTGAGTGAGAGCTGTCTCTAGCAGGAGCTACCTGGCTGCTCCAGGACACATGGCTTTCTAGTGTGACTCAGACAGGCCACGCTGCCAGCAGAGGCTGAGAAAACCTGGCTGTGACACAGATGCTTCCACAATGTAGGAAGGAGAGCAGTGTCCTTGGCTGGGACAGAGGTTATGGCACAGCCACCAGCCCCCTGACCTCCACCTGAGAGACCTCACCGACATCGGGCGCCATGTGCTACAGTGAGAAACAGAACAGCGACCACCGCCTGGGACTGCCGGGCCGGGGTGCTGAGAGGGAGCTCGTACCAGGCATGCAGAGGCAGCAGGAGGGGGTCCCGCCAAGAGCACTCAGGACACACCAACCAAGACAACAGTCCCGCTCGCCTACTCTCCCCCACCCTGGTTCTGGCTGCACCTCAATCTGAGCCCCCACCTGGAAGCTCCCCAAGAACAGCCGCCACTCCCCACGGGCCTGACCTACGTGGGGCGCCCCAACACAGGATGTTGTCACTCTCTCATTTCGACTCCATACACCTGTCATCAGGAAGCAACCGCTGTGTCACCTGGTAACCACACACATCCCTAGTTCAGGGGTGCTTCCGCTCCAAACTCCACCCACTGAGAGAGAGCCGGTCAGGCCGGCGGCAGCTGACGGCTATGCGCTGCTGTGTCGGAGTCAGCCCTGAGTACCTGATCACCCCACTTCCAGTCCACGCCCCGCATGACGCGGGTGCCGATCTTCATCATGGCGGCCAGCTCCGGCCCTGAGACCGGGAGCTGCGCCGGAGCCGTCTCCTTCCTCGTCTCTTCCAGGACGGTCGCCGAGGCGCCTCGGGCAGATGCGCTCGCATCTTCCTCCACGTTGTCACAGCTCGGGCCTGTCAGCACATCGAAAACAGCAGCCGTGAGGACCCACGGTCTCCTCCTCGCCACACGGTTGTAAAATTAATAAGCACTGAAGAAAATGATAATGTCAAAGAACCTACAAAGTACAGTCTATTTTTCATCAATGTATCAGGAGATATAAAAGATATAAAGGCAAAGTAATTAAGACAGAAAAATGCTCAGCATGTTTTTATTAGAAGAGACAAAAGATAGCCACCTAAATGTCTAACCATGAGAAATTAAACTTTAATTACGGTGCTGAGCAGAGGAGAGTGCACAAGGCCAGCCAGAGACCGCCAGCCTCAGGAAGTCCTGCGTGCTCGGTGGGCCCTTGGCCGGCCTCTGGGACCCTGGACCTCGGGAGGGTGCCCCCCACCCTGCTCCCTGAGTGACAGGAAGCCTCACTGCGCTGAACTGTTGGCACCAAGGACGTGGTCTCAGCCGAGACCTGCTCCCCCTCTGGGGTCCAGATTCGGGGTCCCTCCAGGCAGGGGTGCCCAGGTGACCAGCCCCGTGGACGCCCTCGGCACCAGGTCCTGAGGAGTGTCCCGGGCAGTCGGCACCTCCCACGTGCTGTCCCAGCTCACACGTCCCGTGGGGCCCCGCTGAGACAGGCTGGCGTCTGGTGCGCCCCAGACCCCGCCCGGCGCTCTTTCCCTCGGCTGAGTGTGCCCCGTGTCCCCTCGCTGAAGGAATCTCGGTTCTGAGTGTGACCATGTGCGGGGTCCTAGGAGCCCTCCTACTCTGTCATCGAACCTGAGGGTGGTCTCGAGGACCCTGATACAAGGATGGCAGTGGTGGAACTCTCTGGAAAGAACAACCCTCACTGTTAAAAGGAAGAAAAAGGGACGGGCATGAGGATAGGCTGGTCCCTGGGGGTATGGAATCATCCTCAGGACACAACGGGCGCTGAGTGAGAACCGACGCTTACCAGGGCTATGGACAAGTCCAACCCCAGAGGTCGTTTGCTGGACTCCCGGGCCACTGGTGGCCTTGCTGGCTGAAGTAAGGCGGACACGTGGGCCTGAGACTCCTTTATCTTTATTCTGTCCTCCAGCAGGGGGAACAAGGTGCCCAAACATCCCGCCTGAAGGTGGCCTGGGTAGGCCAAAAATGTAAAGTTTCCCTTCCTCTCTCCTCAGAGAGGGAAGAGACAGGGCACTCAGTTCCCAGGGCTGGAGAAAACCGAGACCAGCTGGGGGAAAGGTCTTTTTTTATTCCCACCAGGATCCCACCTCAGCTGCTGTCACGTTAACCCTGGAGATGCCAGATGCACTGTGGAGGCTGGGAATACATTGCATTTGTAGTTAGAAAAAAGGGGATCTTTTCTTAAGTGGCTTACTATTCTGTGGCTATTGTGCCTGGATGTATACACATAAAATCACTTTAAATATATGAAAGAGAAACCACTTGGTCAGGGGAAGCAGCAGATACAGGCATGAATTCCCGGGACAGACCCCCAGCCTTTGGCAGCCAGCCGGGAGGCTGGACTTTAAACTCTAGAGCACTGGGAAAAAGGGAGACAACATAAGAAGAGGGGCAATTTCACCCTGGCTGGTGTGGCTCAGTGGATTGAGTGCCAGCCTGAGAACCAAAGGGTGGCTGTTTTGATTCCCAGTCAGGGCACAAGCCTGGGTTGTGGGCCAGGTCCCCAGTAAGGGGTACACAAGAGGCAACCACATATTGATGTTTCTCTCCCTCTCTTTCTCCTACCATTCCCCTCTCCCTAGAAATAAATACATTAAATGTTTTTTTAAAAAAAGAACAATCTCAAATCAATAACTTAACCCTGCACCTGGATGACCTAGAAGGTAAGAACGAAGTAAACCAGAAGTTAGCAAAAAGAAGGAAATGACAAAGACTAAAGCAGAGATAAGTAGATAATAGGAAAAAAAGAAAATCAGCAAAATCAAAGTTGGAGTTTTTGAAATATATCAACAAAACCGACAATCTTTTAGGTGTTTAAAGAAAAAAGAGAGGATGCAAATAACTAAAACCAGACATGAAAGTGTCAACAGTGCTGATTCTACAGAAATAAAAAAGACTTCAAGAGAGTACTGTGAACAATTGTATGCCGACAAATCCGCAAACTTAGATAAAATGGATAAATTCCTAAAAACACGAATTATGTAAACTGACTCAGAAGAATCAAAAAATTTGCACAGACCTACGTAACAGGTAGAGAATTCCATCAGTATTCCAAAACCTCCCAACGAAGAAGAACAGAGGACCAGATGGCTTCACTGCTGAATTACCGAACAGACAAAGAATTAATGCCAATAGCCAAGTGCTGGAAGCAACCTAGGTGCCCATCAGTCAATGAATGGATCAAAAAACTAGGGCACATTTACACAATGGAATTCTATGCAGCAGAAAGAAAGAAGGAGCTCCTACCCTTGGTGACAGCATGGATGGAGCTGGAGAGCATTATGCTAAGTGAAATAAGCCAGGCAGCGAAAGACAAAAACCATATGATCTCACCTTTAACAAGAACTTAAACAACTAAACAAACAAGCAAAATATAACCAAAGACACTAACATAGAGGACAGGCTGACAGTGACCAGAGTGAGAGGAGAGGGAATTTCAGGGGAAAAGAAAAAGGGTTTACAGGAACAAGTATAAAGGACACATGGACAAAAACAAGGGGGGGTGGCATGGAAACGGGAGGGAGGTTGGGAGGTCTGTGGAGGGGTAGGCTGGGATGGGAGTAAAAGGCAGAAAACTGTACTTGAACAACAATTAAAATAAGAAAAAAAAAGAATGAATGCCAATTATCTACATCTACCCAAAACAGAACACCTCCCAGCTGTGTTCCGGCAACACTTCCCAACTCACTCTATGAGACCAGCATCACCCCAATCACAATAAAACTATAAAATGCTGCCCAAAGAAATGGAAGAAGACCTACATAAACACCAAGCCATCCCCAGTTCATGGAATGAAAGGCTTAATCTCGTTAGAGGACAACACTCCCAGCACAAGCTACAGATTCAGCAGAATCCCTAGAAAACACCATTGGCCTATTTTCCAGATGTGGAAAAGCCAGCCCTGAAACTCATATGGAAATGCAAGGGACCCAAATACCTGAAATAATCTTAAGATTTAAAAAACAGCCGTGGCTGGTGCAGCTCAGTGGACTGAGTGCCGGGCTGCAAACCACAGTGTCACAGGTTCGATTCCCAGTCAGGGCACATGCCTGGGCTGCAGGCTAGGTCCCCAGTACAGGGCACACAAGAGGCAACCACACACTGATGTTTCTCTCCCTCTCTTTCTCCCTCCCTTCCTCTCTCTCTAAAAGTAAATAAAAAATATATTTTTAAAACGAAGTTGGAGGACTCACTTGTTGATTTTGAAACTTACCACAAAGCTAGTTTTCAAAACAACGTAGTATTAGTAAAACGACATACAGACCAACAGAACAGAACTAAAGTCTAGAAAGAAACCTATATATCCATGGTCAAACCATTTTTTACTAAGGTGCCAAGACCTTAGAAAAAGAATTTTTTCTATAAATGGTACTACAAATGGTACCCAGAAAACTGGATAACCCAAAGAAATAGCCCTGGCTAGTGTGGCTCAGTGAATTGAGTGCAGACCTGCAAACCAAAAGGTTGTTGGTTCAATTCCCAGTCAGGGCACATGCCTGGGTTGCAGGCTAGGTCCCCAGTAGGGGGTGTGTGAGAGGCAACCACACATTGATGTTTCTCTCCCTCTGTTTCTTCCTCCCTCCCCGTCTCTCTAAAAATAAATAAAACATTTTTAAAAATTAATAAATAAATAAAGTGAACCCTTGCATCACACCATGTTTTTAAAAGTTACCAAAAAATTGACCAAAGACTTAAATATAACAACTAAAAATATTAAGCATAAAAAAGAAAAGGTAATAGATAATCCTCATGACTACGAATTTGGCAATGGTTTCTTAGACATGGTGTCAAAAGCAGGAACAACCAACAAAAGAGAGAAATTTTTGGATTTTATCAAAATTTGAAACTTCGGTACACCAAGTAAAACACACCCCACCAAGTGGGAGAAAATCTTTCCAAATCATGTAACTGATAACAGTGTAATATCCAGAATATCCTACAAGTCAACAACACAGAGACAAACCACCAAACCTAAAAATGGGAAAGGGCTCTGAATAGACATTTATTTCTCTAACAAAGATAGAAATGGCCAACAGCCATGGGTAAAGAGGCTCAGCGTCATTTCTTACTAGTGACATGTAAATCCAACCACAATGAGGAACTAGTTCAAGCCCACTGTGGCAGCCTCAATCCTGAAACCTGAGAATAACAAGTGTTGACAAGGATGTGGAGGAACAGAGCCCTGTCAGTGGCTGGTGGGGACATGAACGGGTGCGGTGCCGCAGGAGTCTGGGGGCCCTCAGTGGATAAACACGGGGTTTCCACATGCCCCTGTGGCCTCCCTCCAGGGTGTCCAAAAAAAGACCCGAGACACATGTTCCCGGCAGCACTGCTCGCAGTGGCCAAACACAGACACCAGCCAAAGGCCCATTGATGGACAAATGGATAAATGAAATCTAATGTATTTGATGAAATTCTTTTCAGTCTGTAGTACTGATGCCTGCTATATGAAATAAACCACAAACAAAAGGCTGAAGCTGTACGATTTCATTCATGTGAAACACCCAAACCAGGCAAAGCAGGTCTGTGGCTGCCAACAGCCGAAGGAATGGGAAACTTTAGCATGTCACTGCTAAATGCGAGTGGGCCTGCCTGTGGGGGGATGAAAAGTGCCAGAACCAGGCAGTGGGGAAGCTCGTACACCCCTGTGTACTTACCACCCCTGAATTTTATGAACGCAAAGCGGTTAACATGGTCAGTTTTATGTAACGTGTATCTCGCCCCAATAAAATAAATGACAGAGAGAGAGAGCCAGGCAAAATTGTGACGCCATCACCAAGGAGGCGGCAGGGTGCACCCACCAATGAGCCGCAGCGCGGTCTGCGCCAGGGCGAGCGTGCCGGAGTTGAGCAGCAGGTTGAGGTTGTGCGCGCCGTGCTGCAGCGTCAGCATGCTGAGCATCACCAGGAGGAAGCGGGCCTGTGGGGTGGTGCCCAGGCTCGGTCCCGCGGGGTTCTCGTTGGTGATGGTCTGCAGCGGGACGGGCTGGATCCCTGAAAAGCATTGGCACCACGTCAATTTCTTGTGCGTGGATACGGGAACGTGCTTGAGATGCAGAAGGCACGAGCGATTTCTTAAAACTGGATCTGTTTCTCAGAGGGTCCCACGGAGCGTGGGAACCGGGGAGCCCCGAGTCACTCCGCCATCATCCCACCACCATCACGGCACACTCAGCCGTGGGCCAGGTTGTCTGCCTGCAAACTCAGCACCGCCCCCTCCACCCCACTGGGCAGCTGACACCTGGCAGCGCACATCTAACAGGGTCCACTTCTCTTCCACAGAAGCAGTCCCAGCATTTCTCTGTAGATGCTCGACTTACCAGCCAAGCAAGCACTAATACCGGATACAGGTTTTAAGGTGTACAGTGGTCACCGATACACGTAAAAGGTTGAGATGTCAGAGCTTTATATTAGGGTGCCACGAGATGGGGTCGTCTGCCAGATTTTGAAGGTTTGGTTTAGAACCTGAGAAAGCTTAAAGCTGCTTTGATGACCCTTCTCATGGACAAAGTTACTCAACTCTTCCCAAGAGCCGAAACGGGCACTTGCGAGTTTCCACAACACGTAATGAAGGGCCAAACTGTAAAATAACGCCACTGCAATCACTGACATAACCTCAAGAGCAACTTTAATACAGCCATCGTTAACCGTGAGATTTTCTTACCACTCACCGAGCTCTTTAAATTTGGCATTGGCATCCATCAAAATGTTCCGAATGTTCTGCACGGCCCAAGCGTACAGCTTGCCAAACGTCACCTCCAGCAGCATCCGGTTAAACGGCGGGATCAAATCAACATCCTTTAAACAGTCCGTGAGGGGCTCCCTTTCAAACAAAGACAGAGAATGCCACGTAGGCTACTTCAGCCTCAGCAGAATGGGGCACTGTTGCCATGGCTTTCCTTAATCAGGAAATCTAACAGACAGAAACTAACAACAGAAACAGACTCACAGATGCAGAGGACAGATTGATGGCTGTCAGAAGGGAGGGGGTTGGGGGCTGGCTGAAAAATCGAAAGGGACTGAGCGGAGAGCAAACCTCACGGACACGGAGAACAGTGTGGTGATGACCGGGGGGATGGGGGGAGGGGGGAGGCAGGAAAAGGTAAAGTGGGGGGAGTGTGAGTGGAAGGGGACCTGACTTAGGGTGCTGAGCACACAGATGGTAAATTATAGAATTGGACACCTGAAACCTATATAGTTTAGTTTTATTTATTGATTCTTAGAGAGAGGGGAACAGAGGGAGAAAGAAAGGAAGACATCAACGTGTGAGAGAAACACGGACTGGCTGCCTCTGGCACCCCCTCTCCCGGACCCGGGACCAGGCCCCAACCCTGCAGGGGCTCTGACCTGGAATCAAACCAGTGACCTCTCACTTTGCGGGACAACGCCCAACCAACTGGTCTGGGCGAAACCTACGTGATTTTATGGACCGATGGCACCCTGATAAATTCAACAAATACACAAGAACTCAAAAACAATAGCGTGACATTTAAAGCGTTAAGAAGCTTTACCCGATGTCGATGCCCTCCGGGATAAGCCGCTGCCACCCGCAGAACATGGCGTACTGCACGGACGGCAGCAGGAAGGTCTTGGCCGCCAGCTTGAGGATGGTGTCGATGCCTTCCAGGCGGACCTCCGCTCTCTCCAGCTGGAACACCGACACACGCAGGTCAGGGCCGAGCACGTGCTGCGTGAGGCCGCGAAGCGTGCTCGCAGCGGGAGCCTTTACCTGTTTCAGGAGGCACTTCCTCATTTTCTCCACGTCCACCGGCTCCTCTTTCAGGGCAAACTCGGCGATCGTGCCGAGCAGCGCGGACTGCGGGTAGAGCCCCTGGACGCTCTGCTTCAGCCACTTGTACCTGTGCACGCCCGTCACCGTGCTCAGCAGCGGCTGCCACTTATCCTGAGAAAGGAACACCGTGTCACCCCGAGTCTGCCCTGCCGAGATCACGCGTTCCCAAGCAGTTCCTCAAAAACCCCAATGGAAATGCCCGTGAGTTTAAGTTGGAAAACGTTTTTAAACGTAGGAACTAACTTAGAGTAAAAATAAGCAGGACATCAAAATATGCCCATAAATGAAGTTTAAAGCTCCCTGCTCGTGGGCACGGGAAGGGCTGACTCGGCATACAGAGGTTAAGGATTGAATAGTCTCCGGACCTGGCCAGTTCCTGAAGCAAAGCGGACAGCCATGAGCGAATGAATGAACCGATGGTGAGTGAGCGATGCAGCAGTGCACTGCCAACAGTGGGAGGGACCGTCCCCCTTGCAGGGGAGGGGCTGGCTGGGCCCCAATGGCAGCCTCCCAGAGTGGGGCGGGGTTACCCGAACCAGAATAGGCCTTGCGGACCCTGGGATCCTGGGGAGCTCTGGAGGACAGAGCGAGGGGCCCGGCGGGTCCCTTTGCCATGGGCTGTGTTTCCACACACCCAGCCTCAGAATCAGGGAAACTCCTCACCTTGGGGGATTTAATGGCAATGGGCCTTTTGTCCACGTTTATGGGACTGTGAGGAAGAATGCAAGCTTCTTCTAAATCACTCTCCTCGTTTCCGATTTTTTCTTCATCGTCGGTAGACTCTGGCTTCTTAGGAACTATGTTTAGAAACATCATTCATTATAAAAACCATTTATTTAAACATAGTTTCAAATTACAAATTACTTATATTTGCATAAAAGAAAAGGACACAAATATTTCAGTACCTACAAAAGTGTCACGATTACTCGCACACGGCGTCCAGAAACAGTCCTCTGCCACCCTGCCCCCCACGTGAGGGACAGGGCAGAGGACTCGAGGGCCACCACGGAGAAGCCCCAGAGCAGCGGCCCAGAGGTCCGCCGGCTTGTTCTTAAAGGGCCAGGTGCTGGCATTTTAGTCTCTGTGGGTCATTGGTCTATCGCACAAATTCAGCTCTGCTGTGGTAGCATTAAACGCAGCTAACTTTACTTATATGAATACTGTCACTTAAACTTTATGCAGTTTCCATGTGTCAAACATACGATTCTTCAGATTTTTTTTTTAAACAACTTTAAACTGCAAACTCCGATCCCACTCACGGGCAGTGCACGGGAGGCAGCAGGCCGCCCCCACCCCTGGCGAGCCCGCCCTGGACCAGCACCGAGGGGGGCTGGAGCCTCCTGCTGTGCTCATCTCCGGAAGTAAGGAAACTGCTCCTGAACGTGCCAGGTCATGGGTGCCGTCGCTTCTGTATTTTGGCCCCTTCCAAGGCTTTAGTCTCACTCCTCTCAGCACAGAACATAAATAACCAGCAACACGGTCATAGCCCTGGGCAGTGAGACACTAACCCAGCAGGCCAGGTTTACTCAAACTCTGCAGATGCCCAAGAGAGGCCGGTCCCTTCCACACCGGCCACCGGCCAGCTCCCTCGGACTGGGGCCTGAGGCCCCGCACGTTCTGGCGGAGGAGAGCGTTTCTGTACGCTCGCAGCCTGGACCACGTCCACCAGTCTGACCGCCGAGTCTGTACCAGCAGCGGGACTGAGGGGGCTGCCTGCCTCTGCCGGTGGGGTGGAGGCTGGGGTGCGAGTAACTGAGAACAGCCCCCAGGCCCTGCACGTCAAAGGGGACAACCCCCACCACCACCCTTCACGCTGCACGTCACTGCCGAGAGAACTGGGCCCAGGCCGTGTGACTCCGCTGGGAGGGACCCTGGATGCCCACAGGCCCTGGGTGCTGCGGGACCCCTCCCCGAGCCCCTCCTCCTGCTTACTTTGATCTGCACCCTTTCTCAGTAATCAGCGGCAGCCTAGAGTGCCACCGCTCTCCTGAGCTCTCCTGAGTCTCCTGAGCGCTCTCCTGAGCTGAGCGCTCTGTCTTCGCTGACAGAGCCCTACCAGCAAATCCCTGTTTGTGTTACTTGGTTTTCTTTTCTCAAAAAAGAAAAAAGTACCCTGGCTGGTGCAGCTCAGTGGACCGAGCACAGGTCTGCAAACCAAAGGATCACTGGTTCGATTCCCAGTCAGGGCACATGCCTGGGTTGCAGGCCGGGTCCCCAGTAGGGTGCGTGTGAGAGGAAACCACACACTGATGTTTCTCTCCCTCTTTCTCCCTCCCTTCCCCTCTCTCTAAGAAAAGAAAAGAAAAGAAAAGAAAAGAAAAGAAAAGAGCTCCAAACATCAATTAAATACATGAACCCACAACCAGACACTTTTAAGCGGTAACAGCATTTGCTTGGAATGGATGCAGGGGACAACCAGCTGGGGAGGGAGCGCTGTCCCCCAAAGCTAAGAGGCTGGCTCCTGCTTCTGCTCAGTGACCTGGCTCCCTGCTTGAAGGGACCTCAGGAGTCTCCCAGCCATGACCCCCGGACCCAGGGCATCTCTAGGGTTCAGGCACATTGCTATGGTTTAGGTTTCCTTGACAACAATCCAAGCAGGATGGTTTCTACAACAAGTGAGTCTTCCACGTCATTGTTCACAATTCCATCACGTACTTGGTCATTAACACTGTTCAGTGAGCCCGTCTGTGAGTAAGTCAGCGTGAGTCCAAAGGACCAAATCAGAAGTTTCTGTGGATTTGTTTATAATGACAAGTGACTGAATTCTACCATATTTTCACTCACATTTTGGTTATTTAATGCAAAAAGTCTTTTCTATATCCCTACACAGTTGCTTCCTGAAAATCGTAGTAACTCTAATTCCTTTTATAACAGTTCTCCATGTATCAGAAAACTCAGTATTTCCCAAGAAAAACATGTCTTTACAGGAATAACAAGCTAAACTGAAAGCTCAGACCTCCCCACACATCTCACTAGCAGGACAAGTGGTAAAAAGCATTGCATTTTCCCCATCGATATAATCAAGTTCATAGTACTTACTCTTTCGACCTCCATGTCCTAGTGACCGAATCATAACACACTCGATCCCAAAGTTGCACCTGTACCTGGTGCCTGGGGGGAGTCGGCAGGGGTTGCCAACGTGACCCTCACTGCACATAGTGCCCGCTCCGGCTGTGGTGGGGTCCACACGCGGTGCATAGCAGCCAGCAACCCGCGGCAATCCAATCCCAGGACCCACCACGCCTGGGACGGCACTTCCCACCCATCCCGGCCTCACCTCTCTTTTTCCTTCGCTCTCGAATGATCTTCTGCGCGATCCTCCGCCAGCGGGGCAGGGAGCTCAGCAGTTTGAACTTGGACATGATGGAGAGGTCGTTACAGACTGCGGGTCTCAGTTCATTGAAGAGGAACCTCAGACGCTCGATGACCGGCGCGCAGACCTCCTTGTACGAACGGCCCTGCTCCTGGTGCGTCTGCCAAGTCAGACAGGACAAGACCGTCACGCTACCGACCGCGTGCACGGCGCAGGAGGGAGAGACACGGGCCCTACCCACCTTAATGAGCGAGCACTTGGCTTGGTAGACGACCCTACACACGTCCACCACGGACTTGGGCAGCGCTCGGTGCTTCACCTGCTCGATGCCAAGCGTGCCGGCGTGCACTAGAGACAGGGCCACGTGCCCTGGAAAAGACGGTGGAGAGGGGTCAGGGAGGAATGCCTCGGACGTCACGGACGGACGTCAGAGATCTCAGGACTGTCAGAGCACCGAGCTCCGTACCTAGATCTTCGTGTTTCAGGAGACAGCAGAGCAGCAGGCGGCCCACCTCCTCCACGGGGTGCTCGGGCGGGAACGTGATGGGCGTGGTCAGGTGGCACTGCCGGCAGCACCTCTCTATCTGGCACAGGAAGTCCTGTGGCGGAGACAGCAGACAGTGGGAGGTGACGCCCCAGCCGCCCTGGCACCTCCTCGAGAGACCTAAACTACCATCCGTCATGACCTCCTACACACCCACAAGCAACCACGCTTCCCCAGCCTCGCTGACCCAGGGACGCAGCCGACCTCTCGCTTTCCACCCCGCCCCCTGAGGAGCGTGCAAACCCAGTCGCCCAGCTGATGGAAGAGCGAGCGAGCGAGCGTGCACGCACGTCAGAGTCCCGAGGGACACGGGCCTCTCGCACCTTCACATTGTGATCCTGGATGTTGTTGTCAGCCAGTGCTTGCAGGAAGGCCTGGGACTGGTCGCCCAGCGCCCGCGTGTGGGTGCAGAGGCGGGACTTGCTGGCGGGGGTGCCGCCGGGGGAGCTGCAGTGGTCCTCGTCTTTCTCCTCGTTGTAGCTGTAGTGGATCTGGCTGGTCTGCAGGCCCCCCGAGAAGATGGACGACTGCAGCCACCCTGGAGGACACGCGTGCGAACATTGACAAAGGAAACTTGAGCTCAGTCTTCCGAAATAACTAACGGAAGAGAGAGAGCAAGGCCCAAGTGCCCCACTCAGCAGGTGAAATTCAGCATCATCTGGTCTGTATGAGAGAGTCGCATCCGGCCCAATTCCATGGACGGTCATGTGACTCTGTACGGGTATTGTGCTCCACAGCACGTGGCTTCGTTGCACTTTGCAGATACCGGGTCTGCACCAGCATCAGAGCAAAGCCGTCCACCTTCTGCCTCCTTCTACTTGGACACGACCCAGCCCTGCCCTCCTGGCTGACAGAGAAGAAGACTCTCTTCCCACAGACTGACCACTCTTTGAGGGAGACGGGTGAGCCGCCCCCATGAGGCTTGGCACACAGCAGGGCGCCCTGAGTGCTCACAGCTCTGCTCCAGATGGCAGGTGGGGTGGGCCTCGCAGCCATCACACCCAGACACCCCCTCGCTCCACTCAACAGTACGGCTCACGGGCCTGCATTTCTGTCCCCAAGGCCGAGATACCAGTTTGCTCAGTCTCCAATGTCATACCTGGTTTGCCACTACGGACCTTTCTGCCCCCAGAACAACATACGAATGTCTCTACTGGTCCACTACCCTGTGTATCTTCACCTGCTTATTATGTCTGGCTCATTGGCACACAGAAAGCACCTGGAGGCAGGGGTGTGTCTAACTCCACACCTATGACACCCTGAGTGTCTAGCACGGTGACACACACCAGTACAGATGACCCTTGAACAACTCAGGTCTCAACTGCACGCATCCACTTACACAGCAGTTCTTCCCACTGACCCAAAAACGGGTGCTTAGGAACCCGCGTGTACAGAGGGCTGACTTAAGTTATACACAGGCTTCTAATTGCGTGAGTGGTCAGCACCCCGAAACCCCGCACTGTTCAAGGGTCAGCTGTAATTACTCAGTAATCCTTATTGGATGGTCGGTGGACACACAGATGGAGAAATGCACAAACACACAAAGAAAAGAACTTAAACCCATCTTATAAGTAATTTCGTTACTGGTCCTGGTTAGTGTAGCTCAGTGGACTGAGCGCAGGCCTGTGAACCAAAGGGTCACTGGTTCGATTCCCAGTCAGGGCACATGCCTGGGTTGCGGGCCAGGTACCCAGTAGGGGGCACACAAGAGGCCACCACACGTTGATGTTTCTCTCCCTCTTTCTCCCTCCCTTCCATTCTCTCTAAAGATAAAGAAATAATTTTTTTTAAAGAAAGAAATTTAATTACTGTGGGTGATCACAAAGGCTGGCATCCCAAGGTGTATTTGATTTGAGTGTGGTGAAAAGACAGTGCTCAAGCAGCACACGACTCCCAACAGGAGCAGCCGAAGCACAGCACGTGGATTCTGGGGCACGCAGGCCACCGACCGTGGGCGGGGCCGATCCGTCAGAGGGTGTACACAGGAGCACACACACAGGACCCCCACTACACTTGTCGGCTCCCTCTGCTGCCACAGACAGCGACAGCACGTGAACGCCACAGCTTGTTACCTGTTGAGTCCCATTACCCTTCTTTTCCTCATCAGCATCTTTGCCAATTGATTCCCCTTCTCCTATTCCAACGGCCCATCAGGCACAGCTGAAATAACCCGTTAATCAGTCAGCGGAAAACAAAACTTTTCTTACTGGCGCACTCGACCTCCACAGGTGACAGCGGCGTGCTCACGGCCAGGTAGGAGGCGTGCAACCCAAGGAGCAGGCCCAGGTTCCTCTCCGTGTCTATCAGCGGTGACGACAGGCTCCCCAGGTCTGGGATGGTGACGACCTCTTGGTCAGGCTGGGGAAGAGAGGTTTCATCACCGGCCTGAGGACACATGGTCAATGCAAAACATAAAACCCAAAACCCAGAGGAGCACCAGCTTCTATCCCTCAACCAGACGCTTGGCCGTGAGGAAGAAGGCAGGCGCTCTACGCCCCTGTCCCCACGTCTGGTCACGGTGAGCTCACATCCCCACCGAAGTACCAGGAGTGCAAAACTGCACAAGTCCTGCAAGCGGACAGTGGCTGCTCAGGTCTGCGGGGTAGAGGGGGGCCAAAGCAAGTAGGCAACTTCACTAGAGCAGGCCTTAGGCACGGGTGTCAGACTCATTTTCACTGGGGACCACATCAGCCTTGTGGTTGCCTTCAAAGAGCCAAATGCAATTTTAGGATTCTATAAATGTAACTACTCCTTCACTAGGGGCAACCAGCTGGGTGGTGCTGCCAGACAGAAACCAGGTGCTGGGCCAGATAAAACAAGGTGGAGAGCCTGATTCGGCCCACGGGCTTTGTGTTTGCCACCCGTGTCTTAGGGGATCGAGTAGAAGTCTCCAGAGTGACCGCATCCAATGCTTCGGAAAATACACTGAAGTGCTGTTACATGAAGACCCTGAAGAGAGACCCACACAGGACAAGCACGGCCGTGCCCACACGTGGAAGAAACAGATTCTTTCAAACAGAAAAGACGGGGTTCACGTGAAAATCAACTTAAACTTGGTCTGTCATACCAGCCAAATCACAAATAAAATGCTTCAAGCCCTACCTTTGTAGCATTTAGTAAACTTTATTGCCTCCAGATCCATACCTGGAAAGCCGATCCCAATACATAAACTCCATTGCTCAGGAATATGTACAAAGGACCTATTTCTGTTCTAACAAATTACACTACTAGATAGTTCTTCCCCCAAAATACGGTACGCCATTAACTTCAAGATGGTAAATTATTCCAAACTTCTACATAAGCTTACAATGAAATTGTAAATACCAAACGTTAACCTCTTTATTATGTGTGGGAGTGGCTACATTTCTTACAAGTTAACAATTTTAAAACTCATGTTTTAAGAGCAGTACATACGTCACAAATCTGAACATGCATAAATGTAAATTTATCTATAAAAAGGCCTCGAGTAGCTGCATGTTTACCATGTAATGACACCCCCACCCCCACCCTGCAAAAGGCCCAGCCTCCACAGTCCCTGGGGAGAGCCACCCAGCGTCAACACTCAGGGAGGGGCCCCTCGGCCAGGCAGCACTCGCCTCCTGCAGCCTCACCTCCAGGTACTGGCCCACGCAGAAGGCGTGCATGGACTCCCGCGTGTCTTCAAACTGGAGGGCAGCTTCCAGAGCTACCACGGGGTCCTCCCCGGCAAACTGAGCTGAAACAAACGACAAGTTGACGTGACTCCACACAATCTGTCCCCCCCCACACACACACACAGAAACGGTCATGGGGAGTAGACTTGGAAGGTGAATGGCCTCTCACCCTCTCCCAGGGCAGCCTGGGCCAATTGAGAACCTGGAACACGTTCCAAGGAGTGTTGGGAAGAAAATGTATAAGGAGAAATGCTTCAAATGCACCTGAATTCCCTGCCAGGAGAGGCACCAAAAGCACAGAGAGTGTAAAATGTGAAGGCTCAGGAGAAGCACCAAACTGATCACTGAAAACCCAAAAGCTTTTATGCCATGTTCATGGCCAGGAAGAATGAACATCATTACAATATCCTCGCTACCCAAAACAATCTACAAATTCAACGCAATTCCTATCAAAACACCAATGGTGTATTTTGCAGAACTAGAACAAATATTCAAAAAATTTTTATGGAACCACAAAAGACTCCCAATAGCTTCAACGATTTTGAGAAAGAAAAACAAAGTGGAAGGTGTCACACCACCTGATACCAAACTATGCTACAAGGTCATGGTGATAAAAACAGTGTGGAATGGGCATAAAAACAGACACGCGCCCTGGCTGGTGTAGCTCAGTGGATTGAGCGCAGGCTGCAAACCAAAGCATCGCAGGTTCGATTCCCAGTCAGGGCACATGCCTGGGTTGCAGGCCACGGCCCCCAGCAACCGCACATTGATGTTTCTCTCTTTCTCTCTCCCTTCCCTCTAGAAAAGAAATAAATAAAATCTTAAAAAAAAAATAGACACGCAGATCAATGGAACAGAGGAGCCCGGAAATAAACCCATGCCTTTATGGTCGGTTAACACATGACAAAGGAGCCAAGAACATACAATGGGGTAAAGACACCCTCTTCAATAAATGGTGTTGGGAAAACTGGACAGATACATGCAAAAAAAGAAAATGAAACAAGACCACTCCCCCTACACAATACAGAAGAATACACTCAAAATGGATTAAAGATTTCAATGTAAGACTTAAACCATAAAATTCCTAGAATAAAGCATAGGCAGAAAAATCTCTGACATTTCTCATAGCAATATTTTTTTCTGATACATCTTCTCAGGCAAACGAAATGAGAGAAAAAATAAATGAATGGACCTACATCAAACTAAAATGTCTTTGTACAGCAAAGGAAACCAGCAACAAAATGAAAAAGACAACCCACTGAGTGGGAGAACATATTTAGAAATGATACACCTGGTAAGGGATTAGTATCTAAAGTTTATAAAGAACTTCTACAACTCAAGTCAAAAAAAAAAAAACCCCAAAAACCCAATCCAATGAAAAACTGAGCGAAGGACTTGAATCGACACTTCTCCACAGAAGACGTACAAACAGCCAACAGACGTGTGAAAAGATGCTCAACATCACTGATCATCAGGGAAATGCAAATTAAAACCACAATGAGATACCTCCTCACACCAGTCAGAATGGCCACCATCACTAAACCCACAAACAGCAAGTGCTGGAGAGACTGTGGAGAAAGGAGACCCTCATGCACTGTGGGTGGGAATGCAGGCTGGTGCAGCCAGTGTGGGAACCAGTATGGAGTTTCCTCAAAATATTAAAAATGGAACTGTCAAGCCCTGGCTGGCATAGCTCAGTGGATTGAGTGCGGGCTGGGAACCAAAGTGTCCCAGGTTCGATTCCCAGCCAGGGTACATTCCTGGGTTGCAGGCCAGAACCCCCAGCAACCCCACATTGATGTTTTTCTCTCTTTCTCTCTCTTTCTCTCTCTGTCTCTCTCTCCCCCCTTCCGTCTCTAAAAATAAATAAAATCTTTAAATATATATATATATATATATATATATTTTTTTTTTAAATGGAACTGTCTTTGTCACTGAGCCAATCTTTACACTTTTGGGAATATATCCCAAGAAACCCTAATCACTACTCAAAAGAATACACGCACCCCTGTCTTTACTGCAGTATTATTTATAATAACCAAGATTTAGAAGTAACCAAACTGCCCATCAGTAGATGAATGAATAAAAAAGCTGTGATATATTTACATCACGGAATACTACTTGTCTGTTAAAAAAAAAAAGGAGTAAATCTTAACTTTTGCAACAGCATGGGTGGACCCAGAGAGCATTATGTTGAGTGAAATAAACCAGATAAAGACCATACAATTTCGCTTATATGTGGAATCTAATGAATAAAATAGACAGACTCATAGATACAGAGAACAGATGGACAGCTGTCAGAGGAGGGGGGGCTGGGTGAAAGGGGGAAGGGATTAAACAAAAAAATAAAAAACCTCACAGACACAGACATCAGCAGGGTGATGACCAGAGGGAAGGGGGGTGGGGCGCAGTTCCCAGGGGATAAACGGGGGACACATACAGAGTGAAGGAAGGAGACCAGACTGTGGGTGGTTAACACACAACACAATGTACCGATGATATAGTACGGAATTGCACACTTCAAACTTACATAATTTTATAATCCAATGTAACCCCAACAAAGTCAATTAGAAAACATACGTATATGTGAGAAAGAAAGGAAAGCCCCACGAGTTGCTCACAATGACGCAGGCGGCAGCGGCCAGCCCCGGAGTCAAGGCGAGCCCTTACCGAGAATGCTGCTGCTGGTCAGGGACTGCGCCTGGAAGTCCTTGATGTCGTACACCTTCCCGTCGATGACAGTCCAGAAGCCCCCGTCTTTGTTGTGGTTCTCCAGGTCGGCTTTGCGAATGAGGGTCACCTCCTCGTTATTTCTGCAGTTCTGCCCGGTAAAAAACGACTCTGCGTATAGAGAGACCATCATCAATAAACCAGTCGACCCACAGGCAGAACGACTGGAACACATTCTGTGGAAGAAACACAAGGGCAAACACCCAAACCCACAACCACAGCGGGGGAGTGTGACACACCACCCGGCATGCAAATGCTCAGCAAGGACACGGAGTGATTTTTAAAAAAGCAGAAACACCGCCACGGCAGCAGCTCGACTAGCAAACCTGACCCCAGACCAGGCAACACAGTAAATCTCAACAATTTCAAAGAAATGAAGTTACAGAGCATGTGTGGTTAAGTTAGAATAGGCAACAAAATCAAATAAAAAATCCTCTACGTACTTGAAAACTGTGAAATGTATTTATAAGTCACCCAAAATTCCCAGGAAAAAAGTGACTATGAAAATTAGAATCTGCATGGAAATGAACAATACAGATGATACCACAAATCAACAATCCTGACATCCAGCTGAATGTATGCTTGAGGGCATTTATACTTTTAAACATACATATTAGAAAAACAGAAAAGCTAAAAAATAAAAAAGTTAATGAACATCAAATCAGTAAAATTCTATGAGTGCATAATAATACTCCAAAAAAGTCACTGGTCACCTTTGGAAGCTCTAGGATACCCACTGAGTGTCATGAAAAATGGTCAAAGGGGCGGGGAAAATTAGAAGCCAGAAGCACGTATCAACCAACTGCAACGTGGAGAACTTTATTTTTTCATCTTTTTTTAATGATTTTATTTATTTCTTTTTAGAGAGAGGGGAAGGAAGGGAGAAAGAGAGGGAGTGAAACATCATTATGTGATTGCCTCTCACGCACTCCCTACTGGGGACCTGGCCTGCCACCCAGGCATGTGTCCTGATTGGGAATCAAACCGGTGACCCTTTGGTTCACAGGCCAGCACTCAATCCGCTGAGCCATACCAGCCAGAGCAGTTTTTAAAAAAATAATAATAATACCATCCTAATGAGATGAAGTGGTAATTCATTACAGTTTAGATTTGGTTTCCCTAATGATAAGCAGGGATGCCAAAGATTTTTTAAAAAGGCAACACAAGACCAGCAATATACAATCAATCAATATAATCAAGGTAGTTTTATTCCAGAAATGGGTGGTTGATTTAACACTTAAAACGTTAATAGAAAAAAAAGAAAACTGTATAAATCATGAGGAGATGCAAAGAAGGTATTAATGAAACTGGTATTTAATACTTAAAGGTATCTGCAAAGAAAGGCCTACAAAAAACACTGTGTGTGTGACAGGCGAAAAGCTTTTCCCTGGCTGCCTTAACAAGACCAGGGCACCATCACCGCCCTGTCACATTAGCACGTACTGGGGGCCGGTGAGCACAGATGGCCAGGAACGGGCGCTGTGGGATGGGACGGACACCGACTCCAGCCGTCACTAGATTTAGACCCAGGGGTGCTCCAGAAGAATGGCCCAGGACAACTCTCCCACCCAAAGGTGCTGGCACAATGACCCTCTGGACAAAATGCCCACAGCAAAGAGGACACGTGACCTCTTGGCACGCAGGCAGGCCAGTGAGACGTCTCATATGCTATGTACACACATCGGCACCACCTCCGTGGAAACTCAGTATATTCCACACTAAAGCATACCCTCTGAACCGCTGAGAGAGACATAATTAAATGCCACCAAGAAACTGGCAAAAAAAAAAAAAAAAATGCGTACAGGAGAAAGTTCTTAAAGGGCGCATGCCCATCTGAGAACACAGTCATCAGCTGGGGGAGGGGCCCCTGCAGGGACACGGAGGAAATGCCGGAGGAAATGCCGGGGAGGGTCTGGCCCACCCCAGGGCCCAGCCTGGTTGGATGTCAGTCTTCTTGTGAGGAATCGCACAAGGCTTTCTGCATTTTTGTGTAGATATTCTACTGCACACCAAAAACAGGTTTTAATTTTCTTTAATCTTTTTTAAAGATTTTGTGTTTAGAGAAAGGGTAAGGGAAGGGAGAAAGACAGGGAGAGAAACTCAATGTGTGGTTGCCTCTCATGCGCCCCCTACTGGGGACCTGGCCTGCAACCCAGGCATGCGCCCTGACTGGGAATCAAACCAGCGACCCTTTGGTTCTCAGGCCTGTGTTCAATCCAGTGAGTTATGCCAGCCAGAGCCAAAAAAAAACAGGCTTTAAAATGAGTGAGTTGGAAGTCCTGATCAAATTCAATGCCCTCAATTATATTTTGTATAAAGACAAAACAATAAACACCTATTTAGTTCACAAAAGTAGATGAATAGTGCTAAAAATATAAAACAGTGCGACATTATAAAACATAAAAACTACACCCAACAGTCTAAGGCCGCCTTCCTCGTGATAACTGCTACTTCTGCACAGTGGGAGAGAAACAGCCTGCCTGGCTTGAGCTTCCCTATAAAAGGGCTATTTTTTTAATTTTGAGAAATGATTTACTAGTTGAAAAGGGCTATACAATTATACACTAAAGCTTGTTTTGGCCACTTTTTCCCATTTAAAAAAATTGTGCAATTGATCAAAATGTTTACTTGTATCATAATAATTTCAGATCTGATGGCTTAAATTTCCCCTCTTCACTTTGGGGTTTTACGATGCACAGATGTGGCCTCCTGGTAATAAAATGAAAAAAGGTGAACCACAACTTCAATTAATTCCACGAGTCCAGGAAGTCGAAACCATGGAGAGTGTGGTCACCGAGACTCAAAACATCCAAGCTCCAGACGTGGAGAAGACAAGTCTGGTCCCACTGGTGGGCCCCCCAGGCAGCGCAGGCACAGGGACCACCCAGCCGACCACGGGCCTGCACTTGCACTGCCATCGGATGACGCTGACGGTGCAGCAGGTCACCCTCCACATGCGGCTGTGTCCAAACCAGCATGTACTGCGCCACCTCCACAGCACCTTCTGGAGACACCCCGGGAAGGGTTCCCCAGGGCTTTCTAGAACAATCCACTTCCAGATGTCACAACTACTTCTAACAGAAAGCGTTCCTTAAATACAACCTAAACGTCTCCTGCCTGAAATCATCTCCACTTTCCTCTTACGCGACCATCGGTAAAAACGGCAGGTGAGAGGTCTTCCCGGTCACCGAGTCTTCCCAATGGAGAGGCTGCACAAGGTCAGACTAGGGCGGGGCCTGCTCGGAAAAGCCCCAGGAGTGAGGATGCCGTACCCATGATGCCCGGCCACGCTAGCTCTTCCTGGTCGTCTCTCTCCTTCCCTGGCGCCAGGTGGTTGAAGCGGTCCAGGTGCTCCAACAGGCCGCCCAGCAGGGGGACAGCGCCAGCCTCCTGCATGAGACCAGCGTTTTTACTGAGCAGGAGGACGATGGAAACGACGAGTTCTGGGAGGAGGACACCTATAGGTGAAAAGGAAAAATATGAAAAAGCCTTGAGATTTAAATAAAAGTATTTATCGTAGAGAAAACCAGCTTATCTGCCTGCTGTATGTTCAAATTCTGATAAATCACAAAATACGGAATGTTTGTCCTTAGCATATTTCTACAGGATTATTTTATCTTTTATTTTGAAAGAGACGGATACAGGTGTCAGAAAGAACCATTTGAGTTACAAGAACATATTTCAAAACTACTATTTCAACACAAAAGTATTAACTAAAATCTTTTTTTGTTTAATATATTTTATTGATTATGCTATTACAGTTGTCCCATTCCTCCCTTCATTCCCCTCCACCCTGCACATCCCCTCCCACCCACATCCCCCCCTTTAGTTCATGTCCATGTGTCATAAGTTCTTTACTTCTACACTTCCCATACTATTCTTGCCCTCCCCCTGTCTATTTTCTACCTACCATCTATGCTGCTTATTCTCTGTACCTCCCCCCCCTCCCCTGTTGCTAACCCTCCCTGTGATCTCCATTTCTGTGGTTCTGTTCCTGTTCTAGTTGTTTGCTTAGTTTCTTTTTGTTTTAGGTGTGGTTGTTAACAATTGAGTTTGCTTTCATTTTACTATACATGTTTTTTATCTTCTTTTTCTTAGATAAATCCCTTTAACATTTCATATAATAAGGGCTTGGTGATGATGAGTTCCTTCAACTTGACCTTATCTGAGAAACACTTTATCTGCCCTTCATTCTAAATGAGAGCTTTGCTGGATAGAGCAATCTTGGATGGAGGTCCTTGCTTTTCATGACTTGGGATACTTCTTTCCAGCCCCTTCTTACCTGCAAGGTCTTTTGAGAAATCAGCTAACAGTCTGATGGGAACTCCTTTGTAGGTAACTGTCTCCTTGTCTCTTGCTGCTTCTAGGATTCTCTCCTTCATTTTTACCTTGGCTAATGTAATTATGATGTGCCTTGGTGTGTTCCTTCTTGGGTCCAACTTCTTTTGGACTCTCTGAGCTTCCTGGACTTCCTGGAAGTCTATTTCTTTAGCCAGAATGGGGAAGTTCTACTTTATTATTTGTTCAGATAACTTTTCCACTTGTTGCTCTTCCTCTTCCCCTTCTGGCACCCCTATAATTTGGATGTTGGAATGTTTAAAGATGTCCTGGAGGTTCCTAAGCCTCTCCTCATTTTTTTGAATTCTTGTTTCTTCATTTTTCTCTGTTTGGATGTTTCTTTCTTCCTTCTGGTCCACACTGTTGATTTGAGTCCCAGTTTCCTTCCCATCACTACTGATTCCCTGTACATTTCCCTTTATTTCACTTAGCGTAGCCTTTATTTGTTCATCTAATTTGCAACCAAATTCAACCAATTCTGTGAGCATCCTGATCATCAGTGATTTGAACTGTGCATCTGATAGGTTGGCTGTCTCTTCGTTGTATTCGCTGTAGAGCTTTGATCTGTTCTTCCATTTGTGTCTTTTTTTTCCTTTTTTTTTGCCTTGTCGCACCTGTTACGTTTGAGGGGTGGAGCCTTAGGTGTTCCCCAGGGGTCACATCCCAGTTGCTGGGTTGTGACGCTATATGTGGGGGCGGGGTCCGAGAGGGAACAATGGCGCTTGCTCCACTCTCTGTCAGATTTCAGTCACTTCCACCACTTCCCCCAAGCAAACTGGATTCTCTGGTGCTGACATCCGGGTGGGTGGGTTTGTGTACGTTCTAGGACCCTGTGGGTCTCCCCAACGAACTCTCCCATGAGGCTGGGAGTCTCTCCTGGCACCTCAACCCTGACAGGTGTCCCCATTCAGTGCCTTGAGGCTCTATTTCCCGGCGCCGGGACCCTGGGTTGTGTGGTCCGTCTCACTGCCCAGCTTTGTCAGGTTTATCTGCGAGCGAATGTGGGACCACCCGGTCAGCTGCCTTACGCTCCGCACCCCACTCCACAATCACTGCTTTGCTGGGCATTGCCACCCCACGCCCCAGGGTCTGCCAACCACCACTTTTTTTACCGTGACCCCTTTCCGCCCAGCTGTCTGACTCCGCCCCTCCTACCGGTCTGGATGAATGTGTCTATTTTAATTTCTTGGTTGTCGGACTTCCATACAGGTCAATTTTGGTTCTGGTTGTTACTTTGTTTCTAAATTGTTGTTGTCCTTATTTTGGTTGTGCAGGGAGGCACAGTGTGTCTACCTACGCCTCCATCTTGGCCGGAAGTCCCCTAACTAAAATCTTTTATTCAGCAAAAGAAGTGCCTATGATTAATTTACTACCAGGAAAAAAAGCACTCAATAATCACCATCGACTGTCACAGAATTAAATTGAAAGATATTAAGCAATATCGGAATATACAAAGGTCCTGAAAGGAGGAACTAATTTTTTTAAAGATTATTTATTTGTTTTTAGAGAGAGGAGAAGGGAGGGAGAAAGAGAGAGAAACATCAGTGTGTGGTTGCCTCTTGTGTGTTCCCTACTGGAGACCTGGCCTACATGTGTCGTGACTGGGAATCGAACCAGTGACCCTTTAGTTCGCAGTCTGGCACTCAATCCACTGAGCCACACCAGCAAGGGCTGGGGCAACTAGTTTTTATGCTGCTGAAATCAAATTAGACAATTACCATGGAACTCGTTACTGGAATGTCAATAATGGGGTATGACTCTAAGTCACTGATCATATTTACAGCAATCCAACTCCGGTACCAGGTTGCTTAACAAGAACTGGCAGTGATGTACCCACAGAAACAAAGGACAAAGGGCAGTGGGACCAGCAAACGCCAGGGGCAAAGGCAAGTGGGTTACCAGGCAATGGCAAATTGTAACTCTCATCTCTCTGCAAAGAAACATGTGTGCGCAGGCGACAGACAGGAACCGTACCCGTGAAGTCCCCTTCCACGATGCTGGCCACCTCGGCGAAGTGGCGCCAGCTGGCGGACGCGATGCTGGCAGCCACGGGCAGAATGTCCCCGATGTGGGTGCACAGCAGGGCCGTGTACTTCTTCAGCAGGGATCCCACGCCCATGAGCTCGGGACCTGGGGGGGTGGGGGGTAAGAAAACGTCATGTTCGCTATTCGAAGTCACTTTGTAAATAGAGTGGCTCACTCCGCTCCTTCGCTATCATCTGTGTATCTCCACCTACCACGACTTCGGCTCTTTTTACATCGCATGATTTGAAACACAGTGCGTGGGGTTATGACGATTTTCAGACACTGTCCTACCCACTACCTGGAAACCCTGGCTACATGCTCATGTCATAACTTAAGAGTTTTAAAACCTTATATCCCATACACAACTCCTTCTACGTCCAACTGCTTCTAACGCTCGTAAATTATTCCCAATGAACTAAAGCGGCCTTTGAGCTCATAAAGCTTCAGCTTTTCTCAGTCCACGGCTCCTGCTAGCTTTTTGGTCCCTGTGACTCCATGTCTTTGCGACGATCACCTCTTTCGGGCCTGAAGCTCCCTTATTTCAATCTGAAATTCTCCAGCATCTACAAGAGCCTCATTCTTTGCAGGAGGTCACTCAGCTAGTTGAGAATAGGCTACCTCTGACTAGACTACCAAGAGCAACAAAGCTCTCCATCTCCAACAGAAAGCTAGCATAAGGAGAGCCACCAGGGGCCCCTCTCTCTGTGTCCCATGCAGAGCGGGACACTCAACATACCATCCTATTTCAGTCCTCACAGGTGCCCTCGGGGGTCACCCCAATTCTGGAGGGGAGCAATCGATAAGCAGCCCCCAGGAGACTGAGTCCCTGGGCTACCAGCCAATAACCAGAGCTACAGCTGAGACCCAGGGTGGCCCCGGCGGTGACTCACCCCTCCCACTCCGTCTACCTGACTTGCTTCCAGGGGTGACACGCATGTGCGGTGGCACCATTCTGTTCCTACGCTATGTCAGTCCCCATCCGTTCGTCACAGACACGTGCAGTTAGTCTGGCAAATCGCCCGTCAGACTAACCTGGGTGTAAATGATGCTACTCCTGATGTCTAAGGACTGTAACGTAAAGACGAGATAAACGACACTGATGAGTCTAAGACAGAAGTATTCACCAGACAGAGTGGACTTCAACAGAACAAGAAACACATCCGCACGAGCAGAAGAGGCGTGTCAGAAAGCCTGGCACATGCAAGACACCAACAGTCTAGGCAACTTACTGGGGACATCTGAGGTCTGACCGATACTCTCTCCTGGGTACAGTTTGCTGATGAGCAGGCGCTGAAACCGCAGCAGCAAGTCCAAGGACGCAGACCTGTCCCGGCTGTGCTGCTCGAAGTCCATGCACGACGAAATGCGGCGGGCCACGTCCTTCAGTCTGGCGACCGTCTGGGACGCGATGTTTCTGTGCAGGGGGGAGAGAAGTGCGAAAAGAAGCGAGTTATGGGTGTTCCAGCCAGTAAAGGTGTCTCTCAAAACCGCGACACGTTCAAGTTGGAAACACAGGCTGTGACCTGCAGCCGGTCCGTTCCCCCAAAGTGCCAGGTGGGCCTGTAACAGCTCAGCCTCCGCCAAAAGTGAGCGGGGAGCAGAGAGGACACCGAAACGGGGTGACGCCCTCTCCTCTGCCAACGGGCTCCTGTGGGCTGCGTGGGAGGGTGTGGCGTGGTGGAAACTCCTTACGGCCCTCGGGAAGGAACCACCACATTATCACTTTTTGACCAAAGCTGCATTCCTGAAGACAAGAATCACTTGCATTTCTGTGTCTGCCTCTCACATTTGACTTCAGGCTTTTGAGGAGCACCCAGGGGTGCCATGTGGGGATCCTCAGGGCTCAGAGAATACAGAGGAAAGAGGACGAAAGTGGGTAAATGAACCAGCTCAGGGTCACGGGTGCCCAGAGAACACGGCAACAAGGAAAGAAGCAGAGGATCCAATTTCAACATGAGCCAAGGACCATCAACCGGGGGCAGAAAGGAGAAGAAACACTGGTCCTGGAAGGCCCGCCCCCGCTGTGAGAGAGCCGTTAGCATTCTGGCTCCCTGAGCAGAATTCAAACAGCAGGGCAGGGACAGAGTGCCAGGCTGCAGGGACTACACCTGCAGTGCTGAGCGACCGGCGTCCTGAGAGAAGAGAGGCCTCCTGTTTGTGTTGGGGGAAGTAACTCTGACGTCACCGTGAAGGCAAATTAGAGGGGACGGGATTGCCGGATGAGACCTGCCGCCCAGGGCCAGTCCAGTGCCAGGTGGACAAGCCTGACGCCTGGCATGAGAACAGAAGGGCAGAGTGGGTGTGGCTCCGAGGCTGTCGTCAGAGAAGCCCCACCATCCAGCCCCCACGCCAAACAGGAGGGCGAGGGCCAGAGGCCTGACGGGGCGGGTGAGTCGGGGCCTCTGCACAACACTGGGCTCCCCACAGGCACTCTGCCGCACATGTGGGATCCCCGACAGGACAGCGGGTTTGAGGACGGCCTGTCCATCGCACCTGGCACTAACAGCAGTGCAGTGGGGACAGAAGCAGGGACACGAGGTCTGCCCGCCCCCCCTCCCCCACCATAGATCTTCAGCTCTTACCCAGAGCCACTAAGAGCCCGAGGCTCTGCCTGTACCCCGGCCACACCAAACAAAGGAGAGCGCTCCCAGGCCACCAGTCCACTTGGCTTTCTGCCCCACTGCGTGGCTGCCACCCTGATAACTTGCTCACAGTAGAGGAAACCAGCCTACAGGGGCCTGGGCCAGTGCAAAAGGGGAGGGGATCAGGAAGTATAAACTGGCAGTCACAGAAGCACCACGGGATGTCGCGTCCAGTGCAGGGAACACGGTCAACGGTACGGCAGTAACTACGCATGGGACCAGGCAGGCGCTGGACACACTGCGGGGATACACTTCATAAAGTACATGACTGTCTGACCATCATGCTGGACACCTGAAGCGAACACAACATAACACTGGATGTCAAATGTAATTGAAAAAAAATTTCAAAAGGAAAGTGGTCTAGAACCTAGGGTTTATGCTATATGCAAAGGAGAAAAATACAGTAATAAAGTAAAATAGTAATTTTTAACTTATTTCCATAATATAAAATTCCAAAACATAATCAAAACGTGTAATTCTGCCCTGGCTAGTGTGGGTCAGTGGGTTGAGTGCTGGCCTGCAAACCAAAGGGTCACCGGTTCAATTCCCAGTCAGGGCACATGCCTGGGTTGCAGGCCAAGTCCCCAGTAGGGGGCGCATGAGAAGGCAACCACACACTGATGTTTGTCTCCTTTTCCTTCTCCCTCCCCTCCCCTTTCTCTAAAAATCAATAAATAAAACCTTTTTAAAAATGTGTAATTCTGACAGTGTCCGCTAACTAAAAACCCTCAGCGGCCCCCCGTTTGGAGAGAAGTGCATTCCTGCGGCTTCTTCCGGCATCCGGCTGAGGCATCATTCCGAAGCCTGTTCTGTGGCTTAGGTATGGCGGCCGGAATTTCTTCCACCTACGTTTCCAAGCGGTCAAATGCATGAAATGTCCAGTTTCTACATCTTTAGGCCATTTTTCAGCTGCTTAGCATCAGTCAAAACGTACTGCGTCTCCTTCCATCAGGAATGCTAAGGTAAGAACACCCGAAGCTGCAGGGCAACATCGCTGGCCCCTCCCACCCTGCCCAGCCCCACCCCCCTGCAAGAAGCCCGGATGCAGTGGTCTGGCTAGTTAGTGAGAAAGCTGCAGGTGCAGGTTTTCTTGCTCTGTTTTCTAAAGTGGTTGGGAGGTGCCGATTACTCCCATGCTTCAGTTTCTCTTTTGTTTTCAAACAGGTGCATCCTTACTACAAACCTGCGGGGGCGCCAAGCCCTCCCCACACACGGAGGGCTGTCCCACAGAGGCCACCCGTCAGAGAGCCACATGCGTAATTTAAATGTCCTCCCGGCCACATTCACAAAGAAGCGCATAAAATCAGTACAACAGAGTAGTTATCCCTGCGTACTGACATATTATCATTTCAACATACAACCAGTAAGAAAAAGTACTGAGATATTTTATATTTGTTTTCTCACCCTGAGTCTTCAAACAGCACTGTATATTTTGTTACATACAGCACATCTTGATTACATAACTACGTTTTCACTGAAAATACCTGATTTGCCCTTACAGTCACAAAATGCGCAGTTACAAAAGTGAATTCATATGGCCAAGTTACTCCCAGTATACTTAATAGTTTTCTAAGAGCTAAATCAGGTTTAAGGTTTTACATTTGAATTTAGTAAAAAGTGACTCAGTTAAAGTAATTGAACTTTAATTAGTAAAACAATAAAATGTCTCAACTACACTGGTCACATTGGATTGTACACAGCTCAGTGTGAACAACCCAAAGTTCAAAGCTCAGTGGATTGAGTGCAGGCCTGTAAACCAAAGGGTCGCCAGTTCGATTCCCAGTCAGGGCACATGCCTGCGTTGTGGGCCAGGTCCCCAGTAGAGGGCACATGAGCGGCAACCATACACTGATGTTTCTTTCCCTTTCTCCCTCCCTTCTCCTCTCTATAAATAAATAAAATCTTTAAAAATAAATAAAATAAAAGTTCACTGAGTGCCCAGGCACACCAGCCACTACTGCTCTGGATGCACACGCAGAGGCTCCTGCTCCCAGGACCTGGCTGCCTGTGCCCACCCGCCCAGGCCTCTCCTTTCTCTGTACGTGGACGACAAACCAGGAGCCGAGCCCCTGCAGGGCAGACAGAGCAGTGCAGTAACCAAAGCCCATCAGAAGCCGCCTTCCTCCTCCCTTTCTGAATGGTGCGGAAAGGCCAGGGGACATCCGTCGGCAATCGACAGACTGCTTCAGCCCTTGTCAATGTCAGCCTCTGTGTGTGTCCCGAGTCTAACCGAGTCTCCCCTCCTCCTGATGAAGCCATCAAAAACCCATGCTCATCATTCTTTTACTTACTTCGACTTCGACACTCAAGTTTGTCTCACAAAGCAACCCACGTGCAGGAGACAGTGTGCAGAGTGAGGCAATGGCGCAATGAGCTTTTTAAAAAGCAACCTCACCTCCACGGTTTCCATGTGCGCCTGCCTGCTCCGTAATAAGGGCAAGAATCTCCTCCTAGGTTTATCTCACAACCCAGTTTTCTCCAAGTGAAAACTGTGGGCATCTCCAGCTCTCCCTCCTACAGCGTTCTGACCTGCTGGCCTCTCACCGGTACTCAAGACTCTGCTTTTTATTGCCCTGAAACCTACCCGAGGTGCTTTTCAGAGTCCTAGCAGCCAAACACATTTTTGAGACACTAGTTCCCAACTCACTGTCTTAATATGAAACCAACAATCCTGTTAAAAAAAAAAAATCTAACACTATTTACCTAAGAAGCTGCTGAATGAGCTGAACCAGAGGCAAACACTGCTTTCCAGAAGATTCATAGATCCCTGTGTTAATAAGGTCTTTATCCAATGGAGTCCTGCTTCTGTGAAATGTTGAGGCGTTTGCTTCCTGTTCATCAATTTCTTTTTCCTTCTGGGCCTCTTTTTTGGCTTCAATATCCTGTAATTCATAAAACAGAGAGCGGTTACCAGCTGCCTTAGGAACAGGTGTGGAGGAACCCTGGGATGAGTCCCAATGCCACCTGGCCCCTCACCAGCTCACACAGTAGGTGACACAGGCCCCCGCCCACCCGCTGAAACCCTGTTGCTCCACTGTTCAGTTTCTAAACAGACTGCTAGACCTGCAAACCCGATATCCAGGCTGCCAGCGCTGGTGGTCCCCAGCCCCCTCCTGTGAAGTCCCTAAAATCCTGACCCCTGCTGCTGGTGCTCAGGCACCCCACGTGATCTGCCCAAGCACAGAGTCTGTCTGCCTGGCAGACGCCAACAACGCACAGATGAGAGGATACATTCCAAGTCGTACATCAGAAAAGAGACACGTGTCCAGAACACAAAGCAAATCCTTACAGCTCAACAGTTCTAGTTCAACGTAACCTGATTTAAAAACAGGCAAAGGACTGCAAGATGTTTCTACAAACAAGATAAATAAGCGGCTGATAAGCACAGGAAAGGATGCTTGACATCGGCCACCATCCGCACAGCGTGGATGACTCCACTGAACGCAGTGGAGAGAGGCAAGCACTGGCGAGGGTGTGGAGACTCAGGAACCCCACACACTGCGACTGGAAGGTGACATGGTGTGGCCAAGTACGGAAGCCATCGGGCTGTTCTTTGGAACACTAAACTAACACCCCACTCCGAGGCTCGAGTGTAGTGGAAACAACCCAAACGGCCATCAGCTGATGAACGCATAAACACAACGTTCTGCATCCACGCAAAGGGATGTTGTTTAGCGAATTAAAAAAATGAAGTACGACAGAGATGTGCAGCCTGGATGAACCTGAAAAACACTCTGCGGGGTGAAAGAAGCCAGACGCAAAAGGCCACAGATTGCAGGAATCCGCTTCTGTGAATGGTGCAAAACAGGAAGCACACAGAGACAGGAAGTGGATCCGTGGTGGTGGTCAGCAGCTGGGGGGGTGAGGGGGGTGGGGCATGTCTGGTAAGGGGCACAGAGCTGCCCTGTGGGCTGATGGGAACGTTCTGAAATCACAGACTGGTGGTGGTATGGTCACTGTGTGGATACACAAGACAAATCACTGAGTTACACACTAAGAAGAGTGGATCTCATAGTATGTGTAGGTGAAGTATATCTCAGTAAAAGCTATTACTAAAGAGGAGGGGTATCTTTTGCCAATCAAATGACAGCAATATTCCTGAGAGCCTACTATGTACCAAGCATTGTTCTAGTAACCAAATTTACTGTGAAAAAGCAATGCTCTTTCTTTCTGGGCTTTCTGTTCTAATGTTAAAAGCCAGAACCACCCAAACACAAAAAGTCCCCCTCAGTCCTGGGGGATCCGGAACGAAGACCCCGCCTCAGTAGCGAGGATGAACGGGACCACCCAGTCCTACAGAAAGGAAGGCAACACGGGAAGCTTTAAAATGTGCATGCTTCTGACCCAGCAATTTCAATTCTACAACTTTTTCCTAATCATCATTCTCGCCCTCAGTAGCTGATAATCTACAGGAACTAAAAATTAACTTACAGTAGTCAAGTCTAAAATCTCAATGGTCAGCAATGAGAAGTTGTTAGTTTCTAAAAAAAAGAAGCGATCCCCTTTCCAGATGACAGACTGCTCCAACACAACTGGACAAATGGACACAGCAGTAGAATGGACACTGAACACCAATGATGAGTGAGGAAGATGCAAGGTCACAGAGCGGTGGGACCGATTCCAGTACCACTGTCAAGTTCAGCAGTAAACACGTGCATTTTTGAAACTCTGGAAGACTATGCCCTCAAAATATTAACAATGGTGATTCCTAAATGATAGGGGTTTTCATTTGCTTTTTACCTTGCTATAGCTTTAAAACAGTTTTGATTTACAATAAATGGCCTTCTGGCTATTTTTTCTGCACCTTAATTATTGTGGCAGAGGTCACAATCTGCATGTCTCTGTAGCTGCCCCCCCCAAGGTCGGTCTGTCTGTCTCTCTCTCCCCAGCAGGAAGGCCAGAATAAACATCTGTGACCTGAATGAACAGGCTCCACAAACACTGCTGAGGTCACCTCACAGTGCCTGTCTGGCCCCCACCTGGCCACCCACTGCCTGTGTGCTCCCAGTGTCCCCATCTGGCCAGCTGTCGCACGGAGCCTCACGAGGCCCTAGGTTGAAAAGGCAGAGGCTTGGAGGCAGCAAACCTGCCACTCACTAGTCACGACACCTCAGCAAATCACTGCACGTCTGTGGCACTTATGTCCGAGTCTAAAAAGTCTAATTTTAAAACAGCTCTTTCCACTGGACATGGCTGACAAAGTCAAAAAAGAAAAAAAAAAAAGCCATGGTGTGGCTCAGTGGATTGAGCACCAGCCTGTGAACCAAAGGGTCACTGGTTCGATTCCCAGTCAGGGCACACGACTGTGTTTCCAGCCAGGTCCCCAGTAAGGGGCACATGAGAGGCAACCACATATTGACTTTCCCTCCCTCTCCCCCTCCCTTCCCCTCTTTCTAAATATAAATAAATTAAATCTTTAAAAAAATAAAGCACACAGCACAGTGCGTGGAAAAGAACAGGGAGACGAAGAATAGGGGTCACTGCAACGTGGTCACTTAGGATTTCTTCTCCTTTTCCTCAGTGTAATCCAAGTATTTGAGTATACTTTCAAAGACACCTCATCTGACTTTATCAATGTTTTCAAATAAAAAACTGATACAACAACGAAAGCAACAAAAGAAGCTGTCAATGGCCAATAAGCACATGCAGATGCAAATTACAACCACACCATTGGAGAAGAGGTCAAGTTAAAAAGGCTGACACGCCTCATGTCCCACAGTGAGATCAAGACAGAGCGCGAGCTCCTTCCGGGCTGGGCCAGGTGTAAAGGGCACAGCCACTCAGGGCACACGCGCAGCCCAGGACCCTGCGGATTCTCACTCAGAGGACTCGCTTAAGAGAAAAGGCGTGTGTCCGCCAGAGGCCTCGTGCACAGCGTGGTCAGAGCAGCTTTACAAAGGCAGAAGCCCTCCAACGTCTATGAGAGTGAGAGCAGACAGACAGAGGGCTGCACGCACACAGTGGAGCACTAACAGTAAGGGCGAAGCGGCCACACATGCAGCAGAGATGAGCTGGACAGCGAAGCCAAGGCTCGGTACACCAGACACACCAGAGCGCATGCGTTGCGACTCTGACTCCACCTGGGAGACCTCACAGCGGGCAGCAGGACCTCGCAAGGGAGAGGGGCGTGTCCTCACCGCGCACGCGCACAAGGGTGCTGCCTGGGGCACCGCGATGACTTACAGCATCACCGCGGCATCTGTCCAAATCGTTTCAATGGGCACTTAAAGTGGGTGCAATTAATCATACTTCATATCCCAAGAAAAATATTTACATTAGTAAAAACCCTTTAATCACTGAAAATATTGTGATGCTACTGTAAGTTATGAGTTTTTCAATAATTATGGCAAAAGGCTGGTTGTAATTCCTTCACAAGCAGCAGCCGGGGGTTCCAGCCTCATCTCCCCGGTGGTAGGATCGCCTCTTGCAGCTCGCACACGCACCCCTGGGGCTGTACCTGGATTTCCGCGGTGATGGCCGCGTTCAAGGCTGACTCTAAGCCCCCATCAGCCATCAAGCTGCCCACCAGGAGATCAATCATGAAGCGGCGGCCTGGACTCACGTTAACTTCGTTGCCTGAAATTGGAACAGGGAAAGAGTTTTCAGCCATCTGAGCTAATGCCCTGCCCTCCCCACACCCTTTCCTGCTCCCTCCAGCCCCGGGCTCCCCGCCCAACCCACCTGCGCAGGGCAGCAGCGCGGAGAGCGCCCGGGCCCGCTCCTCCGCCGTGGGCAGCAGCACGGACCACCCGCTCTGCAGCACGGCCTGGGCGGCCGCCTGCACAGTCCCCAGCACGCCCGCACTGCTGGCCAGGGCCACCACGGTCTGCTTCAGGCTGCCGAGCAGGACGCTGCCCAGACCTAAACCAAGCACCTCCGGGTCAACCTGGTGGCTGATGGCAGCATGCAACTGAAATGACAAAAACAGTTCTCACTTAGAAACCCTAAAAACAAGTGGATTTCCAATCTCATTGAATATGTAATTCCATACGTTGAGTTTCATTCAAATGATAAAGGGAAAACTTCCAGTATCTGTATTTTTAAAACTAGACTGGAAATTTTTACCCATAGTAGTTGAGAATCCATAGTAGGGTATTTTGTAAGAAAAATATTTAAAACCTAACTATAAATACTTATATGGAACACCTGTGTACTCAAGCTGAACAGAGGTTAAACCGAGTGGAAATAACAACCTCCACCCCACCCCAACCATCTGCACCAGACACAGAGAAACAGTGAATATAATATAATCATAAAATTGATAGAAAATGTATGCTCAGGCTTGAGACCCAGACTGCCCATGACAGCCCTCAGAACCTGAGCTTCCCGCAGAAGGCTGGGAGCCGCTGTGCTCAAGATCACCTGCCCGCCGGCCAGAGCCTGAGAGCGACGCTCTGCCCACACAAGACTCTGGGCAAAAAGCCCACAAAAGAATCAGAGAACTGGTTGCCCTGTGAGCATATGTGAAATCAAATGTACACCAACCATCTAGGTATAGATACCCTGTGTCAAGACTTGAACACCAAAACTCATCTAGAGCCTGAGAAACTCCTGGAAGGCAGGAGGTGCAAATTACAAAACCGCCCTCTGGGGACGTCTCCACAGCCAAGGGCAAAGGGATCCGCCCAGCATACCCCCTTGAAATCAGCATCTCACCAGTCGGTCACCAGGAGGGAAAGTACAGACACAGTGAGAGGCAAAGCATGCGCCCCAAGAAGTGGCATCAATAAAAAAACTGGAATGAAGCCATAAAACAGGGAAATAGTCTCAGACATCAAGGAAGGGACAGAGCCCAGAAGACGAGGATATCATAAGCAAAATGAAAGCCTTGGAAAAGCCCCAAATAAAAATTCTAAAAATGAGGAAAACAGCCATTGGAATAAAAGCCTCAAGGATGCAAAGAGGATCCCTCCAAGATACATCATAATTAAAATGCCAAAGGTTAAAGATAAAGAGAGAATCTTAAAAGCAGCAAGAGAAAAGCAGTTAGTTACCTAAAGGAGCTCCTGTAAGATTGTCAGCTGATTTCTCAACAGAAACTATGCAGGCTAAAGGGACTGGCAAGAAGCATTCAAAGTCACAAAAACTGAGGACTTAAACCAAGATTGCTCTACCCAGCAAAGCTATCACTTAGAATCAAGGGACAGATAAAGAGCTTCCCAGACAAGAAAAAGCTAAAGGAGTTTTATCACCATCTAACCATTATTACATGGAATGTTAATGGGACTTCCTTAAGAAGAAAAACATTAAAAAATATGAACATAATGGCAATAAATACGTATCTATCCAAATTGAATCAAAATAACAAAATAAATGAACAAGCAGATCAGATATAGACTCATTAAAAAATGTATGGCTAAAAAATGCTAATCACAACTGAGACTTCTGTGAGGCACAATCCTTTTGCTGGTGGAGGGTCTTACCTTCAATTTGTAAAAAACACAACAGCTGTGAAGCGCAATAAAGTGTAATAAGAAAAGAAAAAGAGAAATAAATCTGACAAAAAAATAAATAAAAATATGATGTCTAACCTGCCATTAAATGTATGATGCAATTATCTTCTGAGGCAGCAGGAGTTAAAGTACATTCTATCTCAGGACTATTGTTAAATGACCTTAAACTAGCAATAAGAATAAGGGATAGAAAATGCAAACGCAGAAGTATTAGCAATGAACACCAAGGGGTATGGGACCCAGTTTTAATTTAATCTGTGTGTATTATCTGAAGGAGGGATACAGTGCGTTGCAAGTAACTTTTGATCTGATGGACAGTTTTGGAGGGGTTTTTTTTTTCTTTTTTAAATAAAGAGTACTGGACTTCTGGCCAAGATGGAGGCGTAGGTGGACACACTGTGCCTCCCTGCACAACCAAAACTAAAGACAACAAAAATTTAGAAACAAAGAAACAACCAGAACAGACAGAAAACTGAACTATACAGAAGTCTGACAACCATTTATCCAGACCAGTAAGAGGGGTGGAGTCGGCGTCTGGCCTAGAGGGGTCGTGGCAGGAAGAAGCAGTGCTGGCAGACCCCAGGCACGGGAAGGCAACAAGAAGACCCAGTGAGGTGAGCAAGGCAGCTGGCTGTCCGCAGTCACACATTCACATGCAGATAAACCAGATGAAAACCCGCAGGGAGACAGACCAAGCAACCCAGGGTCCCAGCGCCGGGAAATAAAGCCTAAAAGCACTGATTAAAAACAATTGTGGAGGTTGAGGTGCCTGGAAAGATTCCCAGCCTCAGGAGAGTTCGCCGGAGAGACCCATAGGGTCCTAGAACGTACACAAGCCCACCCACATGGAAACCAGCACCAGAAGAGCCACATTTGCTTGGGGGAAACGGCAGAAGGGGTTGAAATCCGACAGAGAATGGAGCAAGCACCACTGTTCCCCCTCGACCCCAGCCCCACAAACATCATCATGACCCAGCAACTGGGTTGCCCAGCCCTAGTGAACACCTAAGGCTCTGCCCCTCATACATAACAGGCACAACAAGACAAAAAAAAAAAAAAAAAATGGCTCAAATGGAAGAACAAATCAAAGTCCCAGAGCCAATACTTTTAAGCGACTAAGAGATAGCCAATCTATCAGATGCACTGCTTAAAGCACTGGTGATCAGGATGCTCACAGAATTGGTTGATTTTGTTCACAAATTAGATGAAAAAAATGAAGACTACACTAAGTAAAATTAAGGAAAATGCACAGGGAACCAACAGTGATGGAAAGAAAACGGACTCAAATCAAGGAGTGGACCAGAAGGAAGGAAAAAAACAACCCAACAGAAAAGAATGAAGAAACAAGAATTCAAAAAAATGAGGAGAGGCTTCGGAACCTCCAGGACATCGTTAAACATTCCAACATCCAAATTATAGGGGTACCAGAAGGAGAAGAGGAAGAGCAACAAGTGGAAAAGTTATCTGAACAAATAATAAAGTAGAACTTCCCCATTCTGGCTAAAGGAAATAGACTTCCAGGAAGTCCAGGAAGCTCAGAGAGTCCCAAAGAAGTTGGACCCAAGGAGGAACACACCAAGGCACATCATGATTACATTAGTGAAGACTAAAGATAAGGAGAGAACCTTAAAAGCAGCAAGAGATAAGGGGACAGTCACCTACAAAGGAGTTCCCATCAGACTGTCAGCTGATTTCTCAAAAGAGACCTTGCAGGCAAGAAGGGGCTGGAAAGAAGTATTCCAAGTCATGAAAGGCAAGGACCTATATCCCAGATTGCTCTATCCAGCAAAGCTCTCATTTAGAATGGAAGGGCAGATAAAGTGCTTCTCAGATAAGGTCAAGTTAAAGGAGTTCATCATCACCAAGCCCTTATTATATGAAATGTTAAAGGGATTTATCTAAGAAAAAGAAGGTAAAAAATATGAACAGTAAAAAGACAGCAAACTCACAATTATTAACAACCACACCTAAAACAAAAGCAAACTAAGCAAACAACTAGAACAGGAACAGAACCACAGAAATGGAGATCACATGGATTAGCAACAGGGGAGTGGGAGGAGGACAGAGAGGGAAAAGGTACAGAGAATAAATAGCATGGATGGTAGGGAGAAAATAGACAGGAGGAGGGCAAGAATAGTATGGGAAATATAGAAGCTAAAGAACTTATGACACATGGACATGAAGTAAAGGGGGGGAATGTGGGCAGGAGGGGGTGTGCAGGGGAGAGGGGAATGAAGGGAGGAATGGGACAACTGTAATAGCATAATCAATAAAATATATTTAAAAAAATAAAAATAAAGAGTACTGGATTAAAAAAAAACTTCACAAGGATGTATAACCTCAGACTGAATGAAAATCATAACCTCAAGTTATATATACAAAAATAAAATCACCTAAATACAATGTATTAAAATTACACAGTAAGATAGAAAAATCTGAAAGGCTTCCAGATAAAGACCAATCAGCTACAGAGTTGTACTAGGTAAGATTTCTCATTGGCAACAATAAAGGTCTGAAGAGAGCTGAGAGCCCTGGCATGTGTGGCTCAGTGGACTGAGCGCTGGCCTGCAAATCAAAGGGTCGCTGGTTCAATTCCCAGTCAGGGCACATGCCTGGGTTGCGGGTCAGGTCCCCAGTAGGGGGTGCATAAGAGGCAACCACACACTGATGTTTCTCTCCCTCTCTTTCTCCCTCTCTTCCCTCTCTCTAAAAATAAATAAATAAAATGTTTTAAAAAAAGAATCAAGCTTTATAACCTCATTCTAAAAAAGACTACTAAAAGCCAAGGACCCAGAAAGAGAATAAAGCATGGAAGAACATACAGCACATGACAAACATAGAACAAAAGGCATGTAGCCTAAGACATGTATGTTGTTTCCCCCCAGCACTGACCACAGCATCATCACCACCAAAAACGGGAGGTGACACACGACTAGAAAGATCCAGGGAAGGGACATGACACCACAGGTGCCCCAGTCAGTGAGCTCCTGCAGAAGACTTCTGGAGAAGGGAGGCACCCTCCCAACGTCCGCTAGTTTGATTAATGCAACTAAACATGCAGTTCTTTCCTCCTTCAGAGCCAATGGAAAAACCGGCAAAGAGGAAGGGGGTCATGATGGGTTGGTTCCACAGAAATCTGTGTATTATAAAGGGGAACTTTGTCAAGAAAAACTGTTCTCTTGACATTGCCATAGGATTTTATTAGGAAGAAAAATCAGATCACCAAAAAATCCAGGCATTTTCATTAGCAGTCCCACAGGCTAAAACCCATACACCCTGCGGCATCGTGAACATCATGACGAACACCCGAGACACTCGGAGAGGGGGAGAGGAGAGGAGAGGACACTCAGAGAAGGGGAGGGGAGAGGGGGAGAGGAGAGGGGCAGGGGAGAGGGGGAGGGGAGAGGGGGAGGGAAGAGGGGAGAGGGGATGAAGGGAGGAGAGGGGAGAAGAGACAGGGGAGGAGAGGAAATGGCTCTCACCTGCAGCCGCAGGAGGTTCAGCGTGGCCACGGCCATGCACTCTTTCTCCTGGGGGGGCGGCCAGTCCGCCGTGCCGTCCATCCCCTCGCTCACCTGCCGCAGCAGGAGGTCCAGCTGCTCGAAAGTCACCGAGCAGATGTCCACCACGAAAGGGACACGGAGGCCAATGGACCACTCCGAGCAAGACGACCAGGCAAAGCTCTGTGGGAGAAACACAGGAACCGGGAGTGAATGGATGCGTTCAACCACGGGGCTGCTCTGCCCCTGTGAGGAGACTGACCATCGTGAGTGATGACAGTGCCTTAGATGGTGACTTCCTCATCCCTCTGACTGTCCCAGACACACATGGTCCTCCACGGTCGTCTAGCTCACATACTATCGGCTCCCCATGTTCCCTCCCATCTCACTACCCCACCTCATTGTACCACAAACAAAAAGGCAAAATGTCTTTAAAAAATCGCTCTCAAACTTACCACTGCACAGTAAGGAATGGGAGTGAGCTAAAACCACACAGAGACATACAACTCAGTAAGTGTAGATGGAATACTAAAAATTATTCCAATAACCCAAAAGGGTCTGAAAAAAATGAAAAAAAAAAAGCGCAAATGATGGTAGATATCAACCCAAGTTATACATTTAAATGGTCTAACTATCAAACAAAAAGAGGTTGTCAGTATGTATGAAAAATGAAACCTAATTATATATCTGTAAGAAATCTACCTTAAATGTAAAGGTGAAAAGTGGCTAAAGGGAAAGACAACAGCTATATTACGTAGCAGACAAAGCGGACTTCAGGGGAAGGAAAATGCCAGGACTAACTTCACCATGCAGACAAAACAACGTTGAATGTATATGCACCTAACAAAAGAACTGTAAAACTAACAGAAGTAAAAACCGATACAAATAAAAGGACATGCATTCACAAAAACAGTTGAAAATATCAAAACCACACTCCTAACGCCATACAGAGCGAGCAGACAGAAAATCTGGAAGGATTTCTTTAAATGAACAAAACTGTCGCCCGTCCATCCACAGTGACACTTGAGCGCTGCCCTCCTAGTCAGACAGAACATGTAGAAAACTAGCCAGGACCTACAACTGGGTGACACCGTCATGGACCGGGTCTCACTGACGTCACAGATGCTCCAACAACAGCAAAACATGAGGTCTGTCCAGAAGGTGTCCAGCCATGCAATGGGAAAACTAGAAACATTTGCGGAAGAAGGTACAAGATACAGGAAACACTGTACATTAAGACGACGACGACGCCTCCGTTCCCCTCAAAGGAGGCACCTTGGGACTTCACAGAGTTCTCCCAGTCGCCATCAGCTGCCCCGTCATATTATCCTGAATCGCACTGATGAAATTTCTTCCCTTTCATAGGTGACTTTAGTTTTGGGAAAAGCCAGAAGTGGCAAGGCACCAAATCTGGGCTGTAGGGGGACTGAGTCACCTGGGTGATGTGTGATGTTTTGCCAAAAAACTCTGCACAAGGTGTGATGCATGAGTGGGCACATTGTTATGATGAAGCTGCCAATCACCAGTTGCCCATCGCTGTGGCCTGATGAATCACCTGAATAGTTTCCAAGGAGGAATGTTCAAGCTTAATGCAAAATCTGATGAAGATTCGCTGCTCTACTTGCTGAGTCATTTTGAATGTGATGGCCGCACAGTACACATGCTCACACAACAGCATCTACCACCCCCACTAACTAGTACAGTGAAGTCGTCATTGTTCACACATGTGCATTCCAGTCCATGTTCCTTGGCTGCCAGGTTACATCCATGTCACGCGAACCATTCTCATTATATTAACGATGATGGCTGGACTTTTTCTGGAGAGACCTCACATACACTCTTTATAAGCACACACACAGAATGTAACAAACACATCCTGAGACATAAAACAAATCTAGGAGAACTGAAATCATAAAGTTTGGTATCAAACCACACTGCAATTAAAGTAGAAATCAGTAACAGAAGGATAATAGAATGATCTCCAAACACTTAAAAGTTAACACACTTAACAATCCATAGGTCAAAGAGCAATTAAAAATATTTCAACTAAACAAGAGTGAAAACATACCAAAATCTGTGGGTGTAACTAAAGCACCACTTAGAGCCCTGGCTGGTGTGGCTCAGTGGACTGAGCACCAGCCTGCAAACCAAAGGGTCGCTGGTTCGATTCCTAGTCAGAGTACATGCCTGGATTGCAGGCCAGGTCCCCAGTAGGGAGTGTGTGAGAGGCAACCACACATTGATGTTTCTCTCCCTCTGTGTCTCCCTTCTCCTCTAAAATAAATAAAATCTTTTAAAAAAGAAAAAGAATGATACCCTCCCCACAATCAGAAACCAGGCAAGGACGTGCCCCCTCCCCACTCCTATTCAACATCATACTGGAAGTCCTGGCCAGTGCAATAAGGCAAGAGAAAGAAATAAAAGCATAAGACTGCAAAAGAGGAAATAAAGCTGTCTCCATCCTGAGGAATCAACAATGAAGCTCCTTAGTCCCCACTCCTATTCAATGTCATACTGGAAGTCCTAGCCAATGCAATAAGGCAAGGGAAAGAAATAAAAGGTGTAATACTGTAGAAGAAGAAATAATACTCTAAAGGAAGAAATAAAGCTGTCTCCATCCTGAGGAATCAACAGTGAAGCTCCTAGAACTAAGGAATGACCCTAGGACAACTTTAGTACAACTACAGGAATAACAATGACACACAAAGTCTGTGGTATTTCCACAAACCAGCAATGAATGATGCAAAATCCACATTCTTATCCAAATTCCCAACGAAGCTGTACGGCCAGTACCTGGGCAGGCCCACAGGCAATCCCGACTATGTGCTTGGTATCCAGCCCGGGCAGTGCAGACGGTTCAGGCTTGGTCTTATGCAAGGTGTCGAAGTGCTGGCACTGGTCGTTGTTCCCCCAGCTGTGGACCTCGCTGTCCTCAGTCAGAGCCAGGCAGTGGGTGGAGCCTGCAGCCACGTCAATCACCTTCTTCCCTAGGAGGAAAGCAATGTAGTTACAGCCTCATGCCAGTGACTCTGTTGCAATGGAGATACTTATCCGGGCCACTCAAGGAAGAAGACATTGTGTCAACTTCTAAAGGATAATTCACTGCTTTAATACTACACACAATTCATCTGCTTGGTGTATGTTATTAAAACCCGTTATGTTTTACTAGCTACAATTTTATTAAGACCTTCAGCCTGTAAATAAAATGGTGCTAGAGCTTAGAAAGAATCTGTTATTTTTCTCCTCCTTATTCAGATTTTTATCTTCAGAAAAAAAACAAATATATTTTAAATTAACTATTAGGGCATTTTCTCCTGCCCTAAGGTATAACCATGCAAAGTATTCTTTTCTAAAACAAAAAAACAGGACTTGCCCTGGCCAGGTAGCTCAGTTGGTTAGAGCATCATCCTGATATGCCAAGGTTGTAAGTTCGATCCCCGGTCAGGGCACATACAAGAATCAAACAATGAATGCATAAAGGAGTGGAACAACAATTTGATGTTTATCTCTCTCGCACCCCGCCCTTGCTCTCTCTAAAATCAGTAAGTAAAAATATATAATTTTTAAAAATATGACTTTATTTTTAGAATAGAGTTAGGTTCACAGCAAAACTGAGAAGCCACAGGGTTCCCATGGACTCCCTCCCCCAACACATGCATAGCCGCCTCCCTCATCAATTACTCACTTTTTTGCATGGGGCTGTCCCCTTGTTCCCACACCATTTGTTATAAAAACTATCTCTGCTCCCTTATAGTGCCTCTATTCCTCTGTACAGATCCTTTCACTGCATTTACGTGGTTCTGTCTCCGAGCTCTCTGCTCTGTTCCAATGACCATCTGTCTGTACTCCAACACCACACTGTCTGATTACTGTGGCTTTATAGGAAGTCTTCATGCGAGTCCTCCAACTTGTCTTCCTTCAATATCCTTACTCTTTAATATCACTTTGTCTGGCCCTGGCTGGTGTGGCTCAGCGGACTGAGCGCTGGTCTGCGAACTAAAGGGTCACCAGTTCAATTCCCAGTCAGGGCACAATGCGTGGGTTGCAAGCCAGGTCCGCAGCGGGGGTTGCTCAAGAGGGAACCACACACTGATGTTTCTTTCCCTCTCCTTCTCCCTCCTTTCCTCTCTCTAAACATAAATAAGTAAAATCTTTTAAAAAATAAAAAATAAAATCAGTTTGTCCATATCCATAAAATAACTGGCTGGCTTCTGACCAGGACTGTATTAAATCTACAAATCACATTGGAAAGAACTGACTTCTTGACAATACTCTGTCTTCCTGCCCATGAACATAGACCTCCTCTCCATTATTGTGTTCTTCTTGGATGTAGTTCATCTCTTTTACAGTTTTCCTCATACACTTCTTCCACATATTTTGTTAGATTTATACCTATGTACTTTATTTTTTGGATGCTAATGTACATGACATTGTGTATTTAATTTTAAATTCCACTTTGTTTGTTGTTTGTATACAGTAAAGCAGTTGGCTTTGCTATATTAACCATGCATCCTGCAACCTTGCAATAATCACTTCTGAGTTCCTCAGGATTTTTTGTCAGTTCTTTCAGATTTCCTACACAGACAACTGTGTCATCTATGAACTAAACCGGTTGTACTTCTCCCTTTTCTTGTCTTATTGCATTAGCTAGAACTCCTCAGTATAATTCCGAAATGATGACATGGGACACCTTTCCTTGTACTTGATATTAGTGAGAAGGCTTCATGTTTCCTTGAATTAAGTACGTTGGTTGTAGGTTTGGGGTAGATATTCTTTATCAGGTTGAGGAAGTTCCCTCTATGCCTCGCTTACTGAGAGTTTTATCATAAATGGCTGTTTGATTTTCTCAAATGCCTTTCCCACATTTATTGAGCTAATCATGTGATTTTTCTTTTGTCTATTAATTTGGTGAATTTGAGTAACTGATTTTTGAATGTTGAACCAGCCTTGCATATGGGGGATAAGTTCACCTTGGTTATGACATGTGGAATTCTTTCTGTACATGGTTGAATATGATATGGTAATATTTTGTTAAGGATTTTTGCATGTATGTTTAAGAGAAGTGTTGGTCTGTAGTTTTCCTTTCTGTAATGTCTTTGTCTGACTTTGTTATTACAGCAATGTTGGCCTGATTGAATGAGGCAAGAAATATTCCCTTTGCTTTTATCATCTAAAAAAATTGTAGAGAATTAGCAAAATTTCTCCCTTAAATATTTGGTAGAATTCACTAGTGAATCCAACTGAGTCTCATGCTTTCTGTTTTGGAAGGTTACTAATTATTCATTCAACTTCTTTTAGTGGGCACAGGCTTCTTCAGTTTGTGAATTTCTTGTGTGGGTTTGGCAAATTGTGTCTTTCAAAGAACTGATTTACTTCAGCTAAATGATCAGATTTGGAGGTTTAGTTGTTCATAATATCCCTTCATTAACCTTTTAATGTTTGTGGGATCTGTAGTGATGTCTCCTCTTTCATTTTTGATATTTTCAATTTGCGTCCCTCTTCTCTTTCTTTCGTATTGATTTTATTGCTCTTTTTTTAAAGAACTAGCTTTTAATTTCATTGATCTTCTCTATTGATTTCTGGTTTTCAATTGCATTGACTTCTGCTCTAATTTCTATTATTTCTTCCCTTCTTCTTACTGGGAAGTCATTTGCTGTTTTTCTGATTTTCAAAGGTGGAACTGTAGCAATAGATTCCATTATTTTTTTTATATCCATCTCCACACATAATTATAGATTTCTACTTGTGGTGAGAACTTTTAAGACTTATTCTCTTAACAACTTTCAAATGTACAATACAGTCCTATTAAGTACAGTCAGCAAGCTGTGTGGAGCATCACCAGGCTGATTTAATTTACAACTGGACAGGTGTACCTTCTGACCCCCTCCACCCGTTTTGCCCACCCTCCAACCCCTGCCACTCACAATCACCAATCTGTTCTCTGTATCTGTAAGTTCAATTTGGATGTGGGTGTGCGTGTGCGTGTATGTATTAGATTCCAGAGAGAAGTGAGGTCATAGAATGTTTGTCTTTCTTTGTTTGATAGACATACCCAGCAGTGGAACTGTTAGACCCTATGGTAAATTCTATTTTTCATTTTTTGAGAAACCAATTTATATTCCCACCAACAGTGCACTGGGGTTCTCATTTCTCTCTCTCTCTCTTTTAAGACTTTATTTACTTATTTTTAGAGACAGGGGAAGGGAGGGAGAAACATAGGAAGAGAAACATCAATGTGTGGTTGCCTCATGTGGCTCCCACTGGGGACCTGGCCCACAACCCGGGTATGTGCCCTGACCGGGAATCAAACCAGCGACCCTTTGGTTCATAGCCCATGCTCAATCCACTGAGCTATACTAGCCAGGGCTCATTGTGCTTTTTGATAGGTATTTCCCTGATGATTAGTGATGTTGAGCACTTCTGCATATACCAATAAGCCATGTGCAATCTTCTTTGAAAAAATGTCTATTCAGATCCTCTGCCCATTTTTTAATTGGATTGTTTGGCATTTTACTATCAAGTTGTATGAGTTGTTTATATATTTAGACATTAACCCCTTGTCAGATACATGATTTAATATTTTCTCCCATTCAATAGGTTGCCTTTTTAATTTGTTGACTGTTTCTTCTTTATGTGTAATGTATTTATTAAAGAAATTCAAGCCATGCACAGTATAAACAGGAAATGGCTCTAATTTTCTTATCGAATCACTGCTTTTCACTGTATTTCATCAACTACCCATTTCCCCATTGGTCCTCAAACATTAAGACCACATTTTAGATTCCACAATTTCATCTTTAAAATGGTCTCACCAAAAAAAAAGTCTCATGCTCGGTGTCTAAGACCACTGCTGGTGGTTTCCTTTGCTGCAGAGAAAGATTATTGATTCTTGATCTTTCTTCTTTTCTAACACACACGTCCAACGTCACATACTTCCTCCCAGACACTGTTTTCGCTGCACCCCACAAATTATAAATTGTGGCTTCATTTTCATGTAGCTCGAAATATTTTAAAATTTTCCTTGACAATTCTTCTTTGACCCATGCGTTATTTGGAAGTTTGCTGTTGGATTTCCATATATTGGGGGATTTTCTGGCTATCTTTTTGTTACTGATTTCTAGTTTTAATTCCATTGTAGTCTGAGAGCAGACACTTTGACTTTCTTATAAATTTGTTAAAGTGTGTTTTATGGCCCAAACTGTGGTCTCTACTGGTGAATGTGAGACACTCTTCATTAATGAGGTTTTCTAAAACAAAATCAATTTCTCTCCAAAGCCAAATGATATGAATGTAAAATGCATTTTTCTACTTAAATAGCATAGCAAGATACTGTATTTTTGCTTTTTAGTAAGTCTAACATGACCAAAAATAAATCAATCAATCGATCGATTGATCAATCAATCAATCTAACATGACCAACACAAGGGGTGTTTTCAGAAATGCCAACATATAAAAAATACTTCAGCTGAAAAACCCTGCTACAGCCAGGGCACCAGTTCTGTCCTAAGAGCCTGTTGCAAGTTAACAACCAAAGCGACTGCACCAACAGTCACTTGAAACTCTCCTAGTAAGCCCTCTCTGTATCTAATAAATGTAGCTGAGGAAATTTTTTTTTTTTTTACTAAATGAAGGGAACATAAAGGAAAATGCAAATGACATGCAAATACAGCCCCACAGCGTATATCACCTGCATCGCTCTACAACTTACCTAGGACTCTTAGAAAATAACAAACGTCACATGAGCCCACAAAACTTCTAGTCAACAAGGTGTGCCCAGGTTTTAAAATACAAATGGCGGGGAAAGGAACTGGCAAGTTCCACTTAAAAGTCTCACTTCTACACTCCAAGACAAAAAAAAGCAAAATGTAAACAAAAACCCAGCTCAGGCAGCCAACCAGCTTCACCCCTCGTGCCAACCGCAGCCCCAGGCCCGGTTCTGTGCATCAACCAGGCCACCTTCTCTGTGAGTTCTTGGGAGCTACGTCAGCAACACTGAGGACTTGGGACAGACAGCCCATGACCCTCAAACTAAAATACTTGCAGTCTGGCCCTTAAACGACAGCCTGCCCCCTCCTGACCTCACCAACCTCTCCCACACTTCGGAAGGCACCTGCAAAGAACTTACATGCCTCGGCTTGTGTTCATTCCCCTCTACCTAGATGCACGCTGGGCACTTTCAAACCAAACCAGCACGACTCACCCATCAAGGGTGAGTTCAAATGAGACCCTTCCAGGCACCATGCTGTGGGGTGCCCCCACAGCACCATGCGTGTCCACAGTCTTAGCACTGTCCTCAGTGGGACTGCAGGTGACCTCACCAAACAGAAGCTAACCCCACCGTGGCCAGCTTAGTAAGTAAGGGGCACCTTAGTAACTAAGGGGCATCAGTGGGCACCTGCCACAAGAAGTCCTCTGTAATCCTAGTGAACAGAATGAGTTTCCAATTAAATTTGGTGATAATAACTCTAGGCCATATTTCTAAATATAACAAATCACTTTCCATGTATTCCCTACACCTACCAAAAGGTGGGTAAAAGCTTCTAATGATGGATCATTGGTGGAATTTCAGGCAAAGAAAAAAATAAGCTTCAAGCATCCCTAAAGACACCACCTCAAAAAGCATTGGACGTTCACAGGTCACACTCACCTTGCAAGCCCTCCAGGAGTTTGGGGTAACGGACGTGTTCCTCTGTCCCATGCCCAAGTCTCTGGCTGTCACCTTTGCCCCATGAGTACACTTGGCCATCTTTTGTCAAAGCAATGGAGAACTGACTCCCACACCGCACTTTAACGACGTCCAAGTCTTGAAGCTTTTCGATCAGCTTGGGCGTTTTGCAGCCGTCACTACCGCCTCTGCCCAGTTTCCCGTAGTCGCCGTCTCCCCAGGACCACACCTGACCTGGAAATACAAATACGTTTAAGTAACAATGCCTGTGTATCTTTTTTTTGAATATTTTATTTATTTTTAGAGAGAGGATAAAGTACGGAGAAAGAAAGGGAGAGAAACATCATGTATGGTTGACTCTCAAGCGCCCCCTACTGGGGACCTAGCCAGCAACCCAGGCATGTGCCCTGACTGGGAATTGAACTTTGGTTTTGCAGGCCAGCACGCAATCCACTGAGCCACACCAGCTGGGGCAACAACTGTAGATCTTAACAGAACTTTTAGATGACTGAAAACAATGCACATAACCAGTAACAGGACTCTAGATCACCAATGTATATTGTTAACATCACCCAGGTAGTTCTGACCAAATGAAATCTAGTTCACAAGGAAGCAATGAACAAAGGGAAGCTCGGCTTTTCTCCTCGTTTAACTAGAAGAGTAATAAAGCCCTGACCCTTCCTGGCTTGAGCTCGATGGCAGCACTTCCACCACGAGGCCCCGCTGCCGCCACGGAGCACTGCCCTGGCCCATGGCTCCCGTGCAGCGCACCGACCTCCCTCAGGCCCCGTCTGACCACGAGTCAACCACGCGACTGTACTGATGGTTAACATTTGTCAAGAGTTCGGTGGTTTTTGTTTGTTTAATTGTCACTCAAGGATGTATTTATTGATTTAGGGGAGAAGGAGAGAGAGAGGCATCAACATGAGAGAGAAACATCAGTCGGCCGCCTCCCACCCGCGCCCTGACGGGACTGCATCTGCAAACCTGTGCTGGGTGGGGCGGCGCTCCAACCGACTCCCCCTTCAGTGCCATTAAGAGTTTTATGAGGTGTGTCAATCCCTCTATAACGGGCACTTAAAAACAGTAAGAAATCAAATTGCAAGCCTCACCCCACAAGCGACCTTTCAGACGACAGGAGACCATCTTTGCTCTAATCTGCATGGAAGCAGATGCGAGACGGCTCCGACTAGGCCTGTTCCCCTCAGGGGTGGGGGACCCACTGGACGTGAAGGGTCTGAAGTGACCTTTAATCGCTCATCAGAGAAACTCCCAGAAGTCAGGCAGCTCTAATCTGCCACTCAGCCTCCAAGGGTGACTCCGCGGGATGGGCCCCCAGGTGACTCTGACAGACCAAACCCCAAGTCTCAGGACAGAGCTGAGACACGGACAAACAGAGCTGGGGAAACTAACATGACTCTACCCATCAAACCTGCTAAATCCACGCTCAAAAAAAGTAGGAGTACAAAAAATCTGGCTAATGAACACAATCACAAAACTAAAATTAAAAACAAGCAAACCATGTGGTATCCTACTATAGAATACACAAGGACTACGCAGGGTTTACCACCGAATTCAAGGGTGGCTGCACATTAGAACATGTAACCATAACCAGAAATGTCTTAGACCATACTCCATCTTAAATCTCTCTCTCTTTTTGTTTTGTTTAAATATAAAATGCCCAGCTCCTAGCTGGTGTGGCTCAGTGAACTGAGTGCTGGCCTGTGAACCAAAGGGTCACCGGTTCAATTCCCAATCAGGGCACATGCCTGGGTTGCATGCCAAGTCCCTAATGGGGGACACGTGAGAGGCAATCACACACTGATATTTTTCTCCCTCTCTTTCTCCTTCCCTTCCCCTCTCTGTAAAAAAATAAATAAAATCTTTAAAAAATATAAGTAAACAAATAAAAGTAAGTTTTAAGTCCTGTAACTTCAGGACCTCTCCCGAGGACGCCCAGGTGCACACCCACTTAGAAGTGGACGCCAGAGCAGCCTCGCAAGGTTCACTCCACCCTGAGCTTCCGTTCCCAGGGGGGTGGCCGGAGCTGCACGTACCGTTCTCCGTCACAGCCAGTGTCTGCGCATCCCCACTCCCGCATGCCACGTCAATGACCTTCAGTCCTTTGAGCCCAGCCACCAGCATCGGGATGGCCTCGTCTTCGCTGGAGCCTTCAAACACAAGGACTGTGGTTACTGCAAGCCCCTGAGAAGGGGCCACCTCCCAGCGCACCTCTCGAGGGCTCAGTACGCACCGTGGCCCAGGCGGCCGTAGTTCCCGCGGCCCCAGGTGTACAGCTCGCCCTCAGCGGTGATGGCCGCGCTATAGGTGCTCCCACACGCGATGTGCACCACGTGCTTCCCGCCCTGCTTGCCGGAGAAGGTAGAGATCATCTTGGGCTCATCCAGGGGCCTGTGGGGGGAGAGGGAAGACGAGTGAGGAATCACGTGCGTTTACTCCGAGAGTGAGTTTTCCCCGCTAGTGGAGCAGCGAGGCATGGTCACCCTCTGGCTGTGTCACGCAAACTCAGATTTCATTTGGCCAGGACTGCCTCTTACATTACACTCTGCATGTGCGTGTTGTTGGTCGCGTGGATTGTTCTCTGTCATTTAAGTGCCATTAAGATGAACAGTTGGTGTTACTTAAACATATGTGTGTGGAGCGAGGACCCAAGGCCAGGCCTGGCCTCCAGCGGGAATTGTGCGGATTACAGATCCACACGGTCAAGTCCACAGCCACTGTGTTCACAGTGCCCCCGGCGGTCCATCCACAGACAGACCACTCGGCCACCAGGAGGACCTGCTGCCACGCAGCAGAGCCACTAACAAACCACTGCAGGGGACGAGGACAGGACAGCTGGAGGTGGGGAGCAGGGACCAAAGGCCAAGGGTCCAAATAAAGTAGTGGAGGCAATGAAAATGGCCTTAGTCCCCAGCTGCGCGCCTACGCCAAAACTCATCAGTCCGTACACCTGAACCTGATGGGTTGGCACACCTCCCACAGATGGGGGGAGTGAACACCTGAGGTTAGATGAATGCGGAAGGAATGCAGGAGCCGGCACATAAGCAACGCTGCAGTCTGGACTTCACGACGCACAGCAGGAGGCAGGAGGGATGGTGACAAAAGTCTCATTAGCTGGCTCTTCCCTTTCGAAACTGGCATAAAGCTTGTACTCCGGAATGCATGTACTACGCTTGGAGACCCCCATGACAGCCCCTCCTGAGACAGGGCTTACTCACTTCGGGACCCTGATTCCACAGAACACGCGCAGGCACAGGAGCCAGCGGTGCACGGGGACAGCCCGGTGGCTGACCCTGACACCACATCTCCTCTGCGAGTCTCACCCCGCCCCCACCAGTCTGTCTGCAACCCCCGCCCTCAACAAGATCTCATCTCCACCCCATGCCGGGAGCGAGGGACATGTGCACCAAATGCTGCATCTCGGCGGAGGGTTACTTCAGGACAAGATGTTCCTGCATGTTGGATGATAAATGACCAAGGTAGAAAGTTGAGGCCCCCACCCTGCACCTCGACCCCCTCATGCCCCGGGCGCCCGGTGCCAACGCAGCACCTTCCAGTCGGACAGGAGCTACCGTTCCTTCACTCCCGCGCTTTCCAGTACCACGGGACCACGTGTGCCAGGACCCCTCATGATGCTGTCGGGTCCGGAGTGGTTCCGCTGAGTGCAGCACACAGGAGTCAGTCGGCTCTCTTCAGTCTGGGGGTCTTCCCGGCGGATGCCCGTCACCACCCCCCACCCCCTACAACAGGGGTAACAGCCGGGTCTACTCCTGACTCTGCAGCTGTCCCATCCTCGCTCAAGGCTTGGACCCCTGTGAATTGCGGCTGCAACACGGTTCAAACCTCAGGCCCACGCATGACACCGTACAGAAGGTCTCCGTCCTCCATCCAGCTCCATGTTTAGGGATTTGTGCTCAGAGCCACCACAGAATCCACAGCTTCCACAAAAGGGAAGAGGAAACTACTGGTATTTGTACCACAGAAAATCGTACTATGGCTCAATTCAGGAGAGGGGACCTTATGACACTGAAGTGACAGGAGTGAGGGACCTGCTTCAGAATACCCCACGGGGGGCAGCGTGTGCGGCCAAAGCGGGGCACAGAGCTGGAAAGGCTGAAGCTGGGGAGACGCCACCCTCTGCGCTGCGTGTCACCCAGGAGCCGACTCTCCTGTAGCCGACCCCTCCCAGCCCTGCCACACACTTTTCCACCCGAGTTTCAACACAGCAACGCAGAAGGAGAGCACGTAGGTACAGAGGCGGGCCACACATACACGGTGTCCCCATGGCCCAGCCGTCCACCGTCGCCACAGCCCCAGGAGTACACCTCTCCGGTGGCAGCCAAGGCCAGGTAGTGGTGACCGTCGGAGTGGGCGGCGATTTTCACGATGTTTCTGGAGGCCAGACCCTGGACCAGCTGCGGGGCCTGCAAGGGCGAGCAGAGAGAGTGGCGTCAGTGAATGGTCCACGGACCTTGAAAACCACATGCCACCCTCCACTGCGTGTCTCCCTTTAAGGAACTCTTGGCAAACTGAAAGGACAAGGGCTTCTAGCAGTGGCCAGGCCAGCGCTGGCCCGTGCCCCACCCAGCACCAACAGAAAGGGCTCCACGCGCTGCGAGCGTGACCAAGCTGCCCCTGAGCGACGGGAGCTCCCCACTCGGGTGAGGAGCGGCCTCCTCTGACTGGGACCATCCCCGAGAGGCCCAGTCCCCTCCTCCATCCCTGCCTGGCCCCCACGGGCACGCGGGCTCGCACCCACGGAGGCAGTTCGCTCGTGGGAGCCACGTCTGGCTGTAGGCATCACCGTGCGGAACCCTCGATCCTGGCAACTAAGAGACTCTGCCTCCGAGTCTTGACAGACTAAGGTTTGAAATATAACTAATAACGAATGATGAACAGACGCTTATAAATCTTCAGATGTCAAACAACCTAAAGATCAGCCCTCTGTAGCTTCCGCAGGAGAGAAGCTGCCCACCCCAGAAGCCGGGGGGCCAGGGCCCGGGACACCCACCAGCGTGTCGCTGTTGTAGGCCTGCGAGTACACGCGGCCGTTCCGAGACAGGATCAGGAAGCGCTTCTCCGCGCAGGCGATCTGCGTGACCCCCAGGGCAGCCAGGCCCTCGCTCTGGATGGGGCCGATCACATTGGCGTAGCACTTCCATCCTATCAGCCCCCAGCCTATGACCTCCTGCAAGGATCCCTGGGAGGTGACAGAGGAAGTACATGTCTACAGCAGCAAGGAAACTGGTTTCTTAGTCCAAAGAAAGAATGCATTAGGATGGCGCAACACGGAGACAAGGGCAGGTAAACTGAGATACTACAAGATAAAAACAAAGCATGCAGAGAAAGAAGCTGACTCAAAACATGTGCATAACTGGTAACATTTCACCTCAGGTAACAGATGAGATCAAGTGACTAAGCTATTTTCCACGACATGTCATTTTCACATTAAAAGTAGTGCAAGTATCAGAAAACTGGACTTGAACAACAATTAAAAAAATTTTTTAAATATTCTGAAAAGAAACAAAAACGTAGTGCAAGTAGCCCTGGCTGGTGTGGCTCAGTGAACTGAGCACCAGTCTGTGAACCAAAGGGTCGAGGTTCGATTCCCAGTCAGGGAACACTCCTGGGTGGTGGGTTCTGCCCATGGTTTGGGTGTAGACAAGAGGCAGCCGATGGATGCTACTCTCTCACAGTGATGTTCCTCCCCCTCTTTTTTTCCCTCCCTTCCCCTCTCTCAAAAAGGAAAAAAAAAAAAAACTAAACTAAAAAAATAGAAAAACCTGGATTCAAAAGGGGGATGAATCCATGTGACCCTGGCAGGACTCCCCGCCACTGGACATGGTGGTTTCGTCCCAGTGCCGAGGGCCACATGGTGAGGACCAGGTGCCACTGTGGGTGCAAGGTCACCGGTGGACCATCACAGCTCTGAGTGGCACCATCACACACAGCTGCATTCAGTGCACCCCGTGTATAAAAAGGCTCCAGAACCTCCCCAAGGAGGGCAGGGCGGCATGTGGCTGTGTAAGGAAAGGGTAGACCTGGGGGCGGCACCTCCTGAACCTGAGCCGGACGGAGCCCCTGTCAACCTCGGCCTCCTCAACACTGGCCAGGGACAGCACCTTCAACTGCGCATGCGTTTACAGCTGGAAGCCTGCTCCACCCCAGCCTATCAGGGCGCAAGGAGATGAGAGAGGGTCCTGAGACAAACAGCTCCACCACACACACCTTGTGCGACGTGGGGGAGCTGCACAGCGGCGGCGTGCAGGGCGCCGCCAGGCGGTCTAAGTGCGCCAGGACGACAACGGCGGTTTGCCGCAAGTCGATGGCGAGCTCGCTGTCTTGCGGGAGAACAAGGTACCGCAGGAAACTCTCGTTGGGGCTCAGAGGGCCACACAGGAGCTAGAAGAAAGTTACACAGGCATCGTCAGACATGGAGACACAAGGACCACCATTAGCCTGCCACGACTCTGGGTATTCACGGTGACCCGTGATCTCTAGCCATCGGATGAGAAGTGTCACCAATGCACCGACACTGCTGGGCACCCCTCACCCACCAGCTCAGGTCGGTGCCACAGCCCAGCACCCAGACACCCTTGGGAGAACGCACAGCCAACTGTGAGGGAACACAGCACTGCACCTCCATCTGGCTTTTAAAACTGGGGGGGAAAAAAAGGCTCTTTTATTCTAAATACTGAGCCCACTGGAAAAAAACTAATTTTATTTGCACATTATTAATCCTAAGAATGTAAAGGTAGAGTGGCCTTTTTACCATTAAAGACTGCTTCGTGCCAGAAAAATTAGGTTGAAGCCTAACCGTGGATGGCTACGTGTTTCCAGAGGAGACTTTCAAGATCAAACCTGTACCTCTAGAAAGCAACAGGGTCGAAGCGGGGTCACAGCGGGGTCAGAGGTCAGACGCAAGATACAGGCAGGGCATGCTAGGCCCCCGGCCTTAGTGTCCTGGGCCTACCGAGGGGATGTGCTTCCTGTGGAGCCCGCACACCGAAGCGCCAACAGAATGAGTGAACCTCTACTCCCAGAGCTCTCTTTCTAAGTAGTTAGAAGCCTGCATTTCAGACTCGGCGCTGTGCTCACTGACACAACTGGTGCTCGCCCACCTGAGGTCTTCTGATAAACGGTGGGTGGCAGGACAGCTCAGAGGAGGGAGACATACCGGCGCCTCTGCACAGGGTCAGAAATGTGCCCGCCCCGGGGACCGAGTGTGACCTCACTGTGCAGCACCTCCCCTGCACCAAGCACAAGCCCCTGCCCACGGCAGCCGGGCCCCAGCCCCGCGCCACCTCCCCACTACCACCACAAGTGCCCATCTTCATGCTCCCACTAACACGCACCCGCGTGGAGTGAGCACGCCTTCACATCCTCCAGAGCATCCTAACCTCGCTCCCCCACCGCAGCCAGAGCACAGCGTGCATGGCGGCTGGGAATCGCAAGCAGTAACCCCACAAGCACAGAGGGCCGAGTGCCTCCCGCTCAGCAGAGAGAGCACGGCCCGGTCACCAAGGCGACAGATGTCCGTATCTGAAAGTGCAGGCTCATCTACACCCAGAAAGAGATTCCCTGGCTACACACGCAACGCAGGACGCACGCATAGAGCGCCACGTCCACCCACTCCGGCCACTCCTCAGTTGCTCCGAAGAGCCCCGATGTGCTCACGGGATGTTCCCCCCACATCACCTGCAACCCAGCGCATGCCCTGCCACGCCTGCCCCACGGCTGGCATCACCAAATCCACGCTCCCCACGACGACAACCACCCTCACGGACACCGCTCTCGTTTGTCCAAGTCTAACTCCTAGGATAACCGCAAACAGGAGAGCTAGTCAAACGCAAAGCCCCATTAGCGCCCTTACGTGCGTGTCTCCCTCCGCGTGAGGGGCGTCCTTGCCGCAGAGCATGCCCTGGAATCGCTGCAGCAGGGGGAGGAGGGGCGCGCTGGTGCCCTGCGCGGAGCGCTCGTTGTCCGTCTCCTGCGTCCCGCTGTCCCACAGCTGCAGCAACAGCAGGACGGCCGACAGCATTTGGCTGAAAGAGAAGATAGCTTTATTCTTTAGGGGAAAAAAAGAACAGATTTTTTTTTTTGCCATGGCCTGTCAAAAGCAAAAGCAGACAACAAAATACAATGAAAGAAATACTTTAGATTTAGCAGGAAACTAAAAAATGTCATCCAAACCAAACTCAGAGGAAAATGGCTAAATGTATACCACAATTTTAGCACAAGACGTCCGCCTTGTGTTAGAAGACATGGGCAGAAGCTCGACCGGCACTTTCTAAAGGAACTTTCCAGGCCTTAAATTAATGGTATAAAACTAACCTCACTGTTCTGAGAATACCAGAGAGTGGAACACGATAAAGGAAGTGATGGGCACCGTCGGGTGAGGCGGTGGTGTCAGACCTGCCCTTCCACGGCCACATCCCAGTCGCAGCCGAGCCACAGAACAAACGTCATTCAGAGCCGCCTGGCCCCTGGCAGGATGGAAGCAACACTGAGAATAAAAGGGCAGAGGTGTGGAGCCAGCGGGTCCCACTCACACGGGTGGGGGTTACAAACAGAGAGGGACATCTTGGCTGCCAAGGTCCCCCTGGGGAGCGAGAGGTCCCAACACCGCGGGCCGGGGCTGCAGCCCCAGGAAGAGAAGTCCCTGTAACTGTGGGCTGTGAAAACCTGCGGGGATGGAAGATGAATGAGGCCGGGTTCCTGGAGTCCCAGGCACTCCTCTTAAAGGGCCAGCACACGGACTTGCTCTGACTCTGTCCCTCAGAGCTGCAGTGCTAGAACACCAGAGACACACTGGTGAAACGGAACTGTCCAGCAATGGGGCAAGAGCGGAGGGGCAATTTCACGCAGACAGAAGTGCTGGCAGAGGCCACAGCTCCTCGGAGGAGCCCTCCCCTCACGGCGCCACAGGAGGCGCAGCATCTGAGTCTCCAGCAACCTGGCCCCCGGCTTGCCCCACCCCGGGGGGCCTGCAGCTCCTGGGAGGCCCCACAGCCACTGCCCCCATGGAATGCTGCAGACAGACCACATGGAAGCACCCGACCCGACCACCTCCACAAGCAACACGCTCAAGGGGCAGCCTCAGCGGGCACCAGAGCCCCGCTGAAGGAAGCGCAGCTCTGTGGGGTGGACCCTGCACGGCTGATTCTCCACAGTAATCAGAGGTCAGGGGTCAAAGCCAGTCTTTGCAGCTGACTGGCCTGGGGTAAATCCCACCCAATGACACACCAACAGAAATCAAGGCTCAACTGCAAGAACAGGGTATACAAAGCTCACAGGGGTGCACCTGGAGGGCCCAGCCCAGGTAAGCAGAAAGGCTCTGCCACTGGACCCTACAGGACACCTACTCTATTAGGCCACTCTCTACCAGGACAGGGAGTCAAAGCAGCTCTACCTAATGCATAGAAACAAACACAGGGAGGCTGCCAAAATGAGGAGACAAAGAAACCTGGCCCAGATGAAAGAACAGATCAAAACTCAAGAATACGAGCTAAACAAAAAGGAGACAAGCAATCCAGGAGATGCGGAGTTCAAAACACTGGTTATAAGGATACTTGAGGAATTTAGGGGAAGAGTAGATGAACTTAGAACGGCATAAAAAAGAACCAGTCAGAAATAAAGAATTCACTAACTGAAAGGAAGAATAATTTACAGGGAATCAACATTAGAGTAGAAGAAACCAAGAATCAAATCAGAGATTTGGAATATAAGGAAGCAGAAAACACCCCATCAGAACAGCAAAAAAAAAGAGGATTATGTAAGAAGCCTCTGGGACAACTTCAAGTGTACCAATATTAGCATCATGGAGGTACAGGAAGAAGAAGGAGAGACCAAGGAATTGAAAGCCTATTTTAAAAAATAATGACTGGCCCTGGTCAGTGTGGCTCAGTGGATTGAGCACTGGCCTTCAAACCAAAGGGTCGCTGGTTCGATTCCCAGTCAGGGCACATGCCTGGATTGTGGGCCAGGTCCCCAGTTGTGGGCCATGTGAGAGGCAACCACACATTGATGTTTCTCTCTCTCTCTTTGTCCCTCCCTTCCCCTCTCTCTAAAAATAAGTAAATAAAATCTTTAATAATAATAATAATAATAATAATGACTGAAAGTTTCCCTGACCTGGGGAAGAAAATAGACATACAAGTCCCAGAAGCTCAGATAATCCCAAACAAGATGAACCCAAAGAGGCCCACACCAAGACAATTCATAATTAAAATACTGAAGGTTAAAGACAAAAAGAGAATCTTAAAAGCAGCAAGAGAAAGACCGTTAGTTTACCTACAAGGGAGCTCCCAAAAGACAATCAGCTGATTTCTCAACAGAAACTACACAGTCAAGAAGGGACAGGCAAGAAGTATTCAAAGTGATAACAAGCAACACCCTACAGCCAAGATTACTCCACCCAGCGACGGTATCATTTAGAATCGAAGGGCAGACACAGAGCTTCCCACACAAGAAGAAGCTAAAGGAGTTCATCACTACCAAACCAGTATTCTATGAAATGCTAAAGTCTTCTTTAAGAAGAAGAAAAAAGATAAAAATGTGAACAATAAAGTGGCAATATATACATATCTATCAATTGAATATAAAAAAGCAAAATAAATGAGTGAGTAGAACCGAAACAGACTCATATATACAGAGAACATTTTGGCAGCTGCCAGATGGAAGGGGTGCGGGGGGACTGGGTGAAAAAGGTGAGGGATTAAGAAGTACAGTTTGCTGGTTACAGAGCAGTCACAGGGCTGTAAAGTACAGCACAGGGAATACAGTCAACAACAACCTAATAACTATGTGTTGGTGCCAGGCGGGTGTGAGATTTATCAATATGATCACTTAGGAAATTATATAATGTCTAATCACTGGGGCGTACACCTGAAGCTACTATAATAATGTATGTCAACTGTAATCAAAAAAAGAAAAATGATTTTTAAAATGAAGGGGGAGCCCTGGCTGGTGTGGCTCAGTAGATTGAGCACCGGCCTGTGAACCAAAGCATCGCCAGTTTGATTCCTAGTCAGGGCACATGCCTGGGTGGCAGGCCAGGTCCCCAGTGAGGGTCGTGCAGGAGGCAACCACACATTGATGTTTCTCTCCCTCTCTTTCTCTTTCCCTTCCCCTCTTTCTAAAAATAAATAAATAAATTCTTTTTAAAAAATTTAAAATGAAGGGGGGAAGAAAGTGAAGAAAAGCTAACTGTACCCAAGTCTGAAAGAAGAGCGTGTCCGAGAGGACAGTCCTGTGATTACAGAACACCACGCACTCGCTACAGTCACAGACGCTTTGGTGAAACGCCAGAAAACACAACAGCCATTCGGATCCAGAGGCGTTACCCCAACGTGCCCCAGCCCATGCATAGTACCCTCACCTCAGTGTGCCTCTCTGCACAGCCAGCTCCAGCAGGATGGCCAGGGCCAGGTGCTGGTCCTGCAGGGGGACGCTGCCCGGCCCTTTGGGGGCTGGCGTCCCATGAACGTCCCTGAAATGACAGCAGCGGGTCAGGAACAAAGGCAGAGCTTAGGAACAGCGTGCTCACATTAACGCTAGGATGTTAAGTACATTCTCTCTCAAGGAGAAGTATATTTTTAATATCTAGAGTCCAGTTTCTGAGACTTGCTACTAAAATGGTATCCGAGATTTTAAAGTGTGTGATGAACTTGTAGGCATGTGATTTAAATAAAAGTATTAATTCAGATACTCTAAGATGATCACATTAGAAGACATATTCCAAGTTCCATTAGCGTAAAATTACTGATATCATTAGCATGAGTTTTTCTAACATGAGTTTTAGATCAGTTTCCACTTTCACCAACATGTACAACTATTAGACTGTCAACATTCCTCTACAGAACTGGAGAAGACTCAATTTCTAAAACCACCTGAAAAATCTATAGGCAACATGTCTATGCTTATTTTTATCTGTGATCTAAGAAGCAATTTTAACTTTTCCTTGTGTTCCAATAATAAATAACAAGGCTTCTTAACTCAAGACGGGAGAGGATCGTCCAACATCACCATCACAGTGGGATTTTTGAAATTAATCCGAAGCCCATTTTCAGGGACCCCTCACCACAGCACTGTGTGAAGTCTAATTCCAACTGAGACCACAGGTGGCCCTGCTTGCTGGAAGGGACACAGCGGTGACCTCTGGTGAAGGGGATGAGAAGAGACTCACTAAGTGTGTCTTTGCTGAATTCTGTACTGAGTGCATGCATGTTCTTTAAATTTAAAAGCCGTTAGCAATCCCTGGCTGGTGTGGCGCAGTGGATTGAATGCTGGCCTTCGAACCAAAGGGTCACTAGTTCGATTCCCTGTCAGAGCACATGCCTAGGTCGCAAGCCCGGTCCCCAGTAGGGGGCACATGAGAGGGTACCACACACTGATGTTTCTCTCTCTCTCTTTCTCCCCCCATTCCCTTCTCTCTAAAACACAAATAAATAAAATATTTACAAAAATTAACAAAAATATATAGTACCCAATACCAGAGTTCATATTCAATGATTCACAAATTTTTCATACTAAAAAGACTTCATGTAGATTTAAACATTTTCATCTTGAGTAGTTATCTACTCGTGCATTGTTTATTAAGACAACACCCATCATTCGAATGGTGGCATGCACAGTCTCACTGAGGGGCCTTTGATGGGTGCTCACACACTTGAGGAACCAAGAAGTACAGATTCGGCCCTGATGGTGTGGTTCCGTGGACTGAGGGTCACCAGTTGGATTCCCAGTCAGGGAACATACCTGGATTGTGGGCCAGGTCCCCAGTAGGGGGCATGAGAGAGGCAACCCACACATTGACATTTCTCTCCCTCTCTTCTCTCTCCCTTCCTCTCTCTTAACAAATACATAAATAAAAGTCTTACAAAAAAAAAAAAAGAACAAGTGCACACTGGCAGTTACAGAACAGCCATGGGGATGCAAAGCACAGCCCAGGGAATACACTCAGAAAGACTGTAAGAACCACGAGTGGTACCAGGTGGGTAATAGACCTATTGGGGTGCTCACTTTCTAAGTTATAGAAATGTCTAACCACGCAGCTGCACACCTGAAACTGATATAATATTCTATGTCAGCTGCAACGGAAGAATAAAATAAAAAACAGCCAGAGGGGCTGGGATGCTGGAGCACCCCACAGCAGGCTCACAGCGCAGGGAGGTGTGCGGAAAGGGCACTTACCCCGTCACCACAGCCCTGAGGAAGCGGGTGGCTCTCTCCACCACCTCCAGCCACACGGAGGACACGGCGCTCTCATCGAAGAGGGAGGCCTCGGGCAGCGCTCTCAGGGCGTCCAGGGATTCCTGTAACAGCTCGCTGCAGAGGTCGGCGTCCTCGCCTGGACACACACACGCGTCAGCGGAGGCCGCCCGTGCCTCGGCACCGCCGGCAAGCCACGCCATCCCCACCGGCCCGGGGGCGGGGGTGGCCCTCCCAGCCCTGGGCCCGAAAGGTCACCCATGTTCCCATTGTCCCATTTTCCACCCTCAACTTCCTCTCACTGAGCCCCTGCAAGAGCTCAAGAAACTAAAATGGAGGGAAGTTGTCCCCCACGTCAATTCTGCAAGACTCTGGCATCGGCAAGTCTAACTTTTGCTCTCTTAGAACACACATCAGCCCCGAGGCCCTGCAGCGGTTTTTATAGTTTTTTCCTTTCGATTGAGCGGACTGGGGCGACACCGGGGAACAAATTTATCCAGGTCCTCGTGCATGATTCCACAACATGTCATCTGAACACCGTGCTGTGTGTTCGCCACCCCGGCAAGTCTTCTTGCACTTTTTCTTGAGAAGCACAAACCCGAAAAGTCGGACTCTGAGGCCTGTCATGTTCCATCAAGGCAAAGAGGGAGCCCAGGGCACATGCCGTGGGCCCAAGGGCCTGTGGTGGCAGCAGTGAGGGGGTGGAGCCTCCTGGGAAGTGGACCCGCCCACTGGGCACACCTACCTGACCGCCAGGCCCTCCGCAGGAACGCAAAGGCGAAGGACAGGGCTGCTCGGGATCCGACTCGCGCCAGGCCCTCCACGCCCTTGCCAGGGGGCCGGGAACTGAGGGAACACACACGGAGGGGGGTGGTGACAGGGGTCAGTCAGAGGAAGGCGCCACAGCAGATCAAAGGCATCATCAATGCGGGGACTCCCACCAAGATGGGGTCCGCGGGGGTTTCTTTACGTGGCAAGGTCACAAGGGATTTTTAGCTTTGTTTTTAAAAACTTTTATCTATAATGCACTTTGTAAAGGAAAAGTATCCTCTTTAAGGAAAAAAAATCAAAAAGGATTTTAAACGACTTGCAAAACTGCTCACGAAAAAAGACCTCAGGGAGCTGAGGTTATTCGATGCAGGGGAGGGGCGAATGATAAACATACACACTGAAATGGGGCATTAAATCCACTGCACTAGCCCTGGCCAGGAGAGCCCAGTGGACTGAGCACAGGCCTGCAAACTAAAGGTTTGCTGGGTTTGATTCCCAGTCAAGGCACTTGCCTGGGTTGTGGGGCAGGTCCCCAGGAGGGGAGCATACAAGAGGCAACCACACATTGATTTTTTTTTCCTCTCCCTCTCTCCTTCCCCTCCCCCCCCCACTTTGGGCCCATCCCGTGTTGGCTGGGTGAGAGGCCCAGGTTGGTGACCCACTCGCAAACTCAGTGCTTACCATTCCCACGTATCTCTGCAGGCTTTTCCTACTTACTTACATGAACTTATTTAACAACACTGGCTTCATTTTGCATATTTTAAATAGTTATACAAATGGCTTCTTGCATTTTTTTCTACAGCTTTGCAAGTGGCTTCCACTAGGGAGGTGAAGGGCATAAGGAATCTCTGTACTATTTCTAACAACTGCCTATGACTCCACGATGATCTCAAATACATTCTTTTTTATTTTTGGAATTTCCTCTGTTCAATGAAAAATAGATTTCAATTACCCATCGACTGTCACGTGGTAAAGGAGAGCAGAGAAACGTCAGTCAGGTGCTCAGCCACCTCTGCTCCCTCAGGAACTCGGTCTGACTCCAATGCAGAGCGCTTATAGACCTTCAGAGTCTGCCACCCACATGCGCCCACCCTCTGGGGTCCACAGCCACCTCAGACAGCCGCCCCTGTGCAGTCGAGTAGGAGGGGACAAGGACAGAGCATACTGCTGTCACGTGGGCAGGAATCTGCCCTGTCACGTGGTTTAATTTATCCTAAAAGTACTACTCAAATATATGATATGGAATGGGATTTCAACTGAAAACCAAGGAAATACGCTACATTTAACACGTCTTATTTCCCTGGGAGGCAAGATAATAAGGTTCTTTCCCAGCATTTTTCTGCCTCCTGTACTTCCCACGTGCTCTTCAGGGAATAAAAGCCGATATTACAATCAAATAAACGCAACTTGACTAACTATATAAAACATGAATTCTATCCTGAAATCTTTTTGTCTAGCTTTCTGGGAACAGCTGTATTTTGGAAAAATACACTTTTACACAATCCTTAAGGTTCTAATGGCTGTTAGTGCCTTGGAGAAAAGCTGCTGGTGTGTGCACCAATACAGTTAAAATCGTACGCCTGAAGGCAGCTCCTACAAAAAAGCGTCAGATGAGGAAAAAGAAAATGAAGCATCTAAATGAGTTAAGCAGTAAATATTACAATCTGGCTGTTCCCTATCCAGTAGCAAAATAAAACGAATATAGCGTTTAGATCCCATTCTCAAATCTGCACATGCCCCCAGAGCACCTGTGCTACAGAACAGCCACTGACAGAAAAGGGTGTTTGAAAAATGGCACAGGTTGTTTTTACACAACCTGTAGCTCAGGGGATTGAGCACCGAACTGCAAACCAAAGGGTCGGGGGTTCGATTCCCACCCAGGGCACATGCCTGGGTTGCAGGCCAGGTCCCCAGTAGGGAGTGTGCAAGAGGCAACCACACATTGATGTTTCTTTCCCTCTCTTTCTACATCCCTTCCCCTCTTTCTAAAAATAAACTCTTTAAAATAAAAATTAAAAAACTTCACAAAGATGGAAAGGGAACTCTACCAAAAGCCTTGATTGACTTTCCTGCACTGGGACTTTCCATGTAGCTGGTACCAGGATTCCTTCTTCATTCTCTAGTTACCTTTTCTTGTCTGCAGGAGGCAGAGAAACGCTGCTGCTTTTCCACTTCACTTTGACATTCTCCTGGAAAACGGTCCTATTCAAGGCAATGAAATACCGCTCCAGGATGACCAGCCGCTGCTTGAGCCTCAAGGCTGAGAGGGTGGTGGTGGCCGACCGGATGGCCAGGGCCTGCTGCTCCTTGACCAGGACGGAAAGGCATTCCTTCAGTTCATTCACATCTGGAAAATAAGCCAACGTCCAGCCTCTCATTATCTGGGGCCTCGTTTGTTGTATTATCAGTAAGATGGGTAATAGTAACAGGTGACACCCGAGGGCCCGTATGTGGCAAGATGGGTTTTAAGCACTTGACACATGCTAGCTCACCCTCCCGGCCACCGTCAGGGGGCAGAGCTGTGTGTGCAATTTTATGGGGGAGGAAAATGAGGCACAGAGAATTTGCCAAGGTCTCCCAGATGAGGACACATGGGAGAGACCACGCTCAGCCACTGAGGTATGCTCTCAGTAAACACTGTATGAAAGGTTTTACCACAAAATTACGAAGTTACTAATTATCAGCAGCACATTCCCTAGACAGAAAAACTCTATCCATTATTCTCATGTTACAAAATTAAATTCGAAATAAAACGCGGTCTCAATAGAATTGCCCAGCATAAAGACGCGTGGACGGTGACACACTGGAATATTTCAGAGGAAGATTAACTACTTAGAATACGTAATGTGTAAGCTCTCTCTACTGCGCATGTCTGAAATGCCCACAGTGAAGGAATTTTTAAGAACCGGGAAGACAACTGCATAAATGGAAATGACTCAAGGCCCCTGATCTTCCAAGTAAGCATTACGCGGCCTCACGTCCAACAGTAAACGAGACCGCCCGCCACCAACGCTGCAGCGGGGCAGCCACTGGGCGGGGCCACCGGGGCGGGCCTGCGCGTGCGCCTGCGCCTGCGCAGTCTCTCGGGGAGCACAGGAGCTCCCAGAAGCAGGAAAGGGACACACTTCACCCCGACCCGGGGTGGAGCCTCCCTCCCCACCCACAAGCACAGTCACGGAGGGGCTGGTCCAGGAGTGGGGTTGGGTGCTCGGTAGGTAGGGAAAGCTCCCGGGGCTAAGAGGGCTACCAGTTCCAGAAAACTAGATGCAGGCACAATCAATTCCACTCTGGGCTCAAGATGAAGGACAAGGGTTTACACACGAAGCACCAGCCCTGCCGGCTCACAGGCGTCCTCCGTGAGTCACCATCGGGCCAGCACAGAGAGGTACCCGAGCCCCCACTGACACACGGGACCCTTCACGGAGACAGCCCAGTCAATGGTGGGCAACCAACATGCCTCCCGGGTGGAGTTTCTGCTAGAAGTCAAGTGTAGGAAAAGCTCTGCCTTCCTGAAGAGGCACGATGTTTTCTCCTTTTAAGTAATAGTATGTCTCCCCTCTGCCCGACTGAAAAGCCCTGAGGCTCACAGACAGCACCCGTGCTTCGGGCATGTGGGTGCTCTTCTTCCTCATGTCCTACCTCTGCTTCCCTGTCCCAACCTCACCGTCTAGTCCACCAGACTTTGGGACACTTTGAAACACGTGTGAGTAAAGAAAGAAACAAAGTGAGCGTTCCTGCAGACCATCTGGGGAGGGAGCACTGCTCCCACCCACCCCCGCAGTAACAAGTACAGTGCACTTGTGCCCACAGAGCAGGGCACAGAAAGCCAGCTGCATTCAGCAGCATCTTGGGACACAGCATGAAAATGTCCGCATTTTGAGGGAAAATAGTTGTCATGCCAAGAACCAGGAAGATCTCAAGCTGAATTTTAAAAAGATAATTAACAGATGAAAATACTAAAATAACAAGCAGATTATAATAATCTGACCAAGACTTTAAAGCGGCCATGATAAAAATGCTCCCACAAGCAACTACAAAAACACATGAAACACACAAAAACAGAAAACCTAAAATGAGGTTTATTTTAAAAATCAAAAGGAAATTTTAGAACTGAAAAATGTAGTAACTGAAAATAAAACTGAATGGGGTGAACAGTAGCACTAAAAAAAAAGAAAGAAAAAGAAAAAGAACAGCCCTGGCTGGTATCGCTCAGTATCTCTGTGGATTGAGCACAGGCCTGTGAACCAAAGGGGTGCTGGTTCAATTTCCAGTGAGGACACATGCCTGAGTTGCAGGCCAGGTCGCCAGTAGGGGGTGCTTGAGAGGCAACTGCAGATTGAAGTTTCTCTCCCTCTCTTTCTCCTTCCCTCCCCCTCTCTCTAAAAATAAATAAATAAAAGCTTAAAAAAAATAAGGAGGATCAGTGTACTAGAAGATCTAAGCTGCCCAATCTGAGTAACAGAGAGAAAGTACACTGGGGAAAGGGGGCAGAAAACAACTGAAAAACAGGCCACAGGGGCTCAACAGGAGCCTCAATGATGCAGAAGAAAGGACCAGTGAACTTGAAGACAGAGCAGCAGACCTCCTGGAATCAGAGCACCAAAATGAAAAAAAAAAAAAAAGTGAAGACAGATTAAGGGACTTCAAGCATACTAACATCATATTATAGGGGTCCCAGACAGAGAAGGGGGGGAAGAGAGAGAGAGAGAGTAAGAGAAGGAGAAAAGACAGAAAATGTATTTGAAGTAAAAAGGGAAGAAAATATACATCAAGATCCATGAAGCCCAAAGACTGGTTTCCAAATAAGAGGACCCCACAGGCTTTCCAAAGAAGAAGATTCCCAAAGAAGAAGAGACTCACACCAAAACACATTATAATTCAAATGTCAAAAGTTAACAAGCCCTGCCTGTTGTGGCTCAGTGGACTGAGAGCCAGACTGCAAAGCAGAGGGTCACCAGTTCAATTCCCAGTCCGGATACGTGCCTCGGCTGTGGGCCAGGTGCCCAGTGTTGGGCAAGCAGGAGGCAACCACACATTGCTGTCTCTCTCCCTCTCTTTCTCCCTCCCTTCCCTTCTCTCTAAAAATAAATAAATAAAATATTTTTAAAAGAAATCTCATATTTAAAAAACAAAGTCAACAACAGGAACAGAATCTTAAAAGCAGCAAGAGAAAAACAACTTCTTACATACAAGAGAGTACCCATAAAACTATCAGCAGATTCTTCAGCAGAAACTGTGCAGGCCAGAGGGGAATAGGACAATACATTCAAAGTGTTGAGGAAAAAAAGCAATCAAAAATACCCTACCCAACAAAGTTGCCACGCAGAACTGGAAGAGATGGTTTTCTTTTTTCTTTTTTTTTAAGATTTTATTTATTTATTTTTAGAGAGAAGGGAAGGGAGGGAGAAAGGAAGTGAGAGAAATATCAATGTGTGGTTGCCTCTCATGTGCCCCCCACTGGAGACCTGGCCCGAAACCCAGGCACATGCCCTGACTGGGAATCGAACTGGCCACCCTTTGGTTCACAGGCCGGCACTCAATCCACTGAGCCACACCAGCCAGGGTGGACAGATGGTCTTCTAGACAAACAAAAACTAAAGGAATTCATCACAACTTCACAGGACTTACAAGAAATGTTAAAGGGACTTCGTTAAGCTAAAAAGAAAGGAAACTAATTAGTATCAAGAAAACATACAGGGTCCAGCAGAAGTAACGCCCGCTTGAGTGTGGTTGTTGGGGTAATAATATGTATGTAATAATTTATAGTTTTAATTTGAACATTTCACCTAAAATGTCCTATGGTGTGCTTGACTGTGATATTGTTAAGTTACAGAATGACATGCTTACGTGTGGGAACTCCGTCCAGCAAAATTCTCCTGTCCGGCTCGGATGAGAAATAAGTTGTCCCGAACACAATCTTGCTGTTCCGGCAAGAAAGGGGTGGTGATTCCCTCCAGTGGGGAGTGCCCGAGCCCTGCTCCGAAATGGCTTTTATTGGGAATGTTGTGTGTATGTGTATATATGCAATGCTTATCAATGTCAAAAGGCTATAGTCATACAAAAACAGGTATTATCCATAGACGACAATTGAAGGAACACAGAGTTTTGTCATAGGTCAGGGTCTGTTAGTCATGCTGATGCCAGAAGGTCTTTAAGAGGAGTTTCATGAGATAAGGGGTTTACTACTTATGTTTTGAACTTAAACATCCAGTTTATATCAACAGAGCCATACCAAGCGAAGCAGAACAAACTTCAAAGGATACAATGTATTTATCAGGCCTGAGTCCTACGGGAACCCTTCGTGAGTGCGGTTATCAACTGCTTTTCCAGGGAGACTTACTAGCCCCTTTCAGAGCCTGCTCTCGGGGGGCTATAATTTCTGAAACCACACAGAGTGGTCCCCAACTCTTATGATTCTGTAATATAAGATTTTATAATAAAAAAGGGGCACTATTTGCACTGGACTTGGTATAAAAGTAAAAATAAAAGTCTCGCTGGTCAAAGGTAAACATATACAAAAGGCAGTGGGTTAATCACAAACAAAGCTAATATAAAATTTAAAAAACAAAGGTAGTAAAAAATAACGATAATAATGAACAGATACACAACATATAAAAATATGAATTATGACATCAAAAACATAAAATACATGGGAAGAGTAAAAATATACAGCTTTAAAATGCAGTCAAACTTATGTAGTTATCAACTTCAAATGGACTTTGATACACATGATACTCATGGCAACCACAAAGCAAAAGCATACAGTAGATACAAAGACACTGAGAGAGGAATGTAAACACACTACTAGAGAAAGCCATCAAACCTCAAAGGAAGAGAGAGCAGGAGAAGAAAGGGACAGAGAATGAGAGGGAACCCAACAAAAAAATGGCAGTAAGTGTATGCCTATAAATAACTACTTTAAATATCAACGAACTGAATTCTCCAATCAAAAGACATACGGCTGAATAGATAAAAAAATAAGACCCATGTATATGCCACCTAAAAGAGACTCACCTCTGACTAAGGGAACACACAGATAGAAAGTGAAATAATGGGAAAAGATACCCCACACACAACAGATACCAAAAGAAACCGAGTAGCTATACTTAAATGAAATAGGTCTTAAAACAAAGAGTGCAATAAAAGGCAGAGAAGGGCATTAAACAATGACAAAGAGCTCAACTCAACAAGAGAATGTAACATTTATGAACATTTATGCATGCGACACGGGAGCGACTAAATGGATAAAGCAAATATTAACAGCTGTAAAGAAAGAGATAGTAACAACTTTTAAAAATACTCTAGACCACCCCAGCTGGTGTGGCTCAGTGGATTGAGCGCTAGCCTGAGAACCAAAGGGTTGCTGGTTCAATTCCCAGTCAGGGCACATGCTTGGATTGTGGGCAAGGTCCCCAGTAGGGGGTACATGACAGGCAACCACACAGTGATGTCTCTCTACCTCCCTCTCTCCCTCTCCTCCCCTCTAAAACTGAATAAATAAAATCTTTAAAAAAAAGTTAAAAAAATAAAAGTCAGAAATGGGCAAGAGTATAATAAGAGTAGGGGATGTTAATACCTCACCTACATCACCCAGATATAAAAGGAAACATCAACTTTAAATGTCTTTATAGGCAATGTGCACTTAGGCTACACTAAATTCTTTTAAACGTATTTTTCTTTCTTCAATAATAAATTAACCTCAGCTTACTACATTTTTGCTTTATAAACTTAATTTTTTCACTTTTTTAAAAGATTTTATTTATTTATGTTTAGAGAGAGGAAGGGAGGGAGAAAGAGAGGGAGTGAAACATCAATGTGTGGTTGCCTCTGGCATGCCCCCTACTGGGGACTTGGCCCACAACCCAGGCATGTGCCCTGACTGGGAATTGAACCAGCAACCCTTTGGTTTGCAGGCTGGCACTCAATCCGCTAAGCCACACCAGCCAGGGCAGGTAAATATGTATGGTATATACATCAACCAGTAACATAGTCAGTCATCATCATCAAGTGTCAGGTACATATAATTGTACATGCTATGCTCTTACTCTAATGGCAGTACAGTATGTGTGTCACACCAGCAGCACCACAAGCACGTGAGTAGCGGGCTGCACCACGACGAGACTGCACCTACATCATTAGGCAATGGAAAGTTTGCAACTCCATTATAATCTTACAGGATCTCTGTTATACATGTGGTCCATCACTGACCAAAACATTGTTATGCCATGCATGACTATGTAAGATAAAGGACTAGTATCCAAAATAGGTAAAGAATTCACAACACTCGCCCTGACTTGTGTGGCTGAGTTGGTTGAGCCTCATCCAGCAAAGTGAGAGGTCACCGGTTCAATTCCCAGGCAGGCACATTCCTGGGTTGCTGATTCAGTCCCCAGTCTGGGCTGATAACGGAGGCAATGTAACAATCTCTCTCTCCTTCTTTCTCCCTCCCTTCCCCCCCTCTCAAAAATAAATTATTAACATCTTAAAAAAAAGGAAGTTGCAAAACACAACAGTAAAAAATATACATGTATATATTTATCTCGATGACAAATAAGCACAGGAAAAGAGGCACACCATCATGAGCCACATGGCACTGCAAATTAAAACCACAGTGAGAGCCCTGGCTGGTTTAGATCAGTGGATTGAGTGGGGGCTGCAGAACAAAGGGTCACAAGTTCAATTCCCAGTGAGGACACATGCCTGCGTTGTGGTCCAGGTCCCCAGTGGAGGTTATGTGAGTGGCAACCACACATTGATATTTCTCTCCTCTTTCTCCCTCCCTTCCCTCTCTATAAAAATAAAATAAATAAATAAAATCTTTATTAAAATAAAATTAAAAAGCCACAATGAGAGATCACCATGCACCTGTGAGAATAGCTAAAATAAAAAACAATCGTCGATACCACCAAATGCTGGTGAGGATGCAGATGGGCTGGGTCACTTGGACACTGCCGGTAGGGATTAAAACAGTACAGACACTGTGGGAAAGTCTGCCCGGTCCTCAAAAAGGTAGCACAGAATCACCACCGCACCATCCAGCAATTCCACTCCCAGGTATATGCACACAGACTGGAAAGCAGAGACTGGACTTGGCCCAGTCATGTTTGCAGCATTATTCACAATGGCCAAAAGGGGGCAGCAACACAAATACCCACCCACGGATGAACAGATAAGTAAAATGTGGTCTGTACATAGAGTGGAATAGTATTCTGCCTTACAAAGAAAGGAAATTCTGACAACATGGCTGAGCCTTGAAGACACTGTGATAAATAATAGAACAAGCCAATCACAAAAGTACAAATATTATATCATTCTGCCACTTATATAGGGAACTAGACTAGTCAAAATCCTAAAGATGCAAGTAGAATTGTGGTTTCCAGGGGTCGGGGGCAGAGAACAAAGTGGAGTGAGGGTTCAATGGGGATGGCGTTTCTGTTTTGCAAGATGAAAAGATTCTGGAGATGGATGGTGTAATGCTTGCATACGGTGTGAATTTACTTACTGACGCTGAACTATACACTAAAGACGGCTGAAAGTGTGCCCTAGCTGGTGTGGCTCAGTGGGTTGGGTGTCTTCCCACAAACTGAAAGGGCACCAGAGCGATTCCTGGTCAGGGCACATGCCGTAGTGGGCGGGGTCCCCCGTGAGAGGCAGGCAATCGATTGATGTTTCTCTTACCCCTTCCTTCTCCCTCTTTTCCCCTCTTTCTAAAAATACATTTTAAAAATCCTTTTTTAAAAGATTTTATTTATTTATTCAAAGAGGGAAAGAGAGGCAGAGGGGGAGAGAAACATCAATGTGTGGTTGTCTTTCATGCGCCCCCTACTGGGGACCTGGCCCACAACCCAGGCCTGTGCCCTGACTGGGGATCAAACCAGCCACACCCTATTTCACAAGCTGGAACTCAACCACTGAGCCACACCAGCTGGGGTTTAAAAATCTTTACAAAAAAAAATTAAAATTAAAAAAAAAAGTTTAAATGGCTGAAATTGTGAATTGTATATCATGTATAGTTGACCACAATGTAAACAAATTTGAACTTGAATTCTTTAAAACCCCATGATGAAATAAAAAGAAAAAAACGCCATCTCTGGTGTATATCTAGAGAGGGAGAGCCAGACCCGGCTCTCCAAAGCAGCAGACACTCGGGTCACCGAGACGCTTGGGCCGCCGCACCTGGCTGCTTGCCCCACACCCAGCTCTCGAGAATGGACTTGGACCGGTACACAGGTGTGGGCGCTTCGTCTTCATCCTTCTTTTCTTTGTCATTCAGGTCTTCTTTCTTAGTCCCACTCTGAGGATCAACGCCATCATCTGAAACATTAAAAATATTTTCTTAGATTTGTAACTTGTTTTGCAAAATGTAACATCACATGTCAGTCTCTTGGCAAATGTCCCTCCCAGAAATGCAAAGGTTAAGTAAGTTACAACATGGATCATTTGCTGAAGGTCTGATGATCTTTTTTTAATTACATGATTTACCACCGTAACAGGTACACTGTGATTAACAAGAAATGAATAGCCGGGTAACCCTTTTAATGAAGAAATCAATATAGCACTCAAGTTCTTCTTTGAAGCATGTCTTCCAAAATATTCATCAATTTCCAGCTCCATTTCACAGCTCAGAATCTTAGTCTTTGGTGATTACAAACTTGAATTGCACATTAACTGCTTTTATCCAGGGACTCCCAAAGGCTTACATGTCCAGGGGACACCATTTTAACTCAACCCTGCCCTGCTCCACCACCAACAGAACGCTGCTGCTCACAGCACCCCACCGTGGACAGAGCGTGTTCCAGAGCCCCCGGCACAAAAGAAAAGCGGAGAATCCTGACTTAGGACACTGGCAATCGAAAGTTTCAGTGAAGAATAAATGTCATGAAACCACTTACATGACAAGTGAAGAAAGAACTAACCTTAACCTTGAAGTGTAACCTTGTCCCATCCTACAGAAGGCTCTTACTATATAAATTATTTCCTGAATGACACAATTAGAAATATACATCTAAGTCTGTGAAAGAAATTGTATCATACTACAAACAGTAAGGAGTACCTAAAAATACATGAAACCAACAAGGGACAAATGTTAGGAAACTCCTGAAAACAGGAGAAAATCCACCACCAAGCACTAGGCAAAAACACACAGTAAGACCAAAAGCACAACCCGTGGAAGAAAAAATGGTAGAAGGCACTGCTGAGAGAACGAAAAACCGAGATACAAATCACATGTCTGACAAAAGACCTGTAATGAGAATATAAAGTATAAGGAATTATCAAGGCTGTACAAAAAGAAAACAAATGACCTAATTAACCAATGAATAAAAGGATCTAAACAGAAACTTCACCCTAGAGGCCACAAGAGTGGTGAATAAACACATGAAAATGTATTCAACACCGTTAGCCATTAAGGAAGCGCAAGTTAAAACCATGGTGACATCCTTCTACACACTTACCACATTGTTTGCAGTTAGTTTTTATCACGTGCTCTACTACCAGTCAACGTAAAATGTATAAATACGTTTCCTGCATACAATGTGTTATAAGATTGGCTAAAATAAAAAACAGTGGGAACGCCAAGTGCCGGACAGGATAGGGGCCAACGGGTCCAGGACGCACTGCTGGTGGGAGCTAACATCATAAAGCCTCCTTGGAAACAGTTGGGCAGTTTTGTATAAAGTGAGACATACACCACGTGGCCCTGCAATCACACCAATACATAGTTTTCCCAGAGAAATGGCAATTATAGCCATGCAAAATTTGTTTGTTATTTTAAAACATTTTTAAAGATTTTATTTATTTTTAGAAAGAGGAGAAGGGAGGGAGAAAGAGAGGGGGAGAAAGAGCAATGTGTGGTTGCCTCTTGCGCACCCCCTACTGGGGACCTGGCCTGCAACCCAGGCATGTGCCCTGACTGGGAATTGAACCTGCGACCCTTTGGTTTTCAGGCTAGCACTCAACTGCAAACCAAATTTTGTCTAAAAATAAAATAAATAAAATCTTTAAAAAAAAAACAAGAACTGGGGCTTATATAATCTTGTCACATGGAACTCAAAAATCCACAGAGAAGAAACTTTTAAGACTTTAAATAATGGCCAGCCCTTCTGGGGGCCTCTCATAAAGGGAACCCTCGTGCACTGTTGGCGTGACTGAGCATTGGTGCAGCCACTGGGGCAAACTGTGGCGGCCCCTCACACAATCAAACACAGAACAACCAGCTGACCCAGCGCTCCCACTGCTGGGTCAACGTCCGAACGAAATGAAACACTAACTCAGAACTATACCTGCACCCCAGTATCCACTGCGGCATTATTCACAATAGCCAAGCCACGGAAACAGGGTGGGTGTCCGAGAACAGATGACTATATGCAGTGTGAGCTGTATTTATGAAACATTCCATTGTACATGTGCGGCACACGCACACACTGGGGGATTCAGTCATAAAAAAGAAGGAAATCCTGCCGTTCACAGGAGCATGGGTGATGAAGAAATTATAAAATGAAATAGGTCAGACAGAGAAAATTACCATGGGACCCATGCATTTGTGTGATCTAAAAAACCCAGACTCAGAGAGAGTAGACTGGTGACGCCAGGGGCTGGAGGCAGTGGCGGGGGAGGGGGAAACGGGAGGGTGGGGCCACAGCGCACAACTTCCAGCTACAGGAGGATGAGAAGCGGGGACCTAACGCACACACAGCTCAGTGGCTACAGGTGACAACATTGCATTGTACGCTGGAAAGGGGCTAAGGGAAATCTCAGATGTTCTCACCCCACACACAGAAATAACCGTATGACGTCATGGATGGTAGTTAACTAACCCTGTTGTGGTCGTTCCACAGCACGTGCACGTATGCGATCCTGCTGTAGCCACTAGACCTGCATAAGGCTGTGTGTCAGCTGCATCTCAGTGAAGTTAGCATAAAGAAAAGTCTCTCAGAAACTGCTAGCCTAGAAGCACTGTTACAGGTAGAATCCAAATCCACACAATCCAGGCGAACCCTCGGAGAACTCAGGAACAGCAGGCTGGCTCGGCAACTCTGCTCAGAGTGGCTCTGGGTCCTGAAGCACTAGCCGTGCGGCCTCCGACACGGCACACACGTTTGCCTTCTCAAGAAGAGTCTGGTTAATCTGGATTTGCTAAACTTGCCCCTTCGCAGGTAACCTGGCTTTCACATGGGTCAGACTGTGAAAATGTAAGGTTATAGTCAGTCTTGTTGAATTATAAAATTCTGACAAACTTTTTTACATGGAGCTGTTCTAAAGTGCAGCTTGAAAACAGGGCACCAATCTTTTGTTCACTTGAAGACACTGGCCCAATATTAACTGATTGAATCGACTGCTGATCTGTGAAACCCTCAGCAAATGCTGAGGGAGAATCCCAGCTCCGACGTCAAGGTCAGGTTCTCCCAGGATGCAAACACAACTCTCCACCTCTTATAGGGCACATTCTTGCTCCTTAAACATGCAACACAGGGCACCAATAAAAAAAAAATGTGGACTCCAGATGTCGGCTAAAATGCCCCAACACCTACTTCCCACTTTTTGTTTTCGTCCTCACCCGAGAAACAGAGAGACAGAGGAACAGCGATATGAGAGAGATGCATCGATCAGGCCTCCTGTGCCCGCCACAACTGGGGAACAAACCCGTGACCTTTGGTGCCCAGGACGACACTCCAGCAAACCGACCCTTCTGGCCAGGAGGGCTACTTCCCCCTTTGATCCCCGTGGTATAATAAAAAGATCTATTTGCTGCTGTCCCAGGTTCCAGGCAGAGCTCCTACGCCCTTGGGGTTTACTGAGACCAGGAGTGTCTTCCGTTGCGCAGAGGGACCCCCGCTCTACCCCATTCTGCGTTTATGATGATGCGCTGACTCAGAGTGGGGCCTCTACCTGGCTTCAGGGTGTGGCTGGTCCCCAGGAAGACCACGCAGTGACAAGTGGGTGAGACCTATGAGCCCCATCCCTGACCTCCAGAGAGGGGAATGAGACTGGATGTTAAGTTATAAAAACTCTTGAGCCCTGGCTGGTGTGGCTCAGTGGATTGAGCGTGGACCTGAGAACCAAGAGGTCATTGGTTCAATTCCTAGTCAGGTCACATACCTGGGTTACGGGCCAGGTCCCCAGTAGAGGGCGCACGAGAGGTGACCACACACTGATGTTTCTCTCCCTCTTTCCCTCTCCCTTCCCCTCTCTAAAAATAAATAATTAACTTTAAAAAAAAAGAAAAAGGTCTAGTTAAGTCAAAACAGGGAAGCAGACGGTAAGAGATAAGTGAAAGCGGTTATATTACAATAAATTCTAGAAGTCTGGAGGGAAAGTGACCTTTATCTGCCTTGGTTTACAAACCTGCCAAAAGGTGTCAGAATCGACAAAGTTGGTCAATAAAAAGTGTGAGCATTTACCACCAGGCTGAGCTTCCTATGTGTGACATGGAACCCCCACCTGGACAAGCCGCGGGACGGCCACCCTCCTCAGCCTCCTCTGGAAGCTGTCTGAAGCCCTCTTCCCAGGATTGGGCCCGAAATTCTGAACTACAAAACTGGCAAGGAGTTGTTGTTTTTTTAATCCCCACCCAAGGATATATATTTATTGATTTTAGAAAGAGAGGAAGGGGAAAAGAGGGAGAAGGGAAAAAAATGATGTGAGGAGAAACAGGGACCAGTTGCCTCCCATACCTGCCCTGACTGGGGATTGAACCCATGACCTTTTGGTGTACGGGACGACACTCCAACCAAGCCACCCAGCCAGGGCAAAAGCTGTCACAGTGTTTTTACACCCAGTGGGTCTCTGGTCCTTCCAGGATGACCGAAACAACAGATGCTGGCTCCCACACCGTGGGACTCACGATGCAACGCCACAAACAGGAGGGCTGGAAATAAAATGCGGTCAAGTTGCGTGCCCCTGTTTCTTCATCGGCTCACCGCCGTCATTAGCGCTTCCCTGTGGTTTGGGCCCACAAGAGGGGGAGAAGCCAGCGAATCATCAGGACAAAATTAACGCTCCCCAGATTCACTTCACACGAGAAAGATGTTATTTATACAAACACACTGCAGGTCCCAGTGTAACAGGGTACAGCCCAGAGGCGGGACCCCAAATAAAGGTTCGGAATGGGGTCCAGAACTCAAGGTGTCCAGGAAATATTAAAAAGATATATAGGATGTCCTCACGCCTTCCCCCCATCACAGGTGTGAGTTGGGGGAAGGGACACATGGAGCAGGAACATGCAGAGCTGTTTTGCCCAGCCACAGCTTTGCAGCTAACCTCTGGCATGGTCATTTAACATATCTGTAACCTTTAACTGGTTGCATAGATATGTTAAATAGTGTGGCCACGCTTTGAGCCAGGGAGAAGGGAGTGACTTCCACCCAAGATGTAAGTGGGAGGCAACTCCCCCTGGTTACAGTGCCTGCATGGGAGCTTGGAGAAGATTGGCTCCATGACATGGGGCCACCCCTGCCCAGACTCACGATGGCAGCCCAGTAAACTTGGAATAACACAGAAATGCTGGCAGGTATAACTGATTGTGGGAGGAGTCTGAAATGGGGGTACAGAGGAGGGTTGGCTCGGGGATTTAAACCCAGACTCGGCAGCCATGCGAAGAGAGGACCATGCGGCTGTGGCAGTAGAGAGGATAACCACTCAGTTTTGGCAAAGTGGGGACCCCCGCAGCTTTGTTGGGAGAGAACCACATGACTTTGGGGTGCTCCCTTTTACCACGTGGCTTAGGAAGCAGGAGAGACTGTGCCTGGAAAAAAAGGGGCAAAAGGACTCTTGCTGGTGGGCCATGAGAACGAGGCAGGAGGTAGTCAGGAAGAAGGAAACTCCAAAGGTGCCCCAGGGCTAAGATAAAGGACATCCATACAAGACTAAGGCCCTCTAAGACTGGCTGTTACCGCTTTCTGGAAAAACACTGAATCATGGTGACTCATGAATGCACCTGCGCAGAAGACCCACACAACCCCTGCTTCATTATAATATCGCTATAATAATAAATTAACATTTGGGACCTCCTTCTCCAGTAGCCAATCAAGAAAATCATGGGAGACCACACATGCGCAGTAGCTTTGAAATGCAACTCCTTGGACATGCGCAACAGAAGCCCACCAAAGACTAGCCAGGAAGTTTCCGCCCTATAAGAACAGAAGCCCTCCGGCCCACGGGATCCATTTCTGCTCAGAGCTGGCCCGTTCCCATGCTCTGTGGAGTGTACCATCGCTTAATAAGTCTTCTCTCTTTCTTTATGCTATAAAGTCTGGGTGTTCGGTTCAACTCTTTGTCCTCGATCAGCAAGAACCTGGCGCCCTGTGCCCACCTGTGACAGTTTTTTGGTGACCCAGCCAGGAGAAGACGCGGGAGTGGTAAGTCCCCTTTGCTGCTCTGACACCCAGAATGCCCCTTTCCATCGCCATCTATTCTGTTTCGGGGAGTCTGATGTTCCCTGATGGAAGGTCGGCCGTTCAATTGCGGGCACGGGTCAGGCAGTTAAAAGCCACAAGGGCGCCCGCCGCTTCAAGACGCCTGTGATAGGATAACTTGGGTGTGGAATGGGGTCGGCCTTAGCCCCAGCCAGGTACAGGAAAATGTCTGCACACCGATCAGGCACACAGTGAAAGCCACGAGACACTGCCCCACCCCAAGGCCGCTCCCTTCCATGCAGGATATCGGTCACCACCTCGCCTGCGCTATGACTTCCTTTTGTAGTCTCCTCGTCAGGCTCACAGATAGATAGTCTTTTATGCTCGATCTCCCCGGCTGACTTTTGGCCTTTATACCTGTGCTTGTATCCCACTTGCCTTTTGTGTACAAGGATTCCTGCTGTCTTTGTACCAACAATATCTACCTCGGGGTCACTGATAATCCCATCACTAAGTATAGCTGCAGGAATGAGCCACTCCCATCTCTGGCATGTATATACCAGCATTGTCAGCAGCAACATCGCTCAGAAGCGCACAACAGGCGCCTGCTGGTCATTTGTTACCAGAATGGCCTTGTGGAGCCACTCTGACCCAATTGGTTGAATTTGGAATTCTAAGGTGGTTTACTTGCCCCTACCGGGGTATTTTAATTTCCCCTCTCGGTCCATCATCCCTCTAGGAGATCTGCCTCCAGTATGAAGGGGAGGTGTTTCAGATAACTCTTGAAGTCCTTTCTGGGGAAATTTCAGACTCAGGTACAATTTCTTAAAGCTCTGGAAAATCAGACAGAATACTTGAAGGTCTTCTTCATGATTTGGAAAAGAGTCATTTTATAATAAGACCATCTTGGTGCCCCTCTTGATGGTTTACAGGGCCAGAAACTATTTTTCTTTTTTCTTTTTTTTTTTTTTTTAAGATTTTATTTATTTATTTTTAGGGAGGGAGAGGAGGGCGGAGAGAGAGAGAGAGAGAGCGAGAGAGAGAAACATCAATGTGCGGTTGCTGGGGGTTATGGCCTGCAACCCAGGAATGTACCCTGGCTGGGAATCGAACCTGGGACACTTTGGCTCCCAGCCCGCGCTCAATCCACTGAGCTACGCCAGCCAGGGCTAGAAACTATTTTTCTAATAAGACACTTCCTTTGCCCCAGACCTGAAAGCTTACAGGACAATGAGGGTCTCTGTAGATAGAGAATACAGAAATGGAAATGTACTCGGGCCACAAGGGTAGAGTCTGGGATTGTCAGGATTATAGGCAGTTGCTCAAGAATGCTGGACGGGTTCCTTCCCAACAGTTCTTTGCAGCCTGGACACTCAGTATAGACCATGAATCCTGCAAACGGTGTCCAGGGAACATAAAATCTCTGAATTAAACACAGAAAAAGAAACAAGTAGACTGTGGTGATCCTCTCAAGTCTTTTAGATTTCTGTCGGCCGACCCTCACTAGGATTTCTTTCTCCAGAGACATCTGGTAGGTCGGTGGGATCCCAGAGGACGTCCATGGCCCACTAGGAAACTTCCTGAGGTAAGCAAGAGGGACACCTCTAGATTGCAAAGGAGTATCTTTGTGTGTTTTTTTTTTCCTTCCCTTTAGGATCACTGCAGTCGAGATGGGAACTACATCTTCCATCCCTTCCCAATCACCGTTGGGTTGCATTCTTAGCAACTGGGATAAATTTGACCCAAAAAATTTAAAAAGGAAGACATTAGTTTTCTTTTGTAACACTCTGTGGCCCCAATATAAATTAGGGGGTGGAGAGATATGGCCTGCGAATGGGAGCAGGAATTATAATACTATCCTACAGTTAGATCTGTTCTGCTGCAGGGAAGGTGAATGGTCTGAAATTCCTTCCGTGCAGGCATTGATGGCTCTGTACTGAGATCCCTTGTTTTGCTCCAGCCCCACCCAGACAGAACTTACAGGCCCCAGTCTTGATCAAGCAGAAGATACCCTCCTTAGCTCCCCGCCTGCCTCTCGAGGGAGATTAAGGGAACCCCAGAGTTCTGGAGTCTCTGCCCCTACCTTAGAGGGAGGGACCTCTCCACCATCTCATACTATGGACAACCTAAAGCCACCAGCTGAGGAAAAACCCAGCCCCGCAGGACATACTAGGAGTGGCCCTTCTTATCTCCCTACCACTCCTACATTCCTCCCCTTGATGGAGGTAGCAGGCGCCGAAGGCCCTATAAGGGTACAAGTGCCCTTCTCTGTAACTGGTGTACAACAATGCAAAGACAGGCTAGGGAGTTCTTCAGAGGACCCTTCACGTTTCACCAGTGATTTCCAGACCTTACTTTAGCCTTTAGTATGTCATGGAGGGATCTGTACATAATTCTGACCGCCTGCTGTTCCCCAGACGAGAAACAGTGGATCTGGGAGGAGGTCCGTGAACCTGCAGACCAGCTGCATACCCAGGACCCTGGCACTAACCAACCTGCCGTCCAAGCCGTCCCAGACCAGGAACCTGACTGGGGATACAGTACTCAGGCGGGGATCCGGAGTAGGGATTCCATGATAGATTTCCTACTGGCAAGAATGAGAAGCTGCATCAAGAAATCTGTAAGTTATGAAAAGATTAGGGAAATCACCCAACGCGAGGAAGAAAACCCAGCGCTCTTCAGAAACAGACTAGTAGAAACCTTCCAAAAATATACGAACTTGGACCCATCATCCCCGGAGGGTCGAATCTTGATAGGACAGCATTTTATAAGTCAATCTGCCCCTTATATTCGCAGGGAGCTTCAGAAATTACAAATGGGCCCACAGACCCCCCTAGATCAGCTCAGGGATACAGCCTTTTCAGTCTTTAAGAGTAGGGATTTGGGGGAAAGAAAACAGGGAAAGAAGGAAAGGGAGAAGCAAGCTGAGCTCCTTGCACTAGCCTTGTGCTGTTGGCGGAAACTAGCCCCATCAGGGGAGCTCGGGGGGGCCTCGAAAGAATCAGGGGTGAAAGGATCAGACCTGTTGTAGGTGCCAGCACTCCAGACACTGGGCAAAGAACTGCACTCGGCCACCTCTGGGACCCTGTCCTCCATGCGAGAACTTCAGTGCTGATCCCTGGCACTGGGAGGTAGACTGTCCCCGTTCCCAGAGTGGAAAGGGGCCATCACTCAAGGCCATGGCTACTCTTGAGGACTGAGGGTGCCCAGGGAACAGGTCGGCCCCAGGGAATACTCATATTCCCATTTCTACTGAGGAGCCCTGGGTAACTCTGGATGTGATGGGTAAGAAAATCAACTTTCTTGTTGATACAGGGGCCACTTACTCTGTCCTTAACTCTTACTCTGGACCTCTTTCCTCCAAATCAGCTAAGGTAATGGGTATCGAAGGAAATCTTAAGCCACATTTCTGTACATTCCCTGTCACTTGCCAATTTGAGAGTCAAATATTCAAACACTCCCTTTTGATTGTTCTTCAGTGCCCTATTCCTCTGTTAGGCCGGGACCTTTTAGCTCGAATGGGAACCATCTTGTTGTTCCCCGAAGCCCCACTTGAGTTAAGTAAGGTCATGATCATCGGTAGTAACCAAAATCAAGAGGAAATCCCAAGTTCGTTTCTGGATGCAGTCAACCCACTAGTTTGGGAGGCAGGGATTCCGGGAAGGGCAAAGACTGCGTTACTGGTTAAAATCCGGTTAAAATCCAATTAAAACCCTGGCCAGATTATCCTCACAGGAAGCAGTTCCTATTAAACAAGAGGGTCTGGAGGAGTTACAGCCCATCATCACTAAATTTATACAATGTGGGCTCATAGTCCCTTGTCAGTCTCCTTGCAACACTCCCATATTCCCAGTGATGAAGCCTACAGGAGAATACAGGCTAGTCTGGGATCTAAGGTTAGTCAATGAGGCAGTAGTCCCTTTATATCCAACAGTAGCTAACCCTTACACCTTGCTCTCACGGGTACCCGATGATGCTCAGTGGTGTTCAGTGTTAGGTTTGAAAGATGCCTCCTTCCTTCTGCATCCCTTTGCATCCTGACTCTCAGGATTTGTTTGCTTTTGGGTGAACAGATCCAAAGACGATGATACGTCAGCAATATACTTGGACTGTATTGCCACAAGGGTTTAGGGACAGTCCCCATCTCTTTGCTAGGGCATTACAAAAGGATCTTAGAGATTTACAGCTACAAGGAGGGGCCATTTTGCAATACATAGATGACACACTAATCTGCAGCCCCTCCAAGGAGGCTTCTGATCAAAACCATCCAGACTCTGAATTTCCTGGCTGAAAGAGGGTATCGGGTATCAAAGAAGAAGGCTCAGATTACCAAACAAAAAGTAAATTATTCAGGGTATATTTTGACTCCTGGGTGTGGACAATTATCACAGGAGAGAATTAAAGCCATTACTGAGTTAACTCCACCTGCTACTACACAGCAGCTTCGCTCCTTTTTAGGAAGGGCAGGGTCCTGTAGGATTTGGATCCCCAACTTTGGGCTAATCGCCAAACCTTTGTACGAAGCTACTAAGGTTCCACACACTGAACCCATTATATGGGAAAAGGAATCCGATCAGACTTTTAATAAAATCAAGCAGACCCTAGTCAAAGCCCCAGCCTTGGGCACCCCTAACTTAAACGAGCCTTTCTTTCTATATGTAGCAGACAAGCATGGAATAGCTTTAGGGGTCTTAGTCCAACCATTAGGGAATGAACCTCAACCAGTTGCATATTTCTCAAAAAAACGGGACACTGTAGAAACGGGGTGGCCTCCATGTCTAAGAGCAGTTGCAGCCACAGCCACACTAACTGAGGAAGCTGCTGAACCAACTCTCGGGCGGAAGGTAGAGGTCTCGACTCCACATCCGGTACAAGGGGTGTTAGAAATGAAAGGGCACCTCTGGCTAACAGGAAGTAGACTGACCAAATATCAGGCTTTTCTTCTGGACAATCCTGAAGTAACTGTAAAGACCTGTAACGCCCTAAACCCAGCCCCCCTAATGTCTACAGAGTCATCCCCACACTTGACCCATTCCTGCTCAGACATTACTAATCTTACTCAGGCAGGGCTGACTTGCCAGACCAGCCCTTAGAAAACTCTGACGGTGAATGGTTCACTGATGAGAGCAGCTTTGTACAGAATGGGCAGGGAAAAGCAGGATATCCAGTAGTTAGTTTATGCAACACCATCGAGGCACGACCCCTTCCACCCTCAGTCTCAGCCCAAAAGGCTGCAATTGTAGCCCTCACCAGGGCTCTCATCCCAGGACAGGGAAGAAGGGTCAATATCTAACCAGACTCCGAATATGCCTTCCTTGTTCTTCGTGCTCACGCTGCCAGAAAGAAAGGGCGTTCCTCGCCACTAAGAATCCCCCCATTAAACGTGGACCAGGAATCTCAAATCTGCTGGAAGCCGTTAGGCTCCCTGAGCAGGTGGCAGTCCTGCATCACAGAGGCCACCAAAAGGATATGTCCCCTATCTCTCAGGGAAAGAGGAGAGCAGGTGGAGAAGCAAAGAGAGCAGCACCTGGGACAGTCAGACAAACGGCCTCATTCCCCTCTGTAAATGGCTCAGATATCAAGCCCAACTATGCATCTGAGGAAATATCTTGGGCTTTGGAGCAAGGAGGTGTCCATGAAGGACCCTGGGTATATATTGGCCAGAGGCTCTTCCTTCCTCAGGCCTCCCTGTGGAAGTCCGTAAAGGCTTTGCATGACTCCTTCCACAATGGAAAGGGTGCTACAATCACAACGGTTAATAAACTATTCATAGGTAGGGGAACAGCTACCACCTCAAAGAATATTTGCCACGCTTGTACTCCTTGTGCCTACAACAACCCTGGGCAAAGGCCATCCCTGCCCCCGCTGATGGAACCCATTCAGCGAGGAGGGACCTGTCCTGGAGAGGACTGGGAGACTGATTTTACCAAAATGCCTCCTTGTAAAAGATACAAATACTTACTAGATACCTTTACTAGATGGATTTAGGCTCTTCCAACAAGGACAGAGAAGGCCACAGAAGTAGCAAAAGCTCTCCTAAAGGAAATAATACCCAGGTCTGGTCTTCCACGATCCCTACAGAGTGATAATAGGCCATCCTTCACTTCTAGGATCACTCAAGCAGTTTCCGAAGCTCTAGACATAATATATTATCTTCCCCCTGCTTGGAGACCACAGTCCTCCGGAAAGGTACAACGGGCAAATCAAACTTTAAAGAGGACATTAGCAAAACAGTGTCAGGAGACTTCTGAAAACTGGGCTAAGTTCCTACCTATAGCCCTCATGAGAATTACGGGCTCCCCTGAGGCCAATACTAAGCTCAGCCCATTTGAAATGTATGTCTGGCCCTTTTTGACTCTAGATGTATATTTGATACAGAGACCCATCAAGCAATTAAGTGTATAATAAACTTAGGGCAAGTGGAGAAAACTTCACAGGAATATGGAAATAAAGTTTTACCAGCCCCAAAAGGGAATTTTCAAACTACCATATCTCTGGGGGACTGGGTACTCCTTAAAACTTGGAAGGAGGGATCACCAGCAGACCAACTCAACTCTAAACGGAAAGGGCCCGACCAGGTAGCCCTGAGTATCCCTATGGCTGTGAAACTTTTGGAGTCGATAGTTGGGTTTGTATTTCCAGGGTAAAACTGGCTCCCACTGATCCCAACCTGACTCAGGACCAGCTGGAGACCCAAAGCCCAGACTACACCTGCGAGCCACTGGAGGACCTCATGGGTGGAATCATATCTATGATTGTCCAAAATGAAAATGTCTGTATTGTTTCCATTAACCATTCTCTACTCGCCTGCACCCTGTATAAGGGAATGGGATGAACATGTTCTAGTGATGCTTCTCGAAACTTAGCAGCAGGAGAAAACCTGGCCCAATGTTGGATATGTCATCCTAACCCGGAAACTCCTTCCAGATATAATACTCCTATAAAAGCCTGCCCAATAGCTAATGAATACTTAAGCTAGATTTCCAAAGCTAGGATATCAGTGCTTTGAATTCCTCCGACAATTACACACATTCCTCTTTTTCTGTAAGGGTCAGATGGGAGCGGAAGCCTCCTCTGTGTTTCCATGTGACCCCACTAGGATTAAAGCCATTTAATTACTTTGGCACCTCTCTTAAATGCGACAGTACGATAGGATGCGCCCCATGTTATAATAACACTCATCAGGGGCCATGAACTCATCTGAAGTCCTGGCCTCTCTTTCAAGTTCCAGCTTTCTAGAGAATCTGAGGGAGAAATTTTCAAATCTTTGAATTGGCCATATATAGCATGCTACCCGAATTATGATCCTAACTGTATTCCTCATAGTACCCATTTCTGCTTTGACAAAACTCACAATGCAGATACAAATGACACTTCTTAAATGTGTTACTTGGAAACTGAACCAATCCCTTCAAGAAGTATTAGCAAAATTTCTACCACCTCCTGCAGGAGGGGAAGATCAGGGAAATAACTTAGGCCCTTTTAAGGACTGCCTTTCCCCCTCGCCATACGCCCTCCTTAACAAATACAACTCCACCAATGCCACAGTTATCGCACACCCCCGGGCCTCGTCTGGCTGTGTGGGACTCCCAATAACTGGCTAACGGATCATTCAGAACTTCAAGGAGCTATTGCTTATACACATCTCAGCAACTCTAAACATGGGGGTGACTGTACCTTAGGGATCTTGGCACCTCAAGACCTTACCATTATAAGCATAACCCTGGGTCCTGGGAGTCCATCTCTCAGCAGAAAAAAATGAGCTTTTAGTCTAGTAGTGGCTGGAGCTGCTGCCACTATAGCCACTGCAGTCCCTTGTTTAGGGGAGAGGAGGTTTTGCCTATCATGAAGCCAATCTAAGGGAACTCACTAAGATTATAGAAGTCTCCAAAGACACTGCCAATACTCTAGCTAGACTCTCAAGATCAGTAGACTCACTGGCAAATGTAGTCATGGATAACCGCCTTGCCCTTGACTACCTTCTAGCAGAACAAGGTGGGGTATGTGCTGTTATCAGTGAAACCTGCTGCACCTATGTAAGCAACTCTGGGATGGCTGAAACTAACATAAGGAGAACTTACGAACAGGCAGAGTGGCTACATAAATATAATCAACAGGGCCAAGGAATAAGGGATACCCTGACCTCCTGGTTCACTAGCTTAACATGGCTATTACCCCTCTTAAGGCCCTTAATAACACTGCTGCTTTCACTACTTTTAGGACCTTGTTTATTTAATTTACTTGATAAATTTGTATCCTCTAGACTTAGGCAGTTCCACACCAAATCGATGATACTCCAAGGTTTCCAACCAATTCCTGGAGTGATGTTGAAGCTGGCCAACACACAGCACCTACAGCTGCCTCAGGAGTTCCTCCTCAGCCTCTAGATAGAACAGGGCGAGAGTTCCATGGTTCTTGGTAGGCAGGGAGGACTGCCCAATCTAAGCTGGAAGAAGTTACAGACGGACGATCTTCACCCTTCAACAACCCCAGAAAGATTTTTGAGAACCGTGTCTCTCGAGGGGGAAGTTGAAGCAGGAGATAGTCAGGAAGGAGGAAATTCCAGGGATGCCCCAGGGCTAAGATAAAGGACATCCATACAAGACAAAGACCTTCTAAGACTGGCTGTTACCGCTTTCTGGAAAAACGCTGAATCATGGTGACTCCAGAATGCACCTGCGCAGAACACCTACAAGACTCCTGCTTCATTATAATATTGTTATAATAAATTAGCATTCTGGGACCTCCTTCTCCAGTAGCCAATCAAGAAAATCATGGGAGACCACACATGCACAGTAGCTTTGAAATGCAACTCCTTGGACATGCGCAACAGAAGCCCGCCAAAGACTAGCCAGGAAGCTTCCGCCCTATAAGAACAGAAGCCCTCCGGCCCACGGGATCCATCTCTGCTCAGAGTTGGCCCGCTCCCACGTTCTGGGGAGTGTACTGTTACTTAATTAAATCTTCTCTCTTTCTTTATGCTATAAAGTCTGGGTGTTCGGTTCAACTCTTTGTCCTTTCCTCGATCACCAAGAACCTGGTTACCTGTGCCAGCAAAAAGGTGCCACATGACTTTGGATTAACTGGAGATCATGGGGGCCACACAGCTGATGGTGCCAGGAGCCTGCATCACGGACTTCTGCTTCTTCTCCTGAGACACGGTACCCCAGGTTAGGGCAGAGGGAGAAGGAAGGACTGTAGGTGTCTGTGGGTGTCCTAAAGGACTTTAATATTTTAATCGAGACATTGGGTCACTACTCTAAGTCTATATAGCTTCAAATAAACATTTCCTTTCCTTTTCACAAATCTCTGGCATGAAGAGACAACTTTCTGCTGGCAGCGGGCATAGCTTACCTAGTGGGGGGTCCCTTTGGTAATACAGTATATCGTACCAGTCTGGCCCTGTTCTGTAACATCAGGACCGGAACGGGCCCCAAGGATGCGTGCAGATCTCGCTGCCTACACTGCATTTTAACCCCCAGGTAGGCCAGGACCAAACCCTCACAGGGCAGCCGCAATGCCCCCCACTGGCGGAGGGATGTACTCCTTTTAGTCCTGATGCTGTGGCTAAGTATAACCACTTCACCAGGGCCTGGAGTCTTATCACCTGCTTCCTCTCAACGCTGAAGGCCAGAAATCGGACTTCAGCAAACACACACAATGGCCGGGGCCCACGGGCCCGTCCGTCCTGCAGGAAGGGGCTCCTGCGGAAGCTGAGGTCACCCCTCAAGCTGCCAGCAGGCTGACTCCCAGGGGGCGTTAAGCTTCCCATGAAGGACTCAAGACCCAGTGCAATGAAAATTACAGAGGCCAGAACAAACGCATGAGGGAATTCTAATCTCGGCCACCTGCGTAGAATATGTTGGTGTGTTGAATGTTCTGTGTTCTGAGGAGCACAGGAAACAGCACTCCTTCCCCCTGGGTCTCTAACTCCCCTGCACAAGTGTACACGATGCACTCTCTGAAAAGCAGGCCTGGGCGCTGGGTTAGACATGCGAATTCCCAGGCCCTGCCCCACTCTACAGAATCCCACTTGGGGTGAGGCTGGCCCTGGAGGTCTGCCCACATGCCCCAGGGGACCCTGGTGAGCAGCAGAGTGTGAGGGCTAAGGGATCAGATTTTGGTTCTCTGAGCTCCCACGGTCAGCTCGTCCTACCTCCTATGGCCTCCGCCCAGTGCTTCCCAACTCTAGTGTATACAGGTGGCATGTGGGCGTGTCCCGCAGGATCTAGGGGCAGCGGGGCAGCAGGGAACTCACAGGAACACACCTCCCTCCAGTCTGGCCCAACTTCCTCTATAGCTCCCCGGCACCCTGCACACTGAGTGCCCGACTGCCTTTCCCAGTGGTGTCCCTGAGTGGCTGTGCCTGTCTCTCCCTTGTGACCCCGCACGCCAGCTTCACAAAAGCCCAGGCCCGCACTAGCTGAGTTCAGTGCCACTACAGGAAACACCCCACCCCCGACCTCCTCCAGCGGTGGGTGGCTGCTGGTAACAGCCTGGTTCTCTACCTTGGTAGGGGGCTGCCTTTTATGCCCAAACAATCACGAGCTACTTGGGGGACAGGCCGCATTTAATGCTTGTTTATACACTCCAAAGAAAACTGTGAAACCAGCAGGAAATTGCCCGTGAGAGACCTGGGATATGATGGAAACATCCACAATCCAAAAACAAATCCAAAATTCATCTGAGTTCTTAAAATTCATACACGTAACTCAAGAGTGCTGACTAGCACTCTCCCCCCACCCAAAAAAAAAATGAAGAAAAAAAAAACTTCCATCACTACACTTATATGAAGTCAGATAAAACCAAAAATAAGCTCCATGGAGCCTCAAGAAGTCAGTCCTACACCAATAAACTGCACTTGTAGTATAATAGGAATAGACATGAAACTGACTCTAATAGAAACAGCAATAAAACTTCAAGAGGCCTGACTTCAGATTCTAGCTGTTCTCCCTGTTCTTTTGCAAGCTGTGGCCTCTATTTCTTGGGAGGGTTGAAGCTTAAAGGAAAAATGAGAAAAATACTTTCAAGACAACATACAGCAGCTAAGCCAGGTATTGGCTAGTATCATTTCCACACACACGGAGAAGGTTTACAAGAAACGCAGCAGCTCGTGATCATTCCATTCTTCACGCAAGGCCAGCCCCTGACAAAAATATCAGTGAGCTGAGCCTATCTTCCGTAGCCGCCTCACTGCCTTTCATCCTAGTCCCTCTTCAGCTTTCCCTCCAAATAACAAACACAAGCCCTCCTCCCAGAGGGTGTGAATAACAACCGCTCCCCTGCGAGGGTGTGAGACTGCAAGCCCGGCCCCCTGCCCGTCTGTGTGCAGCAGAGCAGAGACGGAAGGCTTACTGCTGGGAGGGAGGGTCATTCCTCCGGAGTAAGAACAAAAAATTCTACATGTGATTGCAAAAAGAAAGGGAAGTTGATCCCACAGGAAGTGCAAATGGTTGCAAGCCGCTCTCCCAGAAGTAGACCATGAATGAGTGGAGCTGGGCACCCAGCAGGAACCCACGCCGGGGTGGCTGTCACAAAGACAGCACAGGCCCCCCTCGGAGACACGCAGGGCGGGGTTCAGGACACCAGAATAAAGCGAATGCCACACTGACATAAGTCACGATTTATTATTTTTTGGTTTCGTCAGTTTTTTTCTCTGTATCTGAGTCTTACTTCTGTTTTGTGTGTTCATTTATTTTGTTCCATAAATAGTGGTTATTGTAAGATTGAGTACAAATAATTGTTTCTGAAATTTTTCCTGCGTGACTCTCCCTTTCGGAAGCCTTTGGGCCATGGGTGGGACTTGGTCCCCTATTTTACTGTGTCTTGTCCTCCCTGAAGGGAAGTAGCAGTGAATACTCTTGCTTAGGTTTGCAGTTAGGAGAATTCTATGAGACACTCTTTCAGTTGGTCTAGACTTTGGCCATGAATTAGAATCACTGTTGAGGCTTAAAGATAAAGGGGTGCCTGCCCCCGCAGCCTGCAGACTCTGAAAAGCTTCCCTTGAGACCCACCGCTGAAGTGTTAGTCCCACTTTTTGGAAGTCGTCAAGATGGATACAAATACTATCTTACGAAGTAGTTCTTTTTCCCTTTGGAGAATGAATTGAGAGAATGTCCACTTGAAAATACACTGGGAAAACAGTAGTGTATCTTTTCATTTACAATGTCTATCAGAGTTACCCCTTTTTTCCCTGGTGCTTCATTGTGAAAATTCCCACACACCTAGAACACAGAGAGGCGCCTGCACAGTGAAAAGCCACGCCCCTCCCCAGCCCCGCCCCCTCCCCAGACTCCGCCCCTTCGAGTTCCTCTGTTCTTAGGTGCATCTCAGGGTGCCCTGGCTCTGTAACTGTCTGTCCATCCCCACCGCTTACCCGGCTCCCCTAGACACTGCATGCATGTAATTAACCTGATCCAGTTCAGTTTAGTTTTTTGTCTTTAAGGTGAAATTTAGGCATCGTGAAATGTATGTATTGTAAGTTTACTATTCCACAGGTTTTGACGAATATACCGTATTTTGCCATGTATAATGTGCACTTTTTTGCTCAAATTTTTGAGGGAAAAATAAGGATGGGCATTATACATGGGCAGCCCCAGGTACTTAAAAAACCAGCTTATCTTGTTTTTGATCACTTCAAGGCCCATGTTACACAAAGTGCAAAAGTAGTTGGAGCAGACTTGAAAATTCCTTTATTTATTTATCTTTTAAAAGGGAGAACAGGAGGGAGTTTGGGGGGATGGATGAAAATAGGAAGGGATTGAGATGCACGATTTGCCCATCAACGGTCCCAGGGACGTAAAGAACTACATAGGGAACGTAGTCGATGATACTGGAATAACCATGCTATTGGTTAAAAATGGAGTCAGATGGGGACTGGACATATCAGAGTGACCACTTTATAAGTTATATAAATGTCTAATCACTACCTTGTACACCTGAAGCTAATAGATTATTGTACGTCAACTGTAACTGAAAAGATTTTTTAATTTTTTAAATAGTAAAAATAATTTTTAACAGTTACTATTTGCCTTGGCCAGGTGGCCTGGTTGGTTGGAGCATTGTCCCATATGCCAAAAGTCTGTGGGTTCAATTCCCAGTCAGGGCACATGCCTAGGTTGCTAGTTTGATCCACAGTTAAGGTGCATACAGGAAGCAACCAATCAGTTTCTGTTTTTTCCTCTCTCTCTCCCCCCACCCATCTCTCTCTCTCCTTTTCTCTCTAAGCATATCCTCAGGTGAGGATTTTTAAAAAATCACTATGGCTAGCCAAGGCAAGACATACTTTCAAAACTTAAAAGAGAAGCCCTGACTGGTGTATCTCAGTTGGGCTGGGCATCATCCCACAAACTGAAAGGTCAATGGTTCAATTCCCAGTCAGGGCACAGGCCTGGGTTGCAGGCCAGGTCCCCAGCTGAGGGCTTGTGTGAGGCAACCACACATTGATGTTTTTCGCCCTCCCTTCCCCTCTCTCTAAATATAAATAAATAAAATCTTTAAAAGAAAACTTAAGCCCTGGCTGGTGTGGCTCAGTGAACTGAGTGCCGGCCTGCAAACCAAAGGGTCACCAGTTCAATTCCCAGTCAGGGCACATGCCTAGGTTGCAGGCCATGTCCCCAGTAGGTGACACATGAGAGGCAACCACACATTGATGTTTCTCTCCCTCTCTTTCTCCCTTCCCCTCTCTCTAAATATAAATAAATCCTTTTTTAAAAAAAGAAAACTTAAAAGAAGAAATATTAATTGATGTTCCCAGAAGTTGCAGAGGAGACATCAGAGGAAGGACACCACAGTGAGAAGGTTTTGCATAAAAAGGCCTATCATACACACAGCACGATAAAACCCCAGCAGCAGTAACATGAACTATGTTTAGATAACCACCAGCAAAGCAAAACAAAACTCCAAAGAGTTATTTTCAGACACCCCTGTTTCTATAGCACATTCCAAAAAAAATCTATAAAACATAACTTGTATATGTCTTCACTAATGAACAGGACCAGTGAAAGAGCCTTACCTTTTCTAGCAGGCAGGTCTCCAGTCGGGGGTGACTCTGCCCCGGTGTAGACGATTTCTCCGTCTTTAACCATCTCATTCCACAGTCCACAGAGCCCATCTCTCGTGAAGGCGAGCTGGCAATGACAAGGAAGACACGCTTACAGAGTGTGACCATACTCACAATGACATGCTCAAATAGCGACATGGAGAAAATCTCCTTTTCCCTTCAACATCCAATAAAAAAGTATCCCAAGAAAAGCAGTTACATGAAAAAGGCACAGAGTACGTAACCGTGCTTACACTATGCTAATGTTTGTGTGAGGCACAAGGGAAAAACGCACGGGAAGCCTGTGCCGTGGGAAGACCAATCAGAAACAAGTAACAGTGATTGCCTGCAGGGCACAGGAAGGACACGCGAGTGGAAGGCAATAGAGAAGAAGGAAAACAAGATTGTGAATGTAACTCCTTCATTTTTTACTTCGAACACAGTAAATGATTACCGTTTTCAAAAGTTCAAATTAAATAATAAAAAAAGCAAAACCTACAACTGGTAACAAGCAGAGAAACCTGCGTTTATTAAAAAGAACAGTATTTCGGCCCAACCAGCGTGGCTCTGTGGGCTGAGCATCATCCCACAAATCGAAAGGTCACGGGTTCAATTCCCGGTCAGGGCGCATGCCTGGTGGTGCAGGTTTGGTCTCCTGTCGGGACGTGTGCAAGAGGCAATCAGTGAAAGTTTGTCTGTCACGTCGATGTTTCTCTGCCTCTCTTTCTCCCTCCCTTCCCCCTCTCTAAAAATAAATAAAATCTCAAAAAAAAAAAAGAAAGTATTTCAAGAGACATTTGAACTATACATCTTTAGTCAGATAAAATCCAAGGGAAAAAACTTAAACTGTACACATTGGTCTTATTGATAATCACAATGTTGACATTAAAACTTTTTCATATTTCGTGTATACTGATACAGCAACATTAAACTAACAAAACCTATGTTTATGATCAAGTATGTTGATGTTACTAGAAACTGAGGTTTTAAGTGAAAAAAGAGATCAAATCGAGGACCTTTTTAAGAACAACCTGAACTGGAAATCTCGGTATGATTGGTATTTGACTCTATCTACCCGCCCTGTCTTTGGGAGGAACCTAGCCCACAGGTGGCAAACACAAGGCCCGTGGGCCGAATCCAGCCCTCCGCCTTGTTTTATCCGGCCCGGCGCCTTGTTTCTACCCGGCGGCAGCACTGAGCTCCCGCTTAACTGCTAAGGAGTAGTTACATGTGCATAGCCCTAAAGTTACATGGGGCCCTTTGAAGGCAATGACGAGGCTGATGTGGCCCATGGTGACAATGTGTCTGACACCCCTACCCTGGAACCAGCAGCACTAACTGGGATGAGTGCACCCCGAACCCAGATACTGGTTCCCAAGGAGCACTTCCTCTGTATAAAACCTGGGCCCTTGGAAAACAGGCTGATCCGAGGACCAGACCAGACAAAACGAGCCCATACGATCTCGTTTTTGCACCAAAAAAGTTAGTCAAAGCCTGTTGGAGAATCTACTGGCCAAATTTAGAACAATTATGAGCATCAGATACAAAACGACTGTAGTGGACAGCAAATGTAAATAAAAACATTTAAGTCCACACTGATATTCAAAGAAGGAAAAAAAAAAAAAGCCCCGGCTGGTGTGGCTCGGTTGGTTGGGCATCGCCCTGCTAACAGGAAGGTCACAGTTTGATTCCCGGTCAGGGCACATGCCTGGGTTGCACGCTGGGTCCCAGTAGGGCGTGTGCAAGGGGTAACCAATCACTGTTATCTCTCTGACATCGATGTTTCTCCCCCTCTCTTTCTTCCTCCCTTCCCCTCTCTCTAAAGTCAATCAAAGCAAAACCATTTCTAAGAAACACAATAGACAAAACTGCCCTTGCCTGTCACCATCTGAAAGGCAGGAGACGATTCTGAGAGCAAGCAACTAGCAGGAGCAGGGGAATGGCGGACGCCCAGAGGAGGCAGGTGCCCATCCCGAAAACCGCAGGTGCAGCTCTCCCCCGACTCACGCAACACATCACACTGAAAGGGATACATCTACCTGCCCACCTTTTAGTGAAATGTGGGGCCTGTTTTTGGTTCAGGAGACCCCTAACTAGTCCCCTGTCACCACTCCAGCGTATGCCACCTTCGTGACACATCCCCTGTTTCCAGTCTCGGTTTCTTTAAAGAAGTGAGTCCTGACTGGGTGGTTCGATGGGTTGCAGCATCGTCCACACCACCAAAAAGGTACAGGTTCAATTCCTGGTCCAGGCACGGACAGGAGGCAAGCAGTCAATGTTTCTCACATCAATGTTCCTCTCTCTTCCCCCCTCCCTTCCTTTCTCTTCCTCTCCCTCCCTTCCTCTCTCTCTAGAATCAATAAACATATCTCACCTATGAGACCTCAGGTGAGGATTAAAAAAAAAAAAAAGAACTGAAGGGCACTCTATGAGCGATCGCAGCACAAAATTCTTCTGGACTTTCAAGACTTTTCCCCAATCCTTTACGGCTGTCTTGTCCCTAACCTGCACAAGGAATTTTTATAGCATCTCATTTTCATCCAAAGAATGCAGAGTAGTCCCTGGCTGGTGTGGCTCAGTGGATTGAGTGCCGGCCTGCAAACCAAAGGGTTGCCAGTTCGACTCCCAGTCAGGGCACATGCCTGGGTTGCAGGTCAGGTCCCCAGTAGGGAGCGTGCAAGAGACAACCACACGTTAATGTTTCTCTCCCTCTCTTTCTCCCTCCCTTTCCCTCTCTCTAAAAATAAATAAATAAATAAATAAATAAATAAATAAATAAAATATTTCTTAAAGGAATGCAGAGTAGGCAAAACTCTTAGACGACCCTGGCACCCTGGTGCCCACGAACGCTACACAATCCTGAGTGTGGGTGGGACAGGAGGACACAATGACATTTCACCCTGTGACTCAGTTGTTTCCTTCTAGGGCAAAGGTAAAGCATTTCAATTAGGAACAATCTGACAGTAACCAGGTGGGAGGGGATAATGGGGGGAAGGGGGCAGGGTTTCCAGGAACAACTATAAAGGACACAGGGACAAAACCAAGGAAGTGTGGAAGCAACGGAGAGATGTGGGGATGTCTGGGGTTGGGGGGAGTGGTGGGGGCGGATAACTGTAACTGCAGACAACTATAATTGAACAAAAATAAATAGAAATAAAATAAAAGAAGGCAATAAAAAATAATTTCTCATATATAATTAAGGTCCTATATAATTGAGGTCCCACACCCTAGTTGATCAGGAGAAAGACTGTCCTGGGGGCCCCACTGGGCGAGGCCATCCAGAAGAGCCACTCTCCGCAGCTGTGACCTGCCATGGGCTGCCCGTGGCGACGGGTGGCCTCTAGGAGCCCACGGCAGTCCCACAATCACACAAACTGAACTCTGCCAACCAGGACCCCAGGGAGACCCTGGGTGTGAGCACAGCGCGACCTGCACCCTGTGAGACCCAAAGTCGAGGACCAGCTAAGCCACAGCCAGACTCCTGACCCACACAAACTAGGGGAGAGCGAGTACGTGAGTTGTTTTAAGCAGTTAAATTTGTGACCCGTGACAAGACCAAACCAATTCGGTATCCAACTCAGTTTTCATAGTAGCCACAGATTTGTTCACACCACCAACAGGGGAACTACTGTGTACACACTTGGCACAAAAGCATCTTGGCGAAACTATCAACTGTCAGGAAGAGAAGTCAGCTCCTTCGTAAAAAGTGAGCTATGCCCTGGCCGGGCAGCTGCATTGGCTAGAGCCTCAGCCCCGTACGCCAAGGCTGCTGATTTGATCTCTGGTCGGGGCACATACAAGAAGCAACTGGTGAATGCATAGCTGGGTGGAGGCACAAATCAGTGTTTCTCTCTGTCTCTCTCCCTTGCTCTCTCTTTAAAAAAAAAAATAAATCAATAAAAAACCTTTTAATTTTTTTATTTTATTTACTTATTTTCTAGAGAGAGGGAAAGGGAAAGAGAAAGAAAGGGAAACATCCATGTGTGGTTGCCTCTCACATGGCCCCTACTAGAGACCTGGCCTGCAACCCAGGCATGAGCCCTGACTAGGAATTGAACCCATGACCCTTTGGTTCACAGCCAATGCTCAGTCCTCTGAGCCACACCAGCCAGGGCAACCTTTTCATTTCTTAAAAAGTGGGCTACAAAAGTTCAGGGCCCCTGAGGTTTCAACAAGGAAATGGAAAGGTCTGGCTCCTCCACTCATTCGGGTAAGAGGAGGCCGGCCAAGACCTGGTCCTGGGGTTCAGTCTGGTCCCCACACGGCCACACCAGGCTGGAAGCAACGGCAGGCACACTACGCAGCCTGTGGGCACCGGGCTCTAACAGTTCACGTGGTCTCGAGGTGCTCCAGAGAACAAATGATCACGTCCTACGTCAAATGTTACCATTGGTAGTTAGCTATTTATTAAAAGGAAACGGGAGCAATGGAAATTAGCCATTGAGCTTAATACACTGGGGAGCAGGAGCCTGTCTGCGCCCCCAGGAAGCTACAATTTCACACCCCCGGGGGTCACAGCATTGCTCTGACAAGGGGATTAACCTCCCTGCTCTGGTACCAGAGTGTGGAAGGAGGGGTGCCCAGCCTGTCGGTCTAACCAGAGGGTGGACCGATCAAAAGCCCACAGAAACAGTGGGCAGTTGACTGGTTCCTTAGCAAAAGCACCTGGTCCTTCCCAAACCCACACTATGATCCCAGAAGAACAGAGAAGTTCTTGAGCACACGCATGCGCTCTCTGCCCCTCTCTCCCGCCTGGGAACACACTTGCCCCGTGTGCTTACGTGTTCTCTCTTGCCCGGAGCACCAGCCCGTGCAGGTCCAGCAGCCACCAGGGCCCGCAGCAGACTGTGTGGGCTCCACAAGACTGAGCTTTAATATGAAGCAGAAATTCTGGACACTGGATTTTGCTCCAGCCTTGGTAAAGACACGGGTGGACTTATCCCACGGCGGAACGGAGGGAGATGGCACACTGGGAACCCAGGGGACAGCATCTATTTCCATTTTGTCACACCACCATTTCCCGTGCGTGGGTCCTTGGAATGCTTTCCTCGTGACCCCACGGAAGTGCCTGATTTCTCTCCACGACACCAACTTGGTGTTCATGCAATGGATGGAGGCAGAGGGAGAAACCAGAAAGAGAGAAAATAACTTAGGAGGCCTTTGCCAAGAGCACCCCCACCAATAAAGGGTGAAAACGCTACCCCAAGACTCAGGCCGTAGAGTAGTTAACACATTTTAGACCAAACTGGAAGCAATGGAAATGAGTGAGAAGCAGCTCAGTTTTAACCGTTGAAATCTGCACTAACTACGGGGCATGAATAAGGCACTCTTCTCTACACATGTAATAAGTAAACGCAAATCCAGGTTGCAGTAGAGCGCTCAGGGTTCTGAGTGCATTCACAGCCATGACTACAGGAGATGCACACCGCAGAGAGGCAGTGGACCAGCATTCTGAGCCCCACGGCGCGGGGATGACCCCCGGGTGGCTGGGCTCCAGGCACCACTGTTTTTGAGGAGCAGCCCAGGTTAAAAAGCATTGCTATTCGGTGCTATGAAAAAGAAGGAAAAAGCCAAAGGATGAAACATTTAAAGAATAAGCTCAGGAAGACGTTCACGTGGAAATGAGAGCTATCACCACGGTCCAATCTTTATCACTTGGGCAGCATCAAGAGGGCAGAGGGCGGGGCAGTGATGCGGAAGGAGGGGACCGGGCATCTGCAGGGAAACGTGCTGGAGGAGCCTCCCGGGAACTGAGGACCCGAAGATGGGAATGAGCCACGGGCTCCAGCGACCACCACTCAAAGTACAGGGTTTGGTCACTGGACAGGACTGGACGAAGGAGGAATGTTACGGAGGCAATAAAGCAAGCATCCCGGGGGGAGGGCTGGAAAGAGGCAGACTGTGGAAGGCAGAGATGTAGCTCCTGGGGGAACATCCCGGGGCGCCGGGAAGGGAGCTAGGATGCCCGGGAAAACGGGAAAATAACCACGGCATTGTAAGAACAGCCTGCACAGGAAATGAAAATCACTTCAACTTGTTAATTTCAGAGACTCTGCAGCCCTGACCAGTGTGGCTCAATGGGTTGGGCATCCTCCAGCAGAGCGAGGGGTCGCGTGTTCAATTCCCAGTCAGGGCACAGGCTTGGTCCCTGGTCAGCAGCATATAAGAAGCAACCGATCAGTATTTCTCTCTCATACCAATGTTTTCCTCCCTCTCTTTCTCCGCTTCCCCTCTCTAAAAATAAATAAATATTTCTTTTAAAAAAAGTGTTTATACAATAGTCTATACTTACTCTTCATTTGTAGTTAATTTACACAAAACTTCCCAATAGGTGGTAACAGAAGTTTTACATTTTCTTTATCATTTTTTTGTACAAAATCCAGATACTTATCATTGGTGCTATTCCATCCTAGGAGCTTCTTCCATGTTGCTCATTCCTACCTCACATCTGCCTCTAAAAGAATAAAGGTGAACTGAACACAGGCTACGAACCAAAGCATCGCAGGTTCGATTCCCAGTCAGGGCACATGCCAGGGTTGCAGACCATGGCCCCCAGCAACCGCACATTGATGTTTCTCTCTCTCTCTTCCCCCCCTTCCCTCTCTAAAAATAAATAAAATCTTAAAAAAAAAAAAGAATCTGGTTTATTAAAAAAAAAAAAGAATAAAGGCAAAGTCCTGAAAAGAAGCCAGCGGGCTGGTGGGGGAGTCCCAACAGGCCCAGGTTTGAGGCAGAGAGAACAGAGGTTCAAGGACACGTCCCAGACCACCCGACACCAACGCAGCCGGGGCAGGACTTGGGGAGAGGCCTACCTCCTAAGCTCATTCTTTCTCACCAACGCCACCTCGCACACCCATGGGTACAGGGAGGAGGCCTGGGGGGCCACCAGGTCCCCCGCCTGGGCGCTGCCAACACCTGAACACCAGAAAGGATCGGGCATGGCAACCCTTAAGAGCTGCATTAAAATGACCACTAAAAACAAACAAATAGAATGACTGCTTCACAACTGTGTAGTTACGCAGTACCACTGACAATAGAATGAGCCAGGTCAGTACATGAAATCTGATCAACATACGGGCTGGAAAATGTTTATCCTTCCTATCTTTCAAATATGCCTGAAATGTTATCTGTTCAAATATTTTCGGATGACTAAAACAAAGGTTATCTGCCCTTTTTTTTTTTTTAGCCTTGCAGAAAAATACCGAGCAGCAATTCCCAGAAATCTGAAAAATGAACTTTAAGAGCAACCGGGAAGGTCAGGCAGAAACGTGAAGTGCATCTGTCCGCAGACAGGGAGCTGGTGAGGAAGAGCAAGTCTGGGACTCCAGAGAGGAGGAGCCTGAAGCCCAGAGAGCCCAAGGCTGCGTCCAGGACAGGGGCCCAGTGCCCATCAACGCGACCATCGTCGCAGCTGCTGAGACAGGCTTCCCCAGGCCACGGTGAGGGGTGGGATGAGGGACTGGGACTGGTAAGGTGCTCAGAGGCACCTCAGAGGGCCGCACATACAGGTGAGGGGGAAGCAAGCGGACCCCGCCCCCCAAGGGAAGACGCTCAGTTTTGCATCATCTCAGTTCCTGGCAGCTCTGCAGTGACCTGGCATTGCTCGTGCTGCTAATTCAGTAATCCTCTCCGGAGGAGCCTGCTGCTACCCGGAGCCTCAAATGATCACAGGTTTTTACGTACAATGTGGAATTCCAAAATAGTAACAGGTAAGGCAAGACCAGGGGATTGAAAAAATGAAAAAAAAAAAAAGAGCAGACAATAGAAACAGATCGAGAGCGAATCCAGAAACCAGAAACATAGACACAGACTTGGCCCTGAACAGGAGAAGCCCAGCAATGGATTTAAGTGCTGACAGCCCTGGGCAGACGCCAGCCCAGAGCACGGTTGGGAAGAGGAAAGGGGAACACAGCATAGGGAGCCCAGGCCCTGGCCCCAGAGTTCGGCCAGTTGGAGCGTCATCCCAATACACCAACACTGTGGGTTCGATTCCCGGTTAGGGTGCAAAGAAGAACCAACCAAAGAATGCATCAATAAGTGGAACAACAAGTTGATGTCTGTCTGTCTCATATCAATAAAAGTAATAAAAATAAAATAAAATGATTTTTCCCAAAATACAATAAAATAAGACAGGAAGCCCATGAACCCCATGAAACAGCCTGTTACTACAGGGGTCGGCAAACGACAGCCCAGCCCTGATTTTATATGACCCCCCACACAGGCTGAGAATGCCCGTCACATTTCTCAGTGGTTGAAAAGCAATCAAGAGAAGGAAAATATTGCGTGGCACCTGAAAACGACGACGTGCAAACTTCAACGCCCACAACGTTTTATTGTTTAGCTTTTGTCTGTGGCTGCTTTCGTGTGCCGACCGCAGAGGTGGGCGGTTGTCACCGAGAACACACAGCTCCCAGAAACATTCACTACCCGGCCCTTTCCAGAAAACGTTTGCTGACTCCGTGATACTGCGCTGGCCCCCACTCAGCTGGCAGTACAGCAGGTGCTCGGCGGGCACAGGCATCAGGCACCAGGCACGGGAGGGGCTCTTCTACCAGGTTGGCGAGAAGAAACCACAGAACGGTCCGTGGAAGGAAGCAAAAGGCGGGAATTAAAATAGCCAGTTCCTTTATCTCTGCCTGACACATGGTGAGTGTTCAGCCCCAGGGGGAGCTAGCTCCTGCTGTCCCGCCCCCTTCCAGGCAGTGTCATTCGCTCCGGGGTAGGCAGCTGGGAAGCCATACCCCGTGGCCTGTTGTGTGACATACAACCGAAACTGAACACAGAGGGGCAGGCCACAGGCTCACTGGGGTGTCAAGCCAGAGGGAGGAGGAGACTCAGTCAAGCATAGATGCTGTGCAAAGTTTGATATGCGCAAGCAACCGAAAGATCAGATTGAAATTTCAACAGAGAAGTGGAAACTATAAAACAGTACACAATGTGGCAATTAAATTGCCAAAAAGCTTGACACATTTAAAATAGATGCATTTTTCACTCTGGCTGGTGTGGCTCAGTGGATTGAGTGCTGGTCTGCAAACCAAAGGGTAGCCGGTTCAATTCCCAGTCAGGGCACATGACTGGATTGTAGGCCAGGTCCCCAGTGAGGGGGGGGGGGCACACCCGAAGCAACCACACATTGATGCTTCTCTCCCTTTCTCCCACCCTTCCCCTATGTCTAAAAACAGACAAATAAAATATCTCTAAAATTTTTAAAAATAGATGTATTTTCCTAAATACAACTCAATTAAATTCTCTTAACAAAAACATGGAAAATCTAGACCCCCAAAATACCTAAAATTTCAGAATCCAATGAAGGAGATTGAAAGTGGATTAGTAAAGCCTGTGCTTCTACCTCTGAAAGATGACCTTCCTTAGGAGAAAACCAGACAAAACATATCAAAACAGCTGTTTTCAAACCCTGAACAGCAGGCAGCCCAGAACTGTGATCAGGACAACAAAGGAAGTAAGGCCTACAACCGCCCGAGCTTTCTGCCTACAAGCAGCCTCCCAAGCTGCTGCGTGGGAAAGGGGAGCCGATCGGACCCCAGAGGTCTTGCCAAGTTGAGGACACAGATCAGCTATAAGTAGGTCAAAATAACAAGAACACAGGAGAGGAGGGAGCTACAGAGAGAAGCTGATCCCCAGGGGTGGGCAGAGGGGACCCGAGTCTCTGGCTGATCAGGGCCCAGGATGAGAAAACCTCCAAGGCTGGCGCCAGAAGCATCAGGAAGGAGGAGGCACAATCCCCAGGATCCCGGTCTGGGAAAACCCGGTGTTTCCACCAACCAGCATGGAAAGACCTCCCCATACAACAGCCTAGGGATATGGCCTTCACAGGGCAGATACATTAGCCCAAGACTAATACAGCCCGTGCTAGATCAGCCCAGACAAGCCTGATGATCAAGTTTTGAAGAGGTCTGATGGATCAGCCCTTTCCACTGGTGGAGGGCTTTCTCCAGCCCTCCACCTTGTTTTATCCGTCCCGGCACCTTGTTTCTACCCAGCGGCAGCGCCAAGCTCTAGCTTAACTGTTAAGGAGTAGTTACATATATACAGTCCTAACATTTTATTCGGCCCTTTGAAGGCAACAACAAGGCTGGTGAAAATGAGTTTGACACCCCTGCTTTACATGCACGCCAGACAAAACTAAGGCTCTTTAAAGAAATAAAACAAAATCCAGCACAGAAGGCACCCAAGGGAAAAAATAAAACATGAGCCCATCATTTTATGTTCTAGCGAAACTGACTTTCCAGGTAAAAGGGACACACACAATTATTCTCTTAGAAGAACATTAATTCTCACAATGTCCAGCATTCCATAAAAAATGACCAGGCATGCACACGTGCCCCAAACCACAGCCATCCATCAACAGCAATGACAGAAGCAGTCAGTAGAAATAAACACAGCAACAACTGAGATGACGGGACTGGTGGGTAAGAACATTCCAAGTGCTGTGACAGAGGGGATCCGCATGAGCACAAAGGGGAGAGAACATAAAAACAATGGCAAGTGAAATGAAATACTTAAAAATGGCCTCTCGAGATAACAAGTACATCTCAAGGGAAAACTTCAATGCGAAGACCGGATTAGACACTGCAAACTATATAGCTGGGACATGCTTCGCTCTCTCCTGTTTAAAACTCGTTCTAGTCACCCTGGCTGGCGTAGCTCAGTGGATTGAGCACAGGCTGCAAACTAAAGCATCGCAGGTTCGATTCCCAGCCAGGGCACATGTCTGAGTTGCAGGCCACGGCCCCCAGCAACCGCACATTGATGTTTCTCTTTCTCTCTCTTTCTCCCTCCCTTCCCTCTCTAAAAATAAATAAAATCTTAAAAAAAAAAAAAACTCATTCAGTCTAGTTCTACCCACAACTACAGGCGCACTGCACACCGCCAGCCTTCTTGTCCGTCTGCAGTCAGTCAGAAATCAGCAGACCTTTGTGCACTTAAAGGGCCCATGGAAAGAAACAGTATCTCCCGAGTTCTCACCCATTGATAAGTGTGTGTCCCTTTTACCTGGAAAGTCAGTTTTGCTAGAACATAAAATCATGGGCTCACGTTTTTTTTTTCCTTGGGTCCCTGAAATATGTTACTCGATTTTCTTCTCTATAAAGCCTACTTATCGAAATTTAATGGTAAACTCATTATCTTTCCCTTGAAACTATTAGTCTTTTCCAAGAAGCAGAGCTAAAAGCTAGCTGTTAAAAAAAAAAAAAAAAAAAAAAAAAAACGAAAAGAAGGAAGGAAGAATAACAGTGGCTGGTGTAGTTCAGTAGACTGAGTGCCAGACTTCGAACCAAAGGGTGGCGAGTTCGATTCCCAGTCAGGGCACATGCCTGGGTTGTGAGCCAGGCCCCCATGAGGGGCACATGAGAGGTAACCACACATTCATATTTATCTCCCTCTTTTTCCCTCCCTTCCCCTCTCTCCAAAATAAATAAATAAAATCTTAAAAAATAAAATAATAAAAAACTTTTAAAGACTAACAAAATGTGTAAACCTCCAACAAGGGTGACCCAAATATAAAGATATAACCAAAACATGAAAACACATGGAAGAAATCATAAGTCATCATGAACCCATATTAAGCTACTTGTATTTATAAAGTCTTCTATTTCCACATTTCATCTATGAACTGTAAAACCTGAAAACAGAATGCACCAAAATGTTCACATTTGCTGATCTTTAATCTACCGATGTTTCTACACATAAAGTGGCAAGGTATAAACTTAATTCTAAGTTTAACTTAATTTTTTTTTAAGATTTGTTTACTTCTAGAAAGAAAGGAAGAGGGAGAGAAACAGCAATGTGTGGTTGCCTCTCACTCACCGAGTACTGGGGACCTGGCCTGCAACCCAGGCATGTGCCCTGACTGGGAATCGAACTGGCAACTCTTTGCTTTGCAGGCCCGTGCTCAATCCACTAAGCTATACCAGCCAGGGCCTAAGTAAAATTTTAAAAGCTAACATTTATGCTTAATCATTTCAAACTGATGGTTATAAGAACAGTCAAATAAAGGGTCCGAGTTGAACTATTGATATACACAACATTTTGATGGACCTCAAGGGCATTTTGCCGAGTAAACAAAGCCAGTGTCAAAAGGTCACATACCGTATGACATTCTCGAAATAACAAGATTATAGAGATGGGGAACAGACTCGCGGCTGCCAGGGATGGAAGGTGGTGGGGGAAGGAGAGTGTACCAGGAGGGCAGGGAGATCCCTGTGGGGAAGGAGCAGCCAGGCTCTCCGCTGGGGGGTGCGGCTTCGGTGAAGAAATGGCACACAGGCACGCAACTGTACCCACGTCCATTTCCCAGCATGCACGTGGTGGCCAGTGTTACCTAAGTGGGGAAGTCTGGCTGAACAGTATGCTGTGACCTGTACTTTCTCTGCAACTTCCCGTGAGTCTATTACTATTTCAAAATAAAAAGTTTTGAAAAATTGCTTCATACGTATCTAATTTCATGTTCCACTTCAAAGGAGCCCAAAATAGACACTGTAGGAAATTCATCTGAGCACAGCTTATCCAAGAAAGAACAGGATAAGGCCATTCTTGGACCCTGAGCCTTACATCAAGACCAGTAAATAAATATGCATGTATGTTTTAAGACAAAAAAGCTTTTAATGTTTCCTGTGCTATTTTTTATAATAGTTCCTTTGCTTCATTGACTATTTGGTTCACTGAAAAACCTACCAACCGCGACAGACAGGACTTCTACTATAAATGTGCAAACAGTGATGGGAGTGAAGACAGCTAACACCTCTTCACTCTGTCTTTCTTTTATGGCCTCTTCAAGAGTTACATGGGAAAACATCACAATTCCAGGGCCTCCCCACAACAATCAGAACACAGAGTTGAAAGAATAAAGAATAGTCCTGACTGGTGTAGCTCAGTGGATAGAGTGCGGGCCGCGAACCAAAGCGTCACCAGTTCGATTCCCAGTCAGGGCACATGCCTGGGTTGGAGGCCAGGTCCCTGGTGGGGGGCTCTCGAGAGGCAACCTCACACTGATGTTTCTCTCCCTCTCTTTTTCCTCCTCTTCCCCTCTGTCTAAAAATGAATAAATAAAATATTTTTTAAAAAATTAAAAAGAATAAAGAACACACATGTAAAAAACAGAAATAACCCTGCCAGCAAATGGGCACTTTAATAGAGGTAGCTGGCAGCAAGGTGCAGAGCCTGACTCAAGAAAGTCTAAAACCCCCCTGGCGAGTGTGGTTCAGTGGATTGAGCACGGTTCTGCAAACAAAAGGGTCGCCAGTTCAATTCTCAGTCAGGGTACATGCCTGGGTTGCAGGCCAAGTCCCCATTGGGGGGGTGGGGGTGGGGTACATGAGAAGCAACCACACATTGGTCTTTCTCTCCCTCTCTTTCTCCTTCCCTTCTTTCTAAAAATAAAGAAATAAAATCTTTTAAAAAATTAAAAAAGAAAGTCTATAATAGGTATCTGTGTTCTTAACAATACACAAGCATTAGAAGTTTTCACAGTCTCCATAAACTTTTACTTTCCAAATCCCCTAAAAACTTCTAGGGCATTTCAAAAAGAAACAGCTGTAAGAAACAGATTTGTTAAATCCTACCACTAAGAAACAGGTTTCTAAGCCCTGGCTGGCGTAGCTCAGTGGATTGAGCGCAGGCTGCAAACCAGTGTCGCAGATTCGATTCCCAGTCAGCGTACATGCGTGGGTTGCAGGCCATGACCCCCAGCAACCACACATTGATGTTTCTCTCTCTCTATCTCCCTCCCTTCTCTCTCTAAAAATAAATAAATAAAATCTTAAAAAAAAAAAAAAGAAAAAGAAACAGGTTTCTGCCCTACATGAGAGTCATTAACCGGGTGTCAAGTCTATTGCCAATACAAAGCCCTGCCTAAGAGATGGGACACCCCACTGCAGGCGGGAGAGACACCAGGGTAACACCCATCAGTACCCGGCTAGCATCCTCAGTATGATCTGCCGGAAGGACTCCAGAGAGTGCAGCTATGTCTATGTGATTCCTTGGGGTAAAACAATGATATTCATTCCTCACATTTAATCGGCAAAGCTGGGGGAACTGTATACAACTAGCAATCACCTTTTTCAAGATATTAAATAGCTTCAATACCATAACATAGATTTCACCCTAGCTGGCGTAGCTCAGTGGATTGAGCGCGGACTGCAAACCAGGCATCGCAGGTTCGATTCCCAGTCAGGGCACATGTCTGGGTTGCAGGCCACAGCCCCCAGCAACTGCACATTGATGTTTCTCTCTCTCTCTCTTTTTCTCCTTCCCTTCCCTCTCTAAAAAAAATAAATAAATAAAATCTTAAAAAATGAGAGCACTCTGAAAGTCTAAGTGATACTCCTTATGTATATCTGCCTGACTCATCGCGGGCGCTCAACTCAGCATTGAATGGGTTTTCGATCAAGATGCTAAAACTCGTATTTAGCAGTTATTTCATTATGATTACTAGAAAAAAAAAAAACTTCATTAGGTAAAGTTGTCTACTTCAGAAACTTTCCCACAATACAGAAACACTAATATAAAAACAATTCTGAAAATCAGTTTGCCTGAATCTCAAGATTTCAGAAGTAAGAAATTATCTCTCACCTCCCCCGCCCTGGTTAAAAATAACATGACAAAGAAACAGACAGGAACTGCTAAATAAAAGACAGTAACCAAGAGTCACTACTATGCCAATTCTCAACTCAATTGTTTCTGCTTATTTCATTTTTTTAAAGATTTTATTTATTTATTTTTAGACAGAAGGGAAGGGAGGGAGAAAGAGAGGGAGAGAAACATCAGTGTGAGGTTGCCTCTCTCGTGACCCCTACTGGGAACCTGGCCTGCAACCCTGGCATGTGCTCTGACTGGTAATCGAACTGGTGATCCTGTGGTTCGCAAGCCCACGTTCAATCCACTGAGCTATACCAGCCAGGGCCTTTGTGCTTTTTTAATCTAACATTAGCCCACTAATAACAATCCCATTGTCCACGACATAGTTCTAACACTTGGCTCTCATATGTGTCAGGACTCAAAACTCTGAAAAAATAAGAGGGGCAATTTTCCTTCACTACAAGTATCTGTGGTTTTTGATAAACCATCATGCAGTACATAAGATAGTATTTTAAGAAGTGGATTACTTGAGCCCTGGCTGGTGTTGCTCAGTGGACTGAGCACAGGCCTGTGAACCAAAGGGTTGTTGGTTTGATTCCCAGTCAGGGCACATGCTTGAGTTGTGAGCTGGGTCCCCAGTAAGGGGCACACGAGAGGCAACCACACACTGAGGTTTCTCTCCCTCTCTCTATAAGCAAATAAATAAATAATCTTTTAAAAATTTTAAAAATAAAAAGTAGATTACTTGAGAAATACTGTAAATGTTTAATCTCAGGGAAGAGGAAAAAATACATATACTACAAAGTATTCCAGACATTTCTTTTTCTGGTATTATGGAATTACAAAAGTAGTTTTTCCCAATCATTCACAAGACAAAAACAACCCTGGGTGAAGAATAGTCCATAGAAATATCACCGCCATTGTTTATTCCATGATTTCTACACAAGCTTGCAATTACCTTATTAAATCAAAACATGAGCAAGTCTAAGGGCAACATTTGTTTCCACATGTTCTTTTTTAATTAAATTTATCAGGGTGACCTAGGTTAATAGGATTTATGTGGGTTTCAAGTGCACAACTCTATGACATGTCATGTGTCTATTGTGTCGTGTACTGTTTCCGCATTTTCCATGCTAAAATGCAAACACTGCTCTAAATAAGAAATCACAACGACAAAGCAAACAGCTGAACTCAACCCATGTCCCTCCAGAAGCACAACAAGCACAGGACACCATAAAATGAGTAAGTCTCTTCAGAAAATCATAAATTGTGGCATGTCAGTTCTCTGCCACATAATTAACTGAACTTCTTAAACGTTATCACCATACAGTTACCAAGATATAGTTAAGAATGATAGAGACTTCTTAAAAATAATTAACACAAAATTTTGTACAACTAGACCTCAAGCCTCTTGCACTTATAAATAACTGTAATAAAATGTAGCCACACATTCTTTAAAAACAGCAATTAAAACCAACACAATAGCCCTGCCTGGTGTGGCTCAGTGGATTGAGTGCAGGTCTGTGAGCCAGAGTGTTGCCAGTTTGATTCCCAATCAGGGCACAGGCCTGGGTTGCCAGCCTGGTCCCCAGTAGGGGGTGTGCAAGAGGCAACAACACATCGATGTTTCACTCCCCCTCCTTCTTCCTCCTTTCCCCTCTCTCTAACACCAAATTTTAAAAAATCTTTTTTAAAAACCTGACACAATAAATATTATGTTCTAAGTTACAGAAAATAAACCTGTTTCTCCAATATTGCAAGATCCGATCTGCATCACCCTTCATACCTTAAAGAAAACCTTCCCCAGAATCTAAATATGGAGGCAGAAACACACCAAGAAAAAGGCTGATCAAAGCCCCACCTGTATATCTGTTTTCAACCATTTGGAGTCCAGTCGAGCCTGGGCCACCAAACAGAAAGACTCGGAGGGCATCTTTCCTCCAGCTTCCTCCCAGCTGTCAGACCTGCAGGTAAAACAAAAATGCTGAAGACTAAGGCTTGTCAGAATGTTACAAAGACCCTCCCGCCAGGTGTAATGCGGCAGAGAGAGAGAGAGCCAGAGAGTAGACAGGAGGGAGAAGAGTTGCGGGAGGAAAGTGAGAGGAGGCAAAAAGGAAGGAAAGATGGAGAGACCGGAGGGAGAGAGTGAAAGCCTACTTCCCCCCAGGTGAGAGCCACACACGGGGTTCGCCCGGCTCCTGGACTCAGTCAGCGAGACCTTGAGGATAATGGTCGGTCACAGAAGACCGGACCACAATGTCATCCCCTTCCCTTAAACCCGAAAGGGAAACACAAACCCACGACAAGAATCCCACATTTCAACGACAAATGACAGCACCGTGCATCTGCCGCTTCACCCCAGACCAGTCGATGGAGTGAGAAACATATTAATCAAAATTCACACATGCAGGAAAAACCCAAAACAATAATCACTTAAACATGGAAAGGCAACCCGAGACCTGCGTTGCGGACAGTCCGCGCAGGCCCAGGTCCAGCGGCCGCACCCACACCCGCTGCGCCCCAGCTGGGCCCAGCCCCAAGACCCATCCGGCGCTGCCCAGGCCGGCGGCCGCCCTCGCTATCCCCCTGAGACTAGGACCTGAAGCGCAGAGGGCCTGCCGCCCAGCTCCAGCGGCGGCGTGCGGACACAGCCTCCCAGCCGCCTCTGGCTCCGCCCGCGCCTGCGATCCCGGCTCCTCTCGCGGCTGGAGAGGTGTGCCCACGCAGGAATACCGCCCCCGCTATCCAGCCAATCGAAGCAAAGCTCCTCCTGTGACTCAGCCAATGGAGGAAAGGATCCCGTTTGCCCCTCCCCCTGATTCTCCGGCTTCCTTCAATCCTGCTTATTTTCCTCTTTGGAGTGCAACCCTTGCGGTCACGGCCAATGGTTGGCTCAGGGAGGCGGGATTTCCGCCACACGCACGCACGCACGTAGGCACACACTTACTCCGATTCCGGGCTTCGCCCAGCCCTGCGGAAAATCTTTCCTCGACTGTGGAACTTGCGGAGCTTGAGGTACTCAAGGGGTACGCGGCTGGGGGGACCCCCCGGAACCTGTAGAAATGAGGACCCTGCGCGTGCAGTTGGCTCGAGTCTTCAAGAGCCTTGTCTTGTCTGTCCCAGTGAATGCAACCAAAATCCTGGACAGGAAACGTGGACCATCTGGTAGCACCGAACCCGTGGTCATAAAACAAGACTTAAGAAATATATAACATCACAGAAGTTGTTCACTAAATGGTAGCCATGCAAAAAAGAAAAGAAAGAAAAAAAGAAGAGAAATATATAGCAGAATTATGTTCTCTGATTATGAAAAAATTATATTACAAATCAGTAAAAAGTACCAGGACGACCTCCAAACATTGAAAATTAACGTACTTTTACATGGATCAAAGAAATCTCAAGGGAAAATGGAGCTATTTTGAATTGAACAAAAATTAAAATATAACATCAAAGTGTGTGGGGTTTAACTAAACCAGTGCTTAAAATGAAGTGTATGCATTAACTATTTATCTTTTTTCTTTTTTAAAATATGTCTTATTGATTATGCTGTTACAGTCGTCCCATTCCTCTCTTAATTCCCCTCCACCCCGCACACCCTCTCCCACCCACATCCCTCCCCTTTAGTTCATGCCCATGTGTCATAAGTTCTTTAGCTTCTACATTTCCCATACTATTCTTGCCCTCCCCCTGACTATTTTTCACCTACCATCTATGCTGCTTATTCTCTGTACCTTTTCCCCCTCTCTCCTCCTCCCACTCCCGTGTTGCTAACCCTCCATGTGATCTCCATTTCTGTGGTTCTGTTCCTGTTCTAGTCGTTTGCTTAGTTTACTTTTGTTTTAGGTGTGGTTGTTAATAATTGTGAGTTTGTTGCCTTTTTACTATTCATATTTTTTATCTTCTATTTCTTAGATAAGTCTCTAACATTTCATATAATAAGGGCTTGGTGATGATGAACTCCTTTAACTTGACCTTATCTGGGAAGCACTTTATCTGCCCTTCTATTCTAAATGAAAGCTTTGCTGGATAAAGCAATCCTGGAGGTAGGTTCTAGCCTTTCATGACTTGGAATACTTCTTTCCATACCCTTCTTGCTTACAAGGTCTCTTTTGAGAAATTAGCTGACAGTCTGATGGGAACTCCTTTGTAGGTGATTGTCCCTTTATCTCTTGCTGCTTCTAGGATTCTCTCCTTCATTTTTACCTTGGGTAATGTAATTATGGCGTGCCTTGGTGTGTTCCTCCTTGGGTCCAACTTCTCTGGGACTCTCTGAGCTTCCTGGACTTCCTGGAAGTCTATTTTCTTTGCCAGATTGGGGAAGTTCTCCTTTATTATTTGTTCAAATAATGTTTCCACTTGTTGCTCTTCCTCTTCCCCTTCTGGTACCCCTATAATTTGGTTGTTGGAACATTTCAAGATGTCCTGGAGGTTTCTAAGCCTCTCCTCATTTTTTTTTGAATTCTTATTTCTTCATTATTTTCTGACTATATGTTGTTTTCTTCTTTTTGGTCCACATCGTTGATGTGAGACCCAGTTTTCTTTCCATCACTATTGGTTCCCTGTGCATTTTCCTTCATTTCACTTAGTAGCCTTCGTTTGTTCATTTATTTTGCAACTAAAATCAATCAACTCTGTGAGCATCTTGATGGCCAGTGCTTTGAACTGTGCATCTGATAGGTTGGCCGTGTCTTCATCGCTTAGTTGTATTTGCTGTGGCGTTTTGATCTGTTCTTCCATGTGGGCCACTTTTTTTTTATGGTCTTCTTGTACCTGTTACATATGAGGGGTGGAGTCTTAGGTGTTCACCAGGGCGGAGCACCCCAGTCTCTGGGTTGTGATGCTGTTTGTGGGGGCAGGGTCCAAGAGGGAATAATGGCACTTGCTCCATTCTCCGTCGGATTTCAGTCCCTTCTGCCATTTCCTCCAAGCAAACGTGGCCCTGCTGGTGCTGATTTCCATGTGGGTGGGCTTGTGTAAGTTCTAGGACCCTGTGGGTCTCTCCAATGAACTCTCCTGTGAGACTGGGAGTCTCTGCCAGCACCTCAACTCCACAGATGTTTTCAGTTGGTGTTTTGAGGCTTTATTTCCTGGCTCTGGGACCCTGGATTGCAAGCTCTGTCTAACTCCCCAGTTGCGCCTGGCTTATCTGCATGCAAATGTGGGACCGCCCAGTCAGCTGCCTTGTACACTGGTACACCGAGTCCCACTCCACAATCACCACCTCACTGGGTGTGCCCGATGCCACCCTGTGCTTGGGGTCTGCCAGATGCTGCCAGCACACCCAGGGTCTGCCCTCTGCTGTCTTGGCCGCCTGGGGTCCGCCAGCCCCCACTTTTTTTGCCACGACCCCTCCCCACCCAACCGCTCAACTCTGCCCCTCCTACTGGTGTGGATGAATGTGTCTATTTTAACTCCTTGATTGTCAGACTTCCGTACAGTTCAATTTTCTGTCAGTTCTGGTTGTTATTTCATTTCTAAATTGTTGTCTTTATTTTGGTTGTGCGAGGAGGCACAGTATGTCTGCCTACGCCTCCATCTTGACCAGAAGTCTCTTTTGACAAAATCTTGTTACAGAAACTCTCAGCACACTAGGGCATCTATGAAAACCTATACACAAGCCAAAACAATCTTGAAAAAGAAAAAAGAGCACCCATGCTTTGTAATATGAAAACTCTCTACAAAACTACAGCATGCAAAATAATGTGATACTTTCATGAGGATGAACATAGCCCTGGTAGGTGGCGCAGTTGGTTGGAACATCGTCCAATATACCCAAAGGTTTCGGGTTTGATTCCTGTTCAGGGCACATACCCGGGTTGTGAGTTCAGTCTGTGTGTGTGTGTGTGTGTGTGTGTGTCCCCTCACTCCCTCCTTTCTTCTCTCTCTCAAATTCAATAAACATATCATCAGGTGAGGATTTTTTTAAAGAAGGGTGAACATACAGATCAAAGACTAGAACACAGAAATACACGTCCATTCAATTGATTTTGGGAAAGGCTGTCAAGACCATTACATGGTGAAGGAACAATATTTTCAGTAAATGGTACTGGAAAACTGGATATTCACATGCAAAAGAATGAAGCTGGACCGTTACTTTACACGATGTATAAAAATTCATTCAAGACCTGGCTCAGTAACTCAGTGGGTTAGAGCACTGTCCTGATACACCAAGTTTATGGGTTTGATCCCTGGTCAGGGTATGTACAAAAATCAACCAATGAATGTTTCAATAAGTGTAACAACAAATCAATGTCTCTTCCACTCTCTCAAAAATCAGTAAGTGAAAAAAAATTTTTTTAAGATCTTATTTATTTACTTTTAAAGGGAGGGAAGGGAGCGTGAAAGAAAGAGAAAGAAACATCAGTGTGTGAGAGATACATCAATTGGTTGGCTCTCACACGCCCCCAGCTGGGGACCTGGCCCACAACCCAGTCACGTGCCCTGACTGGGAATCGAATTGGCAACCCTTTGCTTCACTGGCCTATGCTCAAGCCACTGAGCCCCACCAGCCAGGTGTTCTAATTTCTTTACCAAAGTCTAGAGTGCATACGTGTATGAGCATAGAAAAAGATCTGGAAATGTATATTCTAAGGGATGTCAGTAGGAAATGATGCTATTATTTTCTTAGATATGCTTCTCTGTATTTTCTAGTTTTCTAAACACATGAAGATTAAATTGTGTTCTCAGATATAAATAAGACTTCAGAAAAAATGGAGTGTAATATTTATCTTAGTTAACTAGCAAAGTTTCATTTCTGGAAATATCATGGAATAAATTCTGTGAGAAAAAAATCCTTCCACTTAAAAATACCTAGACATATTGGAAATGGTGTTTCAGTCTAAATATAGCCAAATTTTAAAACCTCTAGAATATCTCTGGGTTCAAAGGTAAATAGAAACTGAGGGTTAAAGCGAAGGTAGAGTCAGAAAGATTTTCTTGTTTCAAAAAAAATGTTTTAAAGTATAGAAGGGAGAGAAAGAAAGAGAGAAACATCGATTTGTTATTCCACTTATTAAGGCATTCATTGGTTCATTCTTGTATGTGCCCTGACTGGGGATCAAACTCACAACCCTGGTGTTTTCGGACAGCGCTCTAACCACCTGAGCTAACCTAGCCAGGGCCAAGTCAAAGAGCTTCTGTGACTCAGAATTAGTTGCCTACACTCAGAACCTAGGTGCTCAGGATCTATTAAGGACACGCAATGTGGCCTCATTGCTCAGGGAATAGAGGCTCATTCCCAAAACCTAGGGACCTGGGATGCAACAATCAGAGGAGGCAGGACCTTGATCCTACTTGGAACCTGGAAACGTGGGACCCTTATTATCTGAACCCAGGAAACTGGATTCAGACAAGCAACAGAACAGGGACCTGAGGTCTGACCAATAGAAAAGACATGAACTCTGTGTCTGGGGGGAGCAGACCATGTTGGACGATAGCAAGTGTCAGGTTCAAGACTTGTCATCCAACAAGCACAGGAGACATGGCCTTAGAGCCCGGAGCACAAAGACTGTGGATCCAACAAACAGAAGAGAAAGGTCTTGATGTCCTTAAATTAGATTCCCCTATTTGGAACCTTGGCTCACGAGTTTAAACAAGCAACAGAGACAAGATTTGGTGCCCTAAGAGTAGAGGTCAACACCCAGAATCTATGCTAGGATTCCAAACGGCAGAGGAGCCTATTCCTCAGTGCCGGGATACACTCCCATAATTAGAAACGGAGATCCAGCCCCAGCTGGTGTGGTTCAGTGGATTGGGATGTGGATGTTTCATTGTTTCATTGAGAAGCATTGATGTTTCTCTCCCTCTCTCTCTTCTCCTCTCTCTAAGAAGTGCTTCCTACAAGGGGGACTTCATGGTTGGTACAGCCTGGCTCTTTAATCAACTGTGTAGTTGTCAATATGTTTATTGAAAACGGTGCCTTTCTAATTAATGTCTCAGCGACATATGAAAACATACTCGGTATGGCTAGCCATCAGAGAGATGCAAATTAAATCCACAATGAGATATCACTTCACACTGGTCAGAATGGCCATCATAAACAAATCAACAAACAACAAGTGCTGGTGAGGTTGTGAAAAGAAGGGAACCCTAGTGTTCTGTTGGTGGGATTGCAGACTGGTGCAGCCACTGTAGAAAACAGTAAGGAATTTTCTCAGAAAACTAAAAATGGAACTGCCTTTTGACCCAGCAATTCCACTGCTAGGATTATATGCTAAGAAACCCTGAAACACCAATCCAAAAGAACCTATGCACTCCAATGTTCATAGTAGCATTATTTACAATAGCCAAGTGCTGGAAGCAACCTAACTGCCCATCAGTAAATGAATGGATGAAAAAATTATGGCATATGTACACAATGGAATACTATGCAGCAGAGAGAAAGAAGGAGCTCCTACCCTTTGCAACAACATGGATGAAACTGGAGAGCATTATGCTAAGTGCAATAAGCCAGGCTGTGAAGTCAAATACCATATGATCTCACCATGAACAGGAACCTAATCAACAAAACGAACAAGCAAGCAAAGTATAGCCAAAGACATTGAAATTGAGAACAGGCTGACAGTGGCCAGAGGAGAAGGGGAAATGGAGGAAAAGGGAGAATGGTTTACAGGAACAAGTATAAAGGACACATGGACAACAACAAGGTGGGGTGGAAACAGGGGAGGGAGGGAGGAAACACTGGGGTGGTGGGGAGGGGTTGGGGGGAAAGCAGAAAATTGTACTTGAACAACAATAAAAAAAGTTTAAAATAAAGAAAAAAAAAACAAATTAATGTCCCAGCAACTGAAATCAATGCCTGTGCAATCAAAAGCTTAATATCAGGCGCTAATATGAAAATCAAAACACTAGCTGTGAAGCACTTACCCTACACTTCTGGGATCTAACGAGCAGTGGAAACAGCTGGAAAGCCCTGGAAGTAGGTGTACTCACTGGGAACCTAGAGGTGTTATTTGCAACAAGCAGTGGCCTTCATGACCTGGAAGTGCTTTCCAATATTCAGGACAAAGATCTAGGATCCAACAAGCAGAGGGGAGGAAAGAGAAGTTGGTCATACTTGGAACACGAACAAGTGTAATTCAACAAGCAGGGGACACTTGGTGATGTGAAGATTAATAAGCAGAAATCTTATTTAAATTGGAGCTGCACCCTGGCTGGTTTGGCTCAGTGGATTGAGTGCCAGCCTGCAAACCAGAAGGTCGCTGGTTCGATTCTTAGTCAGGCCACATGCACAGGTTGTGGGCCAGGTCCCCAGTAGGGGGCATGCGAGAGGCAACCAATCAATTTATCTCTCGCACATTGATGTTTCTCTCCCTCTTTCTCCTCCCTTCCCTTTTCTCTAAAAAGTAAAATAAATAAAACCTTTTAAAAAATTGGAGTATGGGGAGGTCTACAGGAGGAGCTCTCACCCCCTACCAGTTGGAATAGAAAGAGAAGTAGGTTCCACATTCCAAAGAAAGATGTTTTTCTATTGTATCACTCCAGCAGGAAGAAGATGGAACTTCTTCTTGCTGGGCAACCATTCAGCCAATGAAAGACTGTAACAGCTCAGCCAATGAAAAGTCAGTACACTTTGAACACCTAGTTTCCTCCAATGAACTCCTGGTTTACAACAGCACCTCTGAACTTACCCTTTTCTCTGTAAAAGAACCTTCTTCTTCCCTAGTCTCTAAACTAGTGTATGGTTTGCCATTCAACTGCAATATCCAGAATTGCAATTTTTTTTATTGTTTCCAAGTAATATCTTATTTCCAAGTAATATCTTATTTGGAAACAATTTTGCTGGAGACATACCTGGGTATTTGTTAAAGGTCAACGTTATCCTAAAAGTAGTTAGCCTCTTTTGAATTTAACAGTTATAGGAAATGAGGTCTTACTGAATAAGAACTGTGTTTGAGGCAGCCCAGACATCGGAGTTAAAGAAAGCTATTAAAGAAAGAATTAGAATTAGAATTAATTCTAATAACCAAAGGGTCGCTGGTTCAATTCCCAGTCAGGGCACATGCCTGGGTTGCAGGCCAGGTCCCCAGTAGGAGGTGCACAAGAGGCAACCACACACTGATGTTTCTCTCCCTCTCTTTCTCCCTCCCTTCCCTTCTGTCTAAAAATAAAGAAGAAAATCTCAAAAAAAAAAAAAGCAGAAAAGGATTCCTCTGTTGCTCTCCCTATTCAATGAATTCAACATGAAGTTCCCACTAGAGCAATTATGCATGAAAAGGAACCTGAGTGGAAAAGAAGTAAAACTCTGTGTCTGCAGATGACATGAGCTTTATATGGACAATCTTAAGAATCTATTTAAAATGCATTAAATCTTGACTCCGTTGGTTGGAGCGCCATCATGTAACCAAAAGGTTGCGGATTCAGTTCCTGGTCGGGGCACATGAGTAAGTTGTGAATTTGAACCCTGATCCAGGTGTGTATAATGGACAACCAATCAATGCTTCTCTTGGGCATGGATGTTTCCCTCTCTCCCTTCTTCTTTTAAAAGCAATAAAAAAAAATGTCCTCAGGTGAGGATAAAATATTAAATTAAAAAATTATTAGAGCTAATTAATGAATTCACCAAGGTTAGAGGGTACAAGATCAATATTTTTAAATAACTGGTATTTCTCTCTGGCCAGTGTAGCTTAGCTGGTTGGAGTGTCATCCTGTAACCAAAGGGTTGTGGGTTCAATTCCCGGTAAGAGCACATACCTGAGTTGCAGGTTTAGCCCCTGATTGGGGCGTGTCCCAAAAGCAACTGATTGATATTACTTTCTCATGTATATATTTCTCCCCATTCCTCTCTAAAAAGCAATGAAAAACAAAAAGTAAAATGAAATGTATTTCTATACACTAGCTATCAATAATTCAAAGGTAAAATTAAAAGACATTTCAGTTTATAATAGCTTCAATGGACTGAGCGTTGCACCATGGGACTCTTTGGCTAGATTCCTCCCTTAAAGCTGAAGGAGATTGCCAGAGAAGTGGGCGGTGCGAGTCCACAGCAGGGAATCCTGCCAGCAGCCTGGGGAGCTCAGTAGAACATGCAGCAGAAGACAGCAAACTAGCAGCTTGGTAGATCATACACAAAACTGGGGGGATAGCAAGTTTTTTTCTGGCAAGAACCAGATAGAAAATATTTTAGGCTTCGCCGGCCACCTGGTGTCTGTTGCAACTATTCAACTGTGCTCTCAAAGCATGAAAGTGGTCATAAAGGAATCGGTATACTTATATACAATTAAAAGTTTACTTAAAAAAAGAGTCTGGCCCTGGCTGGCGTAGCTCAGTGGATTGAGTGTGGGCTGTGAACCAGGCATTGCAGGTTCAGTTCCCAGTCAGGGCGCGTGCCTAGGTTGCGGGCCACGACCCCCAGCAACCACACATTGATGTTTCTCTCTCTCTCTCTCTCTCTCTCTCTCTCTCTTTCTCCTTCCCTTCCCTCTCTAAAAATAAATAAATAAAATCTTAAAAAAAAAAAAAAAGAGTCTGAGCCCTGGTTGGCATAGCTCAGTGGATTGAGCGTGGGCTGTGAACCAAAGCATCGCAGGTTCCATTCCCAGTCAGGGCACATGCCTGGGTTGTAGGAGAGTTCCAGTAGGGGTAGTGCGAGAGCCACACATTGATGTTTCCCTCCCTCTCTTTCTCCCTCCCTTTCCCTCTAAAAATAAAGAAAGAAAATCTTAAAAAAAATAAGCAGTCTGAAGTCAGATTTGGTCCACAGGCCATAGTTTTCTTATCATTAGGATATGAAACCAAGAGAAATGGGTGAGTAGTTTTCTCCAGTGTGGGAGGAGGTGGATGGGCTGCAGAAAGAGCAGGCAGGTGCTTGGGGTGGCTGCCAACAACCTAGGTCTTGGCCTGGGAGGCGGTCACCTAAGAATTAACCTTAAAATGCTATTTTGTTCCGTTGTGCATTTTTTCAATTTAAATATTTTATTGTTTACACTATCACAGTTGTCCCAATTTTCCCCTTTGCCCCCCCTCCACCTAGCTGGCCCCCACTCCCATGTCCATCGGTCATTTCATTCTGCATTTGGTTGATGTAATATTTTTTTCTCTATTTCACAATAAACAAAGTATAAAAACAACAAAGGCATTTAAATTTCACTCCCCACAAAGAATTCCTTCTTCTGGTTACCTAGGTAGTTACATCTGCAGAGTTGCTGCAAGGGTTTAAGGAGTGGGAAATTTAAAATGTTTTTAAAGATTTTACTTATTTAATTTTAGACAGAAGGGAAGGGAAGGAGAGAGGGAGAGAAATATTAATGTGTGGTTGCTTCTCTCGCGCCCCCTACTGAGGACCTGGCCCACATCCCAGGCATGTGCCCTGACTGGGAATTGGACCAGTGACCCTTTGGTTCACAGACTGGCGTTCATTCTGCTGAGCCACACCAGCCAGGGCTAAAAACAGCAAGCTTTATGCTATATACATGTATGTTGCCACAACAAAAAAGAATAGTCAATGGTCTAGATTTATTCAGCATTAAAGTTTTCATACAGAAACAATACTAGTATATTGTATCATTCCACAAACTAATAATGCTGCAGATAGGTATAGGTTTAAATTCTTTAACCTATATTTTAATAGAGAGTAAGTTTGCTATTTTAAATTTATGAACGAGTTCTTTATGGCATCATTTATAATAGAAAAAAACAGGTAGCAATCTAACAACCAACAGTGTTAAATGGTTAGACAAATTATAGTAATTAACTTTATGGGAAGTTATATTGTCACTAAAATGATCACAATTATGTAACAACATGGAAACTGATTATGATATATCAAATAACAAAGATATATTTTATATATTCTGATTGGAAACAAATACAATTAAGTTTATTTTAAATGGAAGAACATCTAAAATAATAGGCTAGGGTTGTGGTATTTAGTAATTTTTAAATTAATAGTTCTTGGTTTTCATGCTTTCTGTAATTTTGATATATTTCAATAAAAATAAATTAGGTAATTAGCCAAGATAGGGAAGCAATCTAAATGCCCATGGATAGATGGTTAAACAAAGAGATAGTAACTATATACAACAGATTACTACTTGGTCATTAAGAAGAATGAAATTTTGCCATTTTTGACAATAGGGATGGACCTAGAGGGTATTATGGTAAGTGAAATAAGTCAGGCAGAGGAAGACAAATACCATATGGTTTCACTTAAATGTGCAATCTAAAAAAAAAATAATAGCCCTCGCTGGTGTGGCTAGTGAATTGAGTGCCAGCCTGCAAACCAAAGGGTAACCAGTTCAATTTCCTGTTGGGGCACGTGTCTGGGTTTAGGCCAGGTCCCCAGAAGTGGGTGTGTGAGATGCAACCACGCATTAATGATTCTCTCCCTCTCTTTCTCTCTCCCTTCCCCTCTCTCTAAAAAATAAATAAATAAAGTACTTTAAAAATAAAATAAATACAGTAAATGAACAAATAAAACAGAAATAAACTCACATACAGAGAACATTTTGATGGTTACCCAAGAGAAAGGAATCGAGGGAAGGGATTCAGATGTGCAATTTGCCAGTTATGAAAACAGTCACAAGGATGTAAAGTACAGCACAGGGAATACAGTCAATGATATTATAATAACTGTGTATGGGGCCAGGTGGGTACTAGACTGGGGCGTGGGTGGGGATCACATTGAAAGTTACATATCGTATTTTGCAGTGTATAATGCTCACTTTTTTGTGCAAATGTTTGAGGGAAAAATAAGGATGTGCATTATACATGGGGAGTACTAATTCTGTATCTATATAAATGTGCTTAATTCTTTTATTTATGCTTATGCATGAAAAGTACAACTGTAGAAAGCAATGACAATATCCATTTGCAAAATGATACTCTGTACTACAATCATCAGTTTTGTTTCTAAATATTAAAAAATGAATAATTGAGTTAAACAATTAAAATGAGAGATTTTTTCCCCTGAAAGTTTGGGCCAAAAATGTGGATGTACATTATGCATGGGAAAATACAGTAAATGTCTAATCACTATCTTTTATATCCAAAACTAATATAAAATTGTATGTCAACTGTCACTGATCACGTTGAAAAAAATAATTTTAGATATAATAAAAATACCAACATTTGCAAATTGATTTTTTTCAAAAGTTGATTGTTCAGAGGACATTTTGCTTTCTTTTTATCAATTATAAAGGAATTCAATTATTGTTATGAGTAAAGGTTAGCGAAGGAAAAATAATACATGCTTATGATAAAAAAGAATAAAGTAAATATTATCCAAATTTTCACTATCCAAATCATTTATTTTAATGCTAAGACTCCAAAAATCTGTTTAGTGTATGCATATAATTATTTTTTTAAGGTTTTATTCATTTACTTTTTAGAGAGAAGGGAAGAGAAGGAGAAAGAAAGGGAGAGCAACATCAATATGTGGTTGCCTCTTGTGCACCTCCCATTGGGGACCTGGCCTGCAACCCAAGCATGTGCCCTGACTGAGAATCGAACCAACAACCTTTACGTTCACAGGCCCATGCTCAATCCACTGAACCACACCAGCCAGGGCGCATATAATTATTAATAAATGGGTTCATACTATTAAAATATTATAATAAGTATGTATGGAGTCAGGTGAGTACTAGACTTACCTGGGTGAACACTTTGTGTGTTATATAATCTGATCACTATGCTGTACATCCGAAACTAATATAACGTCAACTATTGAAGAATAAAAAGTAAAAATAAAAACATAAATTAGGAGATTAGATGTTATGATCACAAGCTCCAGTGTGTGAATGGCTGACTCCACACCCCATTGGGTGGTGCCATCTGAGTTTCTGCAACAGACGGCTCTGGTTTCTGACACCAGGGGTGGCTGGCTCCCAGTTGGCCTCTGAGTGGAGGTTGCTTATGGACGGTGGTACTGGAAAGGCTGTGCCCTGTTGTAGCTCTTCAACCTCAAATAGTGCGTGGGACACACACAATTATTATTTTTTAAAGAATTCTAGCTCTGGTTAGTGTAGTTCAGTGGATTGAGCATCAGCCTGCAAACCGAAGGGTCATTGTGTCAATTCTTGATCAGACCACATGTCTGGGTTGTGGGCTGCGTCTCCAGTAGGGGGCGCGCAAGAGACAACTAATCTATGTTTCTCCTCTTCCCTTCTCCCTTCCCCCTCTCTCTAAAAATAAATAAATAAAATCTTAAATGGAAAAAAGGAATTTTATTTTTATGGTGTCATGACATATTTAAGTCTTTTATTCATCGTGAGTTTATTTGGGTGTATGGTGTAAGTTGGTGATCCACTTTCTTTTCTTTTCTTTTTTTTTTTTTTTTGCATGTACCTGTCCAGATATCCCAACACCATTTATTGAAGAGGCTATTTTTACTCCATTTATTTACTCCTGCACCCTTTCTCAAATATTAATTGACTATAGAGACATGGGTTTATTTGTAGGCTTTCTATTCTTTTCCATTGATCCATGTGTCTGTTCTTATGCTGGCACCAGACTTTGATTACAGTGGCTTTGTAATATAATTTGATATCATGTATTGTGATCCCTCCTGCTTTGTTCTTCTTTCTCAAAATTGTTGATGCCATTTGGGATCATTTGTGGTTCCACATAAATTTTTGAAATATTTATTCTATACCTGTGAAATATGTCATTGGTATTTGGATAAGGATTACATTAAATTTATAGATTGCTTTGGGTAGTATGGACATTTTAATGATATTAATTCTTCCTATCCATGAACACGATATATTCTTCCATTTGTTTGTGTCTTCCTTAATTTCTTAGGAATCTATAGTGATTTCTTACGAATTCTTTAGTGATCTGTGGTTTTCTAAGTACAGGTCTTTTACCTCCTTCGTTCAGTTTATTCCAAGGTACTTTATTTTTCTTGTTGCTATGGCAAATGGGATTTTTTTCCTATTTCTGCTATTTCCTTGTCGGTGTACAAAAATGCCTTTGCTTTCTGAATATTGACTTTGCATCCTGCTGTTTTGCCAAATTCATCTACTCAGTCGAATAGTTTTTTGGTGGAGCCTCTGGGGTTTTCTATGTACACTATGATGTCATCTACTAACAATGACAGTTTTGCTTCCTCCTTTCCAATTTGATGTCTTCTATTTCTTTTTCTGAAAAACATAGGCAGTAAAATGTCAGCTGTCCCACCAAGCAATATCTCAGTCAATATATCACATAGGGAAAGGAATATAAAGGAAAGAATACACAAATGTGACTACATCAAATTAAAGTGCTTCTGCATGGCTAAAGAAAACAGCAAAGTGAAAAGGGAACCAACTCTCTGGGAAAACATATTTGTCAATGATACCTTAGACAAGGGTTTGATCTCCAAAATATATGAAGAACTCATATGACTCAACGTCAGGAAGAGAAAAAAGCCAATTTAAAAAATGGGCAAAGGACTTGAATAGACACTTCTCCAAGGAGGACATACAGAGGGCCCATAAATATGTGAAAGGATGCTCAGCATCACTAGCCATCAGAAAGATGCACATTAAAACCACAATGAGATACCACTTTACATGGGTCAGAATGGCTACCATTAATAAATCAACAAACAACAATTACCGGAGAGGCTGTGGGGAAAAGGGAACCCTCATGCACTGTTGGTGGGAATACAGACTGGTGCAGCCACTGTGGAAAATGGAATTTCCTCAAAAAACTAAAGATGGGACTGCCCTTTGATCCAGTGATCCCACCGCTGGGGTTATACCTTAAGAATCCTGAATCACTAATTAAAAAGAACCTATGCACCCCAATATTCATAGCAGCACAATTTACAATAGCCAAGTGCTGGAAGCAACCTAGGTGCCCATCAGTAAATGAATGGATCAAAAAACTATGGCACGTTTACACAATGGAATTCTATGCAGCAGAGAGAAAGAAGGAGCTCCTACCCTTTGAGACAGCATGGATGGAGCTGGAAAGCTGAGTGAGATAAGCCAGGTGGTGAAAGACAAATACTGTATGATCTCACCTATAAGTGGAACCTAATCAACAAAACAAACAAATAAGCAAACTAGAACCAAAGACATGAAAATAAAGAACAAACTGACAGTGACCAGAGGGGAGGAAGGAGAGAGATAAGAGGGGAAAGAAGAAGAAGGATCTAGTTAAGGAACGTGTATAAAGGACCCATGGTAACGGACAACAAGGTGGGAATTGACTGAGGGGGGCAAGGCAGGAGAGAGCAATGGGGGGAACAATTGGGACAACTGTAATTGAACAACAATAAAACAAGAATTTTATTTTTATTGGTTGATTAGTAGAGAGAGAAAACCAGAAACATCGTTTGTTGTTCGACTTATGGAGGCACCCACTGCTTGATCCTTCCGTGTTCCCTCTCCTGGAATCAAACCCCCAACCCTGGTGTTTGGGGACCGTCTTCTAGCCAACTGAGCACCCAGCCAGGGCCACACTTGCAATTATTCACCTGATGTGGACACTGAACTGCGTGCCCCGCAAGTTTTGGTTTGCCAAATGTGGGAACCCCGTCTGCCCAAAGACCCACCTACAGCCTTAACCCGTTCCTCGTCACTCTTAGAGCCCCCTGCCCCGAAGCACCCCGGTCCTCTCTTTTCTCACTCCTGGGGCCCGGCCCGCAGACCCAGGAGCCCGCCCCGCCCCTGCGGCTCCCCGGAGCCCCTCCCACCCCGCCCCCCGAGCCCGCCCTGCGACTCCCGACCCCGCCCCCAGGCCGGCGGCGCCCGTGCGCAGGCGCGGAGGGCGGGCGCGGGCGGAATGGGGACTGCAGCGGCGGCAGCGGCGGCGGCCGGGGAGGGGGCGCGCAGCCCGAGCCCCGCCGCCGTGTCGCTCGGCCTGGGCGTGGCTGTCGTGTCAAGCCTGGTGAACGGGTCCACGTTCGTGCTGCAGAAGAAGGGCATCGTGCGTGCCAAGCGGCGAGGTAGGGCGGGCCGCGGGCTGCACTGGGGTCGGCGGGGGTGGAGGGCGGCCGCCGGTGCATCGCTCAGAGTCCCGCCTGAGCCCGGGACGGGGACGGGAACGCGGCCCTGCGCACCGCCTGCGTCTCCACCGGGGCCGCTCCCGAGGCCGCCCGGAATCGCCCGGCGCCCCGAGCGATGGTAGTTGGGTCGCCGCCACCGCTTCTCTCCCTTCCCAGTGGCCGGCGGGGCCTGGTTCAGGTCACAGCGTTTCTCCAGCCGGCTTCTTCCTCCTGCCCGGGCCGTGCGTGTCCCCTCACCCGCCACCGGGTAACCCTCCTGTGCACAGCGGCCCCGAAGTGGGCGCAGTCCGCGGCCCGGCCTGCTTTCGCGCTGCCTGCGGGCGCCCACGTGAGAAGTGCGCGCTGGCCGGCGGGCGAGGGGGCTGTGCCCTCCCGGGCTGCCGCGCGTGGGTCCGGGCTGGATCCTTCTCGGGCTTAGACGTGAACCCTCCGACTGCAAGGGCTGTCCAGTGACGGAAAGGCAAGGCAGCGTCCTAAAACCCCCAAAGGGCCGGCTGAGCCTTGAGCGGGGGCCGCAGCGGGTTGAACCCGGCCTTCGGCGCTGGAGAAGGTGACAGCGTCGCGGTCCTGCTCCTCCCGTTCCCCTCGGTGCTGAGGCCGAGGCGCTTGACAGAACGCGACACCCGCTTTGAAAGTGAAAGGAGACCTTTTGGCCGTGAGGACTGAGACAGTGGGTGTTAGCCGGGAGTCCCGAGTTGGAGAGCCAACTCCTTTCATAGTTCGCATTCCAAAACGCTGGTGACCCGTTCCCTGAGCGGCCTCGGGTCCCGGAGCGCCTTCAGGAAAGCGATAAAGGGACCCAGAATAGGGAGTGAAAAGTCATGGGTATTTGTGATAACATGGCCGACTGTACCTAGAATCTAACTAAAACCAAGTAGCGATTCTTTAGCGTGCAGATGTGATGTGTCTCTCAGGTGACAAACAGACAGCGGGGGGCGGGACGGCAGGGCGGGCTGGTTCTTAGGGGAGTGCCTGGCAGTCTGCAGGGGGTCAGGAGTGGCTGAAGTGTTTGCTGTGACTCAGAAATAAAGAACTCACATGCCCCAGGCAGGGTGGGTGAGACGGGCACCTCACCTCTTCGGGTGACCCCCCACAAGCCCACCGCCCCAGCCTAACCATGAGAAAAACATCTAATAGACTTATTGGATTGGCCAAAAAGTCCGTGTATTTTTTTTCCATAAAATAAAAGACACATTTTTCATTTTCCCCGATAACTTTATTGATTTGGATATTTTGAGTGTGTTGGCTCTCTCCCGCTATTGACTTCTAAGGGGTAGAGGCCAGGGGCACTGCTGAACATCTTCCAATGCACCAGACAGACAGGAAAGAATTATTTGGCCAAAATGTCAGTAGAACCAAGAAACTTCACAAACCAATTTTGACATATTCAATCAGTCACAGCCCCTTCTCCATACACTGCACAAATTATTTCTTGTGTTTCAGTCACGTTTTTACCTTTCTTGAAACCATAGAGCATAATATGCCGAAAATATTGCATATTGTCTTCCATCTTCAATGTTAAAATGTCTACACAGAAATTCACCAGTTTTGGTAAGTTTTTTTTTTTTTTAATGCATGCTGATAGGACAGCTGTCACAAAGCAGTCCTACACAGTTGTTTCGGATGAAGTTAAAGACAACTAAATACTAGAGTCATTAAAGCGAAAAAACTAAACGGACTTTTTGGCCAACCCAGTAAACTGAGGGACAGCCTGTCGAGGTTGTACAGTCTGAGAAACTCTCCTAGACGAGATAAGACACAAGATGATCTCTACAGAAACCTAAACATAGATGTCAGTTAATGCAAACCAAACAATCATGGGGTCAAACTAAACGTGTCACTTCAGCTCAACTTACGTGTTCACGGCAGTTAGTGAATCCGAGGGAAAAAAAAGCCAACCTGAGCCCTGGCTGGTGTGGCTCAGTGGGTTGAGCGCTGGCCTGTGAACCAAAGGGTCACTAGTTCGATTCCCAGTCAGGGCACATGCCTGGGTTGTAGGCCAGGTCCCCAGTAGGGAGCCCTCAAGAAGCAAACACACATTGATGT